>NC_134487.1:21992481-22337481 GCF_040206685.1 Ascaphus truei
GCTCAGGTGTGAGGTTAACGCATGCTCTTAGCAGACTGGGAAGCAGCTTCTGCCCATTCTATGAACTCCTGGCAAGTCTAGGATAGGTGGGAAAAGTTGTTTCCATGAGAGGATTGGGTGTGCATGGTAGGAATAGGACCCTTAACCCTATAAAGATGCCTGCAGTGCACTCCCAGTCAGATTCACCTAAGATCAACCAAGAAACGTCCATGTTTTAGCATCAACGGTTCCAGAGTATGAGGGGTTAGCAACATCGTAACCAAGGATCGTGTCCCTCTTTCAAAATTCATTTGAGCTAAGGATTCCCGAACGAATCCTGTAAGGACATTCCGAAATCTTTCCTTTCGGCGAAGATATAGGGGTGGCAAGTTGCGCCCCTTGCCAAGGATGGTCGCACGACTCAAATCGTGCACCCACTTGCATGCATGCACGGGTGTCCAGAGACTTTGTTTCATTCCGTGGACATTTGATTTAGTTTCCCCATCCAAGTAAGTTTTTTATCCAGTGTAATTGTGAAGTATTGTGTGTTTGTCTTAAAAGGAAATAAATTACAATTTATTTTGCCATCTTTGTTGTGCTCAATCCAGAATCCCGGTATTAATGTTTTGGTAAGACCTGGTCTACTGTGACAATGTGTAACCTTTATTTTCTATAAAATGTATTTGTGCTTGTGTAACTTGGTATGTCTTTGTTCCCTGTACGTATACGGCCATTAGTTTTTTTTTTATTGTACTCTTGCTTCCCACATAGGACTTGGATGCAGAGAGCGCTGATGAGGATGGCCTTCATCCTGGCAGGGGTAAGTAGAACCTTTATTTACTTTATGTTGGCTGGAGAATGTTTTATTTTAATGGGCAAATGAGCTATTATCCAGCTCTGGATAATAGTAATTTTGCCCATTATTGTATTGTACGTTTTGAGGGGAGATGTTGGGCGAAGAGGAGGTGGGTAGTAGGGTTGTTGAATTTTAATGTTTCTTGGGGGTAGAGAGATTGGGGGAAGGGGATAGTTTCACCAAGGGTGGGTGGTTAGTCCTCTCAGATTGTTAGCGGGAGTGGTTAACCCCTTCATTACCCGCTATGGTAGTGAGGGGGTTAAGTCCTCCCGCAACCTTCCTGGCAGGCCTTACCACCCACCCTGGGGAAACTACCCCTTCATCCACCCCATGTATCCCCAACAAACCGGGTACTAAGGTTTTACCCCTTCATTGCCTTAGTGGCTAGCATTTTTATTTACATTTTAATACTTGTGTACAGGAGCAGGGAGTCTCCGGAGATGAACCGCATTGATTTCAACCCTGGGGACCCTCTGCTTCTTGAGTCACAGGCCCCGGTATGGGGTGCCGGTATCTCCCTGCAATGTTTAAATCTCCCGCATCACGTGACCGGGAGATTTAAACGCATTGTAGATACCAGCACCCCATACCAGGATCTGTAACTCAGGAAGCAGGGGTCCCCGGGGCTGAAATCAATGCGATCCTGCTCCGGAGACCCCCTGCTACAATACTCTGTTATTAAAATGTAAATAAAAACATTGCGATCGCCTGTGAGAGCTGAGAGCTGTGCACGGAGATGTGGCTATCTCAGTGCAGCTCTCTATGCAGCTCTTACAGACTGCGGCCAGATCGCACAGGGGAGAACTTTGAAAGAGCCTGAGATTCCATCGCTGCTGTCCCGAGCGGTATTGGTATTTTCTTTCCTCACGGTTTGAGACTTATGGAAATTGTTTCAGATTCTTTCTGAATACCGTGATAAACAAAGGACAAACCGTTCGATGGGGTCATGCCAAACCGTTCGAGATGGCAGCAAAGTTATCGAAGCTACTAGAATAGGCCCCATTGTCTTGAAAAAACAAGTGACCTGATGAAAGAAATCTAAAATGTATCGTACTACCTGTGTAATAATGGATTCTTGGACGTACACTTTATCCATGATTCCTGGAGATCAAACAAATGTAATACTATTATACAGCGACAGGGTCACATTCAGATACAGTTAGAGTACTACTGCTCACATACTGAAACAAGAACGTGCTTGCCATCAATTACAACAATGGGTCCTTGTCCAACTTTAGAGATTACATCCCACACATGTAGCTTGAGTGGATGCTTCTCCAAGTTTTCAGGGAGAAGGAAATGTTTTCTGGAATGCCATAGTGGAAAATATTTCCAGGGCGACTGATTTCTCATCAGAAAATATAACATCCTAAAACTTTTCTCCACTTTCAATCCATGTGTACGCTTGGTAAACTCTTGTTCACATTCCTTATCATGGAATTCATGCTGTAACAACAATAAAATGGACTACGGGAAAGGAGGGGAAAAAAATATAATGTTTATACATATCACTTATCTGCATAAACAGTACATGTACAGTAATATATCTCATACTTCCAAAGGTCCAGACTAATCATGTCTCATTAGTTTGATGCTGGTCTCAAACAATGTAATATCATGCTTTTTCTGCAGAATATGCCTAACCTCTGCAGCAGATTGCTCATAATTTTCCAGACTTATTTTGTCCACCACCTGAATCTTTTCACTGTGAAAGACAAAATTAGGAAGATGAAAAAGAGTCTAGATGCATACAGGTGCGCCAATGAGTATTCTAACACTTGCCTTAAACTTGCCTTGGAAAATCTGGGTTTATCACCAACAAGACCCAGGAACATGCTGGTTACATGCTGCAACATTTCACACATTTCTGCAGAGACTAATGGCCCATCGGATTAACACAGCAGGGGTTCCTGTCAGTCTCATTCAGTTTGAATGGGACTGCCAGGGACCCCCGCTGTTAATCCGATGGGCTATTAGTCTGTTTGCAGAAATGTGTGAAATGTTGCAGCATGTACCCAGCATATACCCGGCATGTACCCAGCATGTACCTGGGTCTTTTTGGTGATTGCCCCGGATTTGTTTTAGAATAATCGTCGGCACTACAGTAGGCATACTGTGTGGTTGTGTAAAGAAAAACATTAGAGACAAAAGTGTATACAGGAGTGTACTTACTTGGTTCTTACCCAGCGGACCATCTTACGAACAGGTGTCTTCCCAAGAACATGATACTAAACACAGCATAGTGTCACTGGGATGCCCTCTTGCTGTAGCCCCCATTGGATTTCACTTGTTGAGAATGCCTTCTTGTACATGTGCAATATTCTAATACTAGTTTGCTTGTAAAATTTTTGATTCATGGCTGCTATTCAGAATATACTGAACTAGTAATGAATGTGTATTCTGGTTTGCAACTGTATTGCATCTTCATTGTATTATACAGGAAAAGATACAGGTATACCCCTACTTTTGACACTTTGTAACAGTAGACAACCAATCACAGATGCAGCCCTGCCCAAAATTAACACCATGGGGCCTATTCTATAAGCCTTGATAAGCCACTTACTGCACCGACACACTTTATTCGAGCAAATGCCTGGTTTGTACCTGGCAGAAACCTGGAATCCGCCACTGCTCACCTCTTGCATGCTTCGTTGCGCTTGCCTTCCCAGCCACGGTTCATGCCTGGCTGACGGGGGCCTGATCTTGTTAAATGATAATGAGAATGATTTACTAGGCTGCGATGTTTCGATTGTCCACCAGATGGCATAAACTCATGACTTAAGTAATGTGTGGCCTTTGCAAGTTGTTTCGTTTCCAAAAAAAGTTACTTTATCCCAGTACAGTATGCTATTGTGTAACTTGTCCTTGAGACTGAAGGAATAGTTGCAAAAAATGTATCAATTTAGGCTTTACATACAGTAATGTATTAAATAAAGACAAAGATCATTTTCACTTACACTATTCTACAGAGACATGAGTGAACAAGTGGAGCCCGTGTTCCAAAAACCTGACAGAAGTTATGCTTATTTGATATGGGCCGCTATAAATGCAACAGAGGATAAGATGGCAACAGTTGTTCAAATTTATCAGTATTTTATCGAAAATTATGACTTTTACAGATTTTCGCCAACTCCTCATTTGTGGAAGCATGCAATAAGGAAAAGGTTATGTAGTGACCCCTGTTTTCACCGTATTGAGCCCCAATTTGTTGGAGGGTATTGGTGTGTGTCACAGGGTTTTTCCCGTATCTATGATAATGGAGGCGGCAAAAGGCGAAGGGTCGTGTTAAAACGAAATAAGAAGCGACAGTCCCTGCCAAGCAATGCGCCAGAACCAGAACCAGAACCAGCAGCAGCACCAGCTTATCATCATGGTCCTGCCGTCGGTGACAAATCTGAGATGGATTTCGCAGCCAGTTTTGATGAAGCTTGCATGTACCTAAGCGATTTCCCGCTGACTACAGGTGGGCTAGTCCCTCTGCAAAATGATGAAAGCTGGACTGGAAGTGGGCCGGCGCCAGCGCAAGCTGAATGGGAAATTTAGTAATACTGTACTGTACAGTATGGTGAGTACTGTATTTTTGCCGTTTTATTTTGGTGGGGCTGGCTGGGAACTTCTTTAGGGGGCTGACCATTACTGTACATTAAAACTTTTCATTTTGTTTTTCCTCAGAAAAGAAAACGGCTAATGGGGGGATTTCGATGGATTATATTGTACTGTATGCTGATGTTTTCCGGCCATACAGTATACTGTGTAATAAACCCGAATAAATAAAACTACTGTATGCATTTATTCTACAGTACATGTTCAGTAAATTACTGCACATACTGGGGGCGAGATGTGTTTGCAGCAGAGAGAGATTTAATAATATTGTACAGTGAGCAGGGGGTTCCCTGAGCCAGAAATTAATGCTCAGGGAACCCCCCTGCTCCTGATCAATATTATTAAAAATACGGAAAATGCTGCGTCATTACCATAGCGGATAGCCGCTAAGGCAATGAAGGGGTTAACCCACCGTGCCCGCTTTATTGTGTGTAGTGGGGATGGGTGAGGGGGGTATTTGGCCCTTGGTGTGAGTTTAGGACTTGCGGGAGGGGGGGGGGGGTTGCGGGTGCACTTAACCCCTTCACGATCGTAGCAGTTAATACCGCTACGGTCATGAAGGGGTTAAGCCCTCCCGCTACCCCACCCCCCCCCCCCCCCGCAAGCCCTCCCCAACCATCGTTGGGGCGAATACCCCATTCACCCACCCTCCCGCTACCCACAATAAAAAAATACACACACACAGCAGCCGCCAAAAAATAAATAAATAAATGACAATAAATACATTGGAAATACATTTTTATTGATAGTGTAGATGTGCAGGGGGTCTCCGGAGCTGAACCGCGGTGGTTTTAGGTCTGGGGACCCCGTGCCCCCCGAGATACAGGCCCCTTTAGGGGGTGCCGGTAGCCCTCTGCTTGGTTTAAAGGTCCCGATCACGTGATCGCGGCCTGTAAACCAAGCAGAGCAGAGGGATACCGGCACCCCCTAAAGGGGCCTGTATCTCGGGGGGCACGGGGTCCCCAGACCTAAAACCACCGCGGTTCAGCTCCGGAGACCCCCTGCACATGTACACTATCAATAAAAATGTATTTCAAATGTATTTATTGTCATTTATTTATTTATTTATTTATATTTATTTATTAATTGTGCTGCTGCTGCTGCAAGTCGTAAACTCACACCAAGGGCCAAACACCCCCCTCACCCCCAATAAAAAAAATTCACGCACAGCAGCCCCACAATTAATAAATAAATCTAAATAAATAAATAAATAAAATCTATGTAAAACCCCCTCCCCCTATTCTCGCTTTTAAAACGCCCTGCCTTCTCTCTAATCTATGTAAAAAAAACCTCCCCCTATCCCCCTATCCCCCTATTGTGTGTGTGCGTTAAGCTTCCCTGCAAGCTATGTAAAAAAAACCTCCCCCTATTGTGTGTGTGTTTAAATCTGGCTGGCCTGTGTTTCTGAGTGCTGAGTGCTCTGCGTTTAACCAAGCAGAGCAGAGGGATACCGGCACCCCCTAAAGGGGCCTGTATCTCGGGGGGCACGGGGTCCCCAGACCTAAAACCACCGCGGTTCAGCTCCGGAGACCCCCTGCACATGTACACTATCAATAAAAATGTATTTCAAATGTATTTATTGTCATTTATTTATTTATTTATTTATATTTATTTATTAATTGTGCTGCTGCTGCTGCAAGTCGTAAACTCACACCAAGGGCCAAACACCCCCCTCACCCCCAATAAAAAAAATTCACGCACAGCAGCCCCACAATTAATAAATAAATCTAAATAAATAAATAAATAAATAAAGACATGAAGAGAAATAAATACTGTATATACTGTACAGTATATACACTGTATATATATATATATATATATATATATATATATATATATATATATATATATATACAGTATACATATATACACTGTGTATATATACTGTATATATATATATATATATATATATATATATATATATATATATATATATATACATACATACTGTATGTGAGTGAAAAGAGAAAAAAGTAACCCGTATGGGAGCACTCAGGTATGCAATTGATATATTTGTTTATTTATTTGACACAGTGCAAAAAGGGATGAATAAACAGTACATGATTTAAAAACACTTAAAAAAGAGGCATGGACCCTTAAACACTAATGAACAGCACTAGGGAACGACACACACTGTCAACCCTAAACATGAAAAGGATAGTGACTCAAAAAACACTAGGGAGAATCAAAGTGAATCACAATACAGTAGGTTACTGGGTTTAAAGGCACCTACAGTATACAACGCTAAGGATAATGCACACTACAATACCAAAAAGTATTTTAACCAAGCAAGTAAACCAAAATCAATATATACTGTAAGTAACAACCAGAAAAGACAATTTAAAACCAAACTAACCCTTACAATACCAAGGATTACATCTATCTAATTGTAAAAAACCTTATACAGTACATTATACACAGCATTGTTTAAAAACCCCTTCCCCCCTAATGTTTGTGTTAAGCAGATTACACTGAAGGGAGAGAGATATAAAGGCCTAAAGCCCCTTCCCCCCCTAATGTTTCTGTTAAGTAGATTACACTGAAGGGAGAGAGATATAAAGGCCTAAAGCCCCTTCCCCCCTAATGTTTCTGTTAAACAGATTACAGTACATTGAAGGGAGAGAGATTTTACAGAAACACACATTAGGGGGGAGGGGGCTTTAAACAGATTACAGTACATTGAAGGGAGAGAGATGTTTCTGTTACCAGTAAATCTCCCTCCCTGCATTGCTAACCACCCTCACCCCCTACCCACATACCGTTAACCCCCCCCCCCATCCTGGCCATGGCCCCTCCGCTTCTGCAAAACAGACACAAAAATTAAAACATACAAAGTAATGTCCCCTAACCCCTTAATCACCATAGCGGTTATTAACCGCTACAGTCATGAAGGGGTTAACCCACCCTCACCCACCCACCACTCGGGATGCCTACATACCCTCCCACACTAACCCCCCCCCCACCCGTGAGGCCTAACCACCCAATCAGTTCCCACAAGGGAGGCCTACCCACATACCGTTGGGGAAACACCCCACCCCCACCCCAGTACCCACAATAAAAACAGTACAATCACCCACAATAAACAGCATTCTATTTATTAAATACATTACCCACCCCCTGTGCCCCCCCCCCCCATAAATACAAGATTTATTCTTTTACATTCAGGGTCCATAACGCAGCCCCACGCTAGTCCCCGGTGGGCTGGCAGGGCACCTGGACAGACCTACAGTTTACCAGCAGCATTCCACAGGTTCTGGAGGCCTGCTGGTGGATCCTGCCAGCACCATGGCGCCCAGGTGGTCTCCTTGGGTCACCGTGAGCCTCAATTGGGTCCACACGGTAGGCCCAAGGATGTCTGGGAGCCCCGGGTCAAACCCACAGGTGTCTGCGGGGCCTCGGGTGGTTCCCATGGGGGTCTGGGGAACTCACGGGTGCTCACTACGGGTCCGCGGTGCCCCCACAGAAGTGGGACCACACATCATCATCCCCGCACCTACGGCTCGGAGGTGCCCCCACAGAAGTGGGACCACACATCGTCATGCCCGCAGACTACGGGTCCGCGGTGCCCCCACAGAAGTGGGACCACACATCATCATCCCCGCATGTGTCACCCGTGGAACCACCAGCCTGCTACCCTTTAGGATACCCGAGGATTCCCCGCGGGTGGTCTCCAGAGGTCCCACGCAAAACCACGGAAGTAACCCTGAATGTAAAAAAAATAAACCTGGCCAATACATTCAATACATACACCCTCCCCCCCAACACCTACAGTACAATAATGTGCAAAATAACTATTATCCAGATATGGATAATAGATTAATTGCCCATTATTAAAAACATTAACTAGCATATACAAATAAATAAAGTACTACTGACCTCATCAATACGAAGTGTCCGATGCCAGCGCCTTCCTTCTCTTGCCCACACAAAACATAGCCAAAACCAAGCCAATACATTGCAATTACATTCAGATATCAATTAACCCCTTAAACACCTTATCGGATAATAACCGCAAAGGTAATTAAGGGGTTAAGCCACACAGGCACGATACCCACCCTTCACCCATGAATTTGTACTGTGGCTTCATCATGCAACTATATATATATATACTGTATATATATACATACAGAGAGACAGAGAGAAAGAGAGAGAGAGAGATATATACAGTATATATATATACACACGTTATATACACACCCATGATAAACCAAATATACAGTACAAATAAATGTAGAAGGGTTATCAAAACCATACTGTTCTACAACCAAACACTTCTCCATACAGATACTACATTAAAATCAATTTCCTTTAAAAATCCTAACTGATCTCACAATCTACTGTACTGTATATGATCACAAACCAATGAAAAAAAAGTCACATTCCAAAATGCATAAAATCTATGCACCATACTGTATACATTCTGCAAATTAATCAAACGTAAACAAAAATCAGTTAGCAATCATTATTTACACCCCTAAACATTTCACACTCAATCAAGAACAATGAGACCATTAACAGATTCACGCCTAGAGCAGAACAATTAAGCCTTTGAAAAAATATAAGTACCGACAAAAATACAACCTTTACAGTACAGTACAACCAAGGCTATCTATCCCTGACCTTCCTCAAACACACAATACAATACCAAGGAATAATACATCTATCTAATTTTAAAATACTTTAAACTCACAAAATAATTAAAAACACATCTAATCCAGCTTTTAAAACATCATCATTTCTTACCCTGAATGTATACTGTACTGTATATCTCTCTAGACATATATATTGTACATACATACATACAGTGGCAAGAAATGATATACCACAAAAAAATAAAAATACACAGGTTAAAAAACCTTTTGAAAAAATTAACAAGTTAAATAAAATACATTTCTTTACTGTAGTTCACTTACCATTACTTGCCCCCACCGACTCCCGTTGCCCAGCTTACTCACGAACCAATCCACGATCAGGAACCCATAAAATAATAAACCATTGAAAATAATAAACATTAAACTAAAAATCCAAACCAATCCACGGGTCTTCTACTTGTAATACACCTTCATCTGTATTCTTCTTTCTTCTATCTCCTTCCGGGCGGGGCAGGGCGTGGTCTTCTTTCCATCATCGGCCACGCCCTTGTCTTTTTCCTTCTCCGGAGGTCCTTCCTCCGCGGCGTCTGGCTGCAAAATGAGACGACATAGGCTTTTAAAGGCCTATGACGTCACATTTTGCGTCATGGTTCCCACGGTCCTGATTGGACCGTGAAAACCATGTGTGTTGGCCGATAATAAAAAAATGATGACGTCACTTAAAGGGAATGAAAGCACAGCCAATCAGAATGGCTTTGCTTCAATTGCCTTTAAGATGACGTCATGAAAAGGCACATGGCCGTGCACACATGGTACTAGAGCCAATCAGAGCGTGGGAACTTTATCCCTACTCTGATTGGCTCTGGTATACCATGTGTCAGGGGCTGGGGGGAGAAAGGATGTGACGTCAATGAAAACCTGTCACGTGGTACGGTAGCCAATCAGAGCGTGGGAACTTTATCCTTATTGACGTCACATCCTTTCTCCCCCAAGCCCCTGACACATGGTATACCAGAGCCAATCAGAGTAGGGATAAAGTTCCCACGCTCTGATTGGCTCTGGTATACCATGTGTCAGGGGCTTGGGGGAGAAAGGATGTGACGTCAATAAGGATAAAGTTCCCACGCTCTGATTGGCTACCGTACCACGTGACAGGTTTTCATTGACGTCACATCCTTTCTCCCCCAAGCCCCTGACACATGGTATACCAGAGCCAATCAGAGTAGGGATAAAGTTCCCACGCTCTGATTGGCTCTAGTACCATGTGTGCACGGCCATGTGCCTTTTCATGACGTCATCTTAAAGGCAATTGAAGCAAAGCCATTCTGATTGGCTGTGCTTTCATTCCCTTTAAGTGACGTCATCATTTTTTTATTATCGGCCAACACACATGGTTTTCACGGTCCAATCAGGACCGTGGGAACCATGACGCAAAATGTGACGTCATAGGCCTTTAAAAGCCTATGTCGTCTCATTTTGCAGCCAGACGCCGCGGAGGAAGGACCTCCGGAGAAGGAAAAAGACAAGGGCGTGGCCGATGATGGAAAGAAGACCACGCCCTGCCCCGCCCGGAAGGAGATAGAAGAAAGAAGAATACAGATGAAGGTGTATTACAAGTAGAAGACCCGTGGATTGGTTTGGATTTTTAGTTTAATGTTTATTATTTTCAATGGTTTATTATTTTATGGGTTCCTGATCGTGGATTGGTTCGTGAGTAAGCTGGGCAACGGGAGTCGGTGGGGGCAAGTAATGGTAAGTGAACTACAGTAAAGAAATGTATTTTATTTAACTTGTTAATTTTTTCAAAAGGTTTTTTAACCTGTGTATTTTTATTTTTTTGTGGTATATCATTTCTTGCCACTGTATGTATGTATGTACAATATATATGTCTAGAGAGATATACAGTACAGTATACATTCAGGGTAAGAAATGATGATGTTTTAAAAGCTGGATTAGATGTGTTTTTAATTATTTTGTGAGTTTAAAGTATTTTAAAATTAGATAGATGTATTATTCCTTGGTATTGTATTGTGTGTTTGAGGAAGGTCAGGGATAGATAGCCTTGGTTGTACTGTACTGTAAAGGTTGTATTTTTGTCGGTACTTATATTTTTTCAAAGGCTTAATTGTTCTGCTCTAGGCGTGAATCTGTTAATGGTCTCATTGTTCTTGATTGAGTGTGAAATGTTTAGGGGTGTAAATAATGATTGCTAACTGATTTTTGTTTACGTTTGATTAATTTGCAGAATGTATACAGTATGGTGCATAGATTTTATGCATTTTGGAATGTGACTTTTTTTTCATTGGTTTGTGATCATATACAGTACAGTAGATTGTGAGATCAGTTAGGATTTTTAAAGGAAATTGATTTTAATGTAGTATCTGTATGGAGAAGTGTTTGGTTGTAGAACAGTATGGTTTTGATAACCCTTCTACATTTATTTGTACTGTATATTTGGTTTATCATGGGTGTGTATATAACGTGTGTATATATATATACTGTATATATCTCTCTCTCTCTCTTTCTCTCTGTCTCTCTGTATGTATATATATACAGTATATATATATATAGTTGCATGATGAAGCCACAGTACAAATTCATGGGTGAAGGGTGGGTATCGTGCCTGTGTGGCTTAACCCCTTAATTACCTTTGCGGTTATTATCCGATAAGGTGTTTAAGGGGTTAATTGATATCTGAATGTAATTGCAATGTATTGGCTTGGTTTTGGCTATGTTTTGTGTGGGCAAGAGAAGGAAGGCGCTGGCATCGGACACTTCGTATTGATGAGGTCAGTAGTACTTTATTTATTTGTATATGCTAGTTAATGTTTTTAATAATGGGCAATTAATCTATTATCCATATCTGGATAATAGTTATTTTGCACATTATTGTACTGTAGGTGTTGGGGGGGAGGGTGTATGTATTGAATGTATTGGCCAGGTTTATTTTTTTTACATTCAGGGTTACTTCCGTGGTTTTGCGTGGGACCTCTGGAGACCACCCGCGGGGAATCCTCGGGTATCCTAAAGGGTAGCAGGCTGGTGGTTCCACGGGTGACACATGCGGGGATGATGATGTGTGGTCCCACTTCTGTGGGGGCACCGCGGACCCGTAGTCTGCGGGCATGACGATGTGTGGTCCCACTTCTGTGGGGGCACCTCCGAGCCGTAGGTGCGGGGATGATGATGTGTGGTCCCACTTCTGTGGGGGCACCGCGGACCCGTAGTGAGCACCCGTGAGTTCCCCAGACCCCCATGGGAACCACCCGAGGCCCCGCAGACACCTGTGGGTTTGACCCGGGGCTCCCAGACATCCTTGGGCCTACCGTGTGGACCCAATTGAGGCTCACGGTGACCCAAGGAGACCACCTGGGCGCCATGGTGCTGGCAGGATCCACCAGCAGGCCTCCAGAACCTGTGGAATGCTGCTGGTAAACTGTAGGTCTGTCCAGGTGCCCTGCCAGCCCACCGGGGACTAGCGTGGGGCTGCGTTATGGACCCTGAATGTAAAAGAATAAATCTTGTATTTATGGGGGGGGGGGGGCACAGGGGGTGGGTAATGTATTTAATAAATAGAATGCTGTTTATTGTGGGTGATTGTACTGTTTTTATTGTGGGTACTGGGGTGGGGGTGGGGTGTTTCCCCAACGGTATGTGGGTAGGCCTCCCTTGTGGGTAGTTAGTGGGTGAGGGTTGAGGGTGGTTAGGCCTCACGGGGTGGGGGGTTAGAGTGGGAGGGTATGTACAGTAGGCGTCCCAAGTGGTGGGTGAGGGCGGGTTAACCCCTTCATGACTGTAGCGGTTAATAACCGCTATGGTGATTAAGGGGTTAGGGGACATTACTTTGAAAGTGTTATTTTTTTTCTCTGTTTTACTGTACAGCAGCGGAGGTTGCCATGGGTAGTGGGTAGTGTATTGAATGTATTTATTGGTTATTATGCGTTAACCCCTTCATTACCTTAGCGGCTATACGCTATGCTAATGAAGCCTCGTTTCTGAACTTTTAATAATATTGTGCAGGAGCAGGGGGTCCCCTGAGATTAGATTTCTGTCTCAGGGAACCCCCTGCTCACTCTACAATATTATTAAAAAGACAGAAATGCTGCTTCTTTACCATAGCGCATAGCCGCTAAGCTAAAGAATGATTCTTTAATGATGTGTGTGTTTTATTCACAGTGTAGATGTTCTCCGGAGCTGAAGCGCACAGGTTTCAGGTCTGGGGACCCCGTGCCCCCCGAGATACAGGCCCCTTTAGGGGGTGCCGGTATCCCTCTGCTCTGCTTGGTTTACAGGCCGCGATCACGTGATCGGACCTTTAAACCAAGCAGAGGGCTACCGGCACCCCCTAAAGGGGCCTGTATCTCGGGGGGCACGGGGTCCCCAGACCTAAAACCTGTGCGGTTCAGCTCCAGAGACCCCCTGCACATCTACACTATCAATAAAAATGTATTTCCAATGTATTTATTGTCATTTATTTATTTATTTTTTGGCGGCTGCTGTGTGTGATTATTTTTTATTGTGTTTAGCGGGGGTGGGTGACGGGGTTTATAAATGTGAGTTTATAAATAAAATAAAGAATATTATTTATAGGGGCCTTAGAACAGAAGTTCCCACGCCAATTGCGCGCTCATTGCTCTTTTGTTACAATGTTGCTGGTCTTGCGGGTTTGCAGTCTGGCAGCAAAAAGCAGTTTGTACTGTAGTACTGTGTGTGAGATAAAGTAACCAGTTCTTTTATTGCTGAAGTCGCCACTAAAAACTTTTATTTACAAATACAGTACAAAAACCGTGCAACACACAACAACATTCAGTATCCTTTGTTTAAGTACAGCAGGTACTATAGGGTAAAACATGTACTGTACAGTACAGCACAACATTACAGTATGGTCTCACTGAAAGTCCTCCCCATTTTCCAGCCATGGCCGATGCCTTGCATGGCGCAAAACGCCATTAATGCAGTCTCTAACGCCTCTCATTACAGGATCTGTAACAGGGTAATAGCGCTGCATTTCTTCCACAATCTTTTTCCTTAAATTGGCAGGAAGGGCATTTTTTTGGCGATTCCCATCATAGTTCACTTTGAACACCCACTCGCAGTACAATGTGTAGGGAACATGGTGTTTAAATATGATCAAGGCATACTTGTGTGGTATACCAGCACTCCTCACCCTATACTTCTCCCTCAGCGCCGGTGTCAGATCGCACAGGGAGATGTCGGGCACTGTTTGTATGCGAGCGGGTGTAGGAAGTCTTTTGGGAGCGGGTGTACTTGAGGCGATGGGCAATGGTAGGGTGTCTGGGAGGAAGCTTTCCTCCGGTAGTGGTCGCCGGGTTGTCTCCTGGCGTGGTCTAGATGGGGTTGTCATGTCCTCCTCAATAGCATAGTACACTGTATCTTCTGGTGGAGGGTGTGTGCTTGGTGATGGAAGGGGGTCGAAGGTACCATGCATCACATCCATGTCACCCCCCTGCTCCAGCATCGGGGAAACAGGGGCATTAACACCGAGCAAATAATGTATGCCCGCTATGTCTGCCTCTATCTTGTCCATCCGTTGATCCATCCGTTGCTCCATATGTAGCATCCGTTGATCCAGCCGTTGCTCCATATGTAGCACCGACTCCAGAAGCAGATCTAGCTTTGCCAGCACACTAGAATTCCCGGGGAGATCCACACTTAGCCCATTCAGGATCCGGTCCAACGAGCTGCTTGTGCATGGCATCTGGAGATCTGGGGGGATGGGTGCAACGGAGGATGAGATGGGGGTTCCCTGGAGAGAAGCGGCATCGATGGAGAGTGGAAGAGGTGACCTGGGGATGCCCGGTACAGGAGAAGCTGCAGCGTGGTGGAAGAGGGATGGAGAAGGTGACCGCTGGATTTCCGGGAGAGAAGCAGAGTCGTCCAAGAGCAAAGGAGACAGTGACCCGTTGATTTCAGAGGCAGCAGCATCTTCAGATGGAACCGGAGAAGATGGGGGTGGAGAAGCCGGGCTGAAGATTTCCGGGACAGCTACAGCAGAGTCGTCGAAGCATATGGGAGCAAGTGGTCTGCGGATTCGGTGAGTTGGCTGCCATGCGTCTTGCGAACCGAGCACAGTACCGTATTTCTTCTTCACATAATAAGGCTGACGTGTTTTAAAAGCCTTAGCCTTTGGGGTCAGCAGAAGGTTTTCTTTGTTGGCCTTAGCCTGTCGCTTTGCCTTTGGCTTGGGAACGGTAACTGCCTTTCTCTTTTTCAGTGTGGCAGGCACAGCAGAGGTGAGATGATTCTTTCTTCCATAGAACCGGGGATGCTCCATGTAAGCGGGAGGCACAATGCAGTATCTGGACAATGCCTCAGATAAAGATCAGCAAGTGGTGGGCTATGCAACGTGTACAACCTTTTATGCATGGTGGCCAGGTACAGGTGTTGAAAGTGGGTGGTCTGTTATGTGAGTCATTAACATATAAATACACCATCCATTTTGTGGATTCACTGCACATTGAATACACATCGACTAAACATCGAATACACATTCTTGTGTTTGTATTTCTTTCTACAGTACTCGCAGCAATGCCTGTTAAGAAGATTTCAAAGGATCTCAGCATGAGAATGAAGGAGATGTACACGAGCGGACAACGAATTGCAGATATCCAGCGCTGGTTAACTGCTTCTGGCCTCGTTGTGCCATCAAGCACTGTGTGCTATCATGCACAAGGAAAAAACAGAGACCGCAAAAAGGCACCAAGGGTAACAAATGCGTAAGTATACTGTATTTATAAAACTTAACCAAAAAAAATATAGAAAACTGTAGTGTACATCTACAGTATACCGTATTTATATAGTATATTTATTATATTACAACAGTATATACTGTAGTGTACTGTATGTGTGGTCAATTTATATTTTTTGTGCAGCAGTATACACTTTTGGTATATTGCAATTCATCTGACAACGGAATATACAGTATATGATGTGTATTTATTATGATATAACAACAGTATACCGTATTTATATAGTATATTTATTATATTACAACAGTATATACTGTAGTGTACTGTATGTGTGGTCAATTTATATTTTTTGTGCAGCAGTATACACTTTTGGTATATTGCAATTCATCTGACAACGGAATATACAGTATATGATGTGTATTTATTATGATATAACAACAGTATACCGTATTTATATAGTATATTTATTATATTACAACAGTATATACTGTAGTGTACTGTATGTGTGGTCAATTTATATTTTTTGTGCAGCAGTATACACTTTTGGTATATTGCAATTCATCTGACAACGGAATATACAGTATATGATGTGTATTTATTATGATATAACAACAGTATACCGTATTTATATAGTATATTTATTATATTACAACAGTATATACTGTAGTGTACTGTATGTGTGGTCAATTTATATTTTTTGTGCAGCAGTATACACTTTTGGTATATTGCAATTCATCTGACAACGGAATATTTATATAGTATATTTATATTACAACAGTACTGTATACTGTATATTTTGTCTATTTATATTTATAGTACAGCAGTATACATTTTTTGTATATTTATATTTACTGTATATTACAACATTACATGTACAGTATACAGTATACATTTTATATTGCTGCATATTAATAACACAATATAATTTCTTTGCATTGTAGGGAGACTACTCTTCTGGTGGACAGAATAAGTGAGGAGAATGATGAGAGGAGCGCATTAAGGGTTAAAAACACTCTTCAGGAAAACCACAATCTGACTGTATCCGAGAGCAGCATAAAGAAGATGAGACGCAGAATTGGATGGAAATATGGACGTGTGAGGTTAGTAGTGGACAGTACAGGAGGTACTGTACTGTAAAGTAAAAATGTTGTTTTGCAAACTGTACTGCGCTGTGACGCTAACATTTTTTATTCATTGTCATTACAGAGCGTACCCCATGATACGGGACGCAAACAAAATCAAAAGAGTGCTCCAGGCCCAGGCATGGATCGACAGCGGTGAGACTTTCCAGGATTGCATCTTCACTGATGAGTCTACTGTGTCGCTGGAGAGATTTGCAAGATTTGCGTTCCACAAAAAAGGCCGCATAACTTTGAAGCCACGGCCAAAACACCCTGTGAAGCTGCATGTGTGGGGTGCCATCTCTAGGCGTGGACCGGGATGCATTGTCGTCTTTGAAGGTACAATTTCTCAAATATAATGCCGCCTAATGCACTGTACTTGACTAGTGTTGCCTTACCGTATGCACTGTACTGTACTATTGAGCACTTTTCTTTTCTTGCTATAGGAATCATGAATAAAGATTTCTTCCAAGACAACATTGTGCCCGTGATAGTGCGATACATCACACAAGACTTTCCCAATGGTCATCGCTTTTACCAGGACAATGATCCCAAGCACACCGCGTCGACGGCGCATATCCTTGAGCGCGGCATCAACTGGGTGAAGACGCCAGCGGAGTAAGTGTAGTAGACCGTGTCCCATTTATATGTTCCCCACTGTTTTTACTGTGTACTGTATCTCTTAAACTAATTGTCCTTTCTTTCCAATCACAGATCACCAGACTTCAATCCGATCGAAATGGTCTGGCATCAGCTGAAGGACCACATCCGTAAAGTGGCGAAACCCTCCAAGAAGGACGAGTTGTATACAGCCATAATGAGTTTTTGGAACGATGTACTCACCGAGGAACGATGCAATAAATATATAGACCATATTGCCACTGTGTTGCCCATTGTCATCGCGCGCAATGGACAAGCATCAGGAAAGTAGTACAGTGCTGTAGTATTGTACAGTAGGTACACTATGATACAGGTAAGTATGGCACAGATTTTAGCTTTCCCAATAGTCAGAGTTTACAGTAGTTCCAGTATACAGTACAGTAGACTAGTTTGACATACTACAGTAACTGCCTACTAACTGCTCCATTTTTTCTTTCCAGAGAAAGCTGCACCAGCCACCTACTGTACAGTAGGTCTACCATAATACAGTACGCACATACAGTACAGTACAGTAACTGAACAAAGTTTTTGTTTTCTTGTCGTTCCAGGAAAAAGGGTGCACCAGAGGGGAGGGGGGGCCTTGTGTTCGTCAAATCTGCTTGTGCAGTCAAATGTACAGTATATAAACAGCAGTAATGATGTACACAAAACCTCTCCTCTCTCAATGAACTACTGTACCGCAGACACAATGAGGATACTGTTACAGTATGAAGGGAAAAAGAACAGGATGGGTTATTTAACATTACAGTATACTGTGCAATATTTATACTGTATATTTATATATACTGTATTTTTATTCTAAAGGTATTCGAGAATGTACTCTACTAGATGAGGACCTGGTGACTTTCAACACTCTCAGACACACAGAAAGGATTATTTCACATCACTGTATATTTATCCTGTATATTTTCAGTAATTTAGAAGCAGTGGCTGTTCTGAACAGCCCAGGGCCAGTTTAACAAAACAATGGCTTGGATTGGATTAGCCAGACGATTGATGCTTGGCCAGGGAGGGATTAAAAACTCTAAGGGAGGGGGTGGGTGGTGTAGCTGTACTGTAGGATTGTACTGTGTCAGTATTTCCAACGCCAGGTCACCCTAATAATTGCATTAATAAACCCCCAAAGACAAGGCCCAAATATACTAGTACAGTATACAGTACTGTAAAGTATGTATTATTGTGTGTTGATGTTTTGAATTGCTGTTAACTTGAAATGTTTCACCATTGTATTGTACTGTATTTGTAAATAAAAGTATTTTGTGGCGACTTCAGCAATAAAAGAACTGGTTAATTTATCTCACATAAAGTACGTGAATACGACCGCAATCACCATTGTACAGTAAATGGGTGCATAGGATGGAACGACAGGTGCTAAAGGGGTATAAATATGATACTGTATTTATCAGTATTGATCAAAGAGAATTGATCAGAAGGATTCCCCTTATAAAGTATACAGCACTCTATTGTCATTCATACAGTACAGTATACTGTAGTAAAAGGTAGACAACACATGGTCTTGCAGTACAGTATACTGTATTACTAAAAATCTGTCAGGTTGACCAGAATCACTGCGGATATCGGAAAATAATACAATTTTATTAATTCTACGTACTGTATATAAGGGGAATCCTTCTGATCAACTCTCTTTGAACAACACTGATAAATACAGTAATTTATCTCACACTCAGTACTACAAACTGCTTTTTGCTTGCAATAAACTAACAAACAGGGAAGCGCTACTGTATACTGTATGAGTTAGGATCAGGCCCAGCAGCCACTTTATGTTGAAAACCACATATGAAATGAGCATAAATTTGCATGAATAATTACACAAAAATATATAAAATAAATAGCACAAGTCTCTGACAGAGAGAAATTGTCCAGGTGGTGTGGATACAGGTTAATGCCCCTGTCTGATAGGACAGACTCGGGCAAGAATGGCCTGTGAGAGGTGAAAATCCAGAATGGTAGCTGGGATGGAAAGCGCTACCAACTGTGCAGGTATTGAAGTGTGTAGAAATGGGAAGGTGCCGTAGGCATCAAATGTGGAAAGCGCTCACCCAGACTTCATACACTGCGCTTTTTGCTTGCATACTGCAAAGCCGCAAGACCAGCAACATTGTAAAAAAAGAGCAAAAAAAAGAGCAATGAGCGCGAAATTGGCGTGGGAACTTCTGTTCTAGGGCCCCTAGAAATAATATTCTTTATTTTAGTTATAAACTCACATTTATATATAAAGTATATATTTATTTCTCTTCATGTACTGTATTTATTTAGATTTATTTATTAATTGTGGAGCTGCTGTGCGTGAGGGGCCATGGCCAGGATGGGGGGGGGGGGGGGGGGGTAACGGTACAGTATGTGGGTAGGGGGTGAGGGTGGTTAGACCTCACAGTACATTATGCACATTGGGCCCCCCTCCTCCCCACATTTACATACTGTACTGTACACTACACGACATCAATGCAGGGAGGGTTTACCAATGCAGGGAGGGTTTACCAATGCAGGTAAGGCTTTAGGCCTTTATATCTCTCTCCCTTCAGTGTAATCTACTTAACAGAAACATTAGGGGGGGAAGGGGCTTTAGGCCTTTATATCTCTCTCCCTTCAGTGTAATCTGCTTAACACAAACATTAGGGGGGAAGGGGCTTTAGGCCTTTATATCTCTCTCCCTTCAGTGTAATCTACTTAACAGAAACATTAGGGGGGGAAGGGGCTTTAGGCCTTTATATCTCTCTCCCTTCAGTGTAATCTGCTTAACACAAACATTAGGGGGGAAGGGGTTTTTAAACAATGCTGTGTATAATGTACTGTATAAGGTTTTTTACAATTAGATAGATGTAATCCTTGGTATTGTAAGGGTTAGTTTGGTTTTAAATTGTCTTTTCTGGTTGTTACTTACAGTATATATTGATTTTGGTTTACTTGCTTGGTTAAAATACTTTTTGGTATTGTAGTGTGCATTATCCTTAGCGTTGTATACTGTAGGTGCCTTTAAACCCAGTAACCTACTGTATTGTGATTCACTTTGATTCTCCCTAGTGTTTTTTGAGTCACTATCCTTTTCATGTTTAGGGTTGACAGTGTGTGTCGTTCCCTAGTGCTGTTCATTAGTGTTTAAGGGTCCATGCCTCTTTTTTAAGTGTTTTTAAATCATGTACTGTTTATTCATCCCTTTTTGCACTGTGTCAAATAAATAAACAAATATATCAATTGCATACCTGAGTGCTCCCATACGGGTTACTTTTTTCTCTTTTCACTCACATACAGTATGTATATATATATATATATATATATATATATATATATATATATATATATATATATATATATATATACAGTATATATACACAGTGTATATATGTATACTGTATATATATATATATATATATATATATATATATATATATATATATACAGTGTATATACTGTACAGTATATACAGTATTTATTTCTCTTCATGTCTTTATTTATTTATTTATTTATTTAGATTTATTTATTAATTGTGGGGCTGCTGTGCGTGAATTTTTTTTATTGGGGGTGAAGGGGGTGTTTGGCCCTTGGTGTGAGTTTACGACTTGCAGCAGCAGCAGCACAATTAATAAATAAATATAAATAAATAAATAAATAAATGACAATAAATACATTTGAAATACATTTTTATTGATAGTGTACATGTGCAGGGGGTCTCCGGAGCTGAACCGCGGTGGTTTTAGGTCTGGGGACCCCGTGCCCCCCGAGATACAGGCCCCTTTAGGGGGTGCCGGTATCCCTCTGCTCTGCTTGGTTAAACGCAGAGCACTCAGCACTCAGAAACACAGGCCAGCCAGATTTAAACACACACACAATAGGGGGAGGTTTTTTTTACATAGCTTGCAGGGAAGCTTAACGCACACACACAATAGGGGGATAGGGGGATAGGGGGAGGTTTTTTTTACATAGATTAGAGAGAAGGCAGGGCGTTTTAAAAGCGAGAATAGGGGGAGGGGGTTTTACATAGATTTTATTTATTTATTTATTTAGATTTATTTATTAATTGTGGGGCTGCTGTGCGTGAATTTTTTTTATTGGGGGTGAGGGGGGTGTTTGGCCCTTGGTGTGAGTTTACGACTTGCAGCAGCAGCAGCACAATTAATAAATAAATATAAATAAATAAATAAATAAATGACAATAAATACATTTGAAATACATTTTTATTGATAGTGTACATGTGCAGGGGGTCTCCGGAGCTGAACCGCGGTGGTTTTAGGTCTGGGGACCCCGTGCCCCCCGAGATACAGGCCCCTTTAGGGGGTGCCGGTATCCCTCTGCTCTGCTTGGTTAAACGCAGAGCACTCAGCACTCAGAAACACAGGCCAGCCAGATTTAAACACACACACAATAGGGGGAGGTTTTTTTTACATAGCTTGCAGGGAAGCTTAACGCACACACACAATAGGGGGATAGGGGGATAGGGGGAGGTTTTTTTTACATAGATTAGAGAGAAGGCAGGGCGTTTTAAAAGCGAGAATAGGGGGAGGGGGTTTTACATAGATTTTATTTATTTATTTATTTAGATTTATTTATTAATTGTGGGGCTGCTGTGCGTGAATTTTTTTTATTGGGGGTGAGGGGGGTGTTTGGCCCTTGGTGTGAGTTTACGACTTGCAGCAGCAGCAGCACAATTAATAAATAAATATAAATAAATAAATAAATAAATGACAATAAATACATTTGAAATACATTTTTATTGATAGTGTACATGTGCAGGGGGTCTCCGGAGCTGAACCGCGGTGGTTTTAGGTCTGGGGACCCCGTGCCCCCCGAGATACAGGCCCCTTTAGGGGGTGCCGGTATCCCTCTGCTCTGCTTGGTTTACAGGCCGCGATCACGTGATCGGGACCTTTAAACCAAGCAGAGGGCTACCGGCACCCCCTAAAGGGGCCTGTATCTCGGGGGGCACGGGGTCCCCAGACCTAAAACCACCGCGGTTCAGCTCCGGAGACCCCCTGCACATCTACACTATCAATAAAAATGTATTTCCAATGTATTTATTGTCATTTATTTATTTATTTTTTGGCGGCTGCTGTGTGTGTGTATTTTTTTATTGTGGGTAGCGGGAGGGTGGGTGAATGGGGTATTCGCCCCAACGATGGTTGGGGAGGGCTTGCGGGGGGGGGGGGGGGGGTGGGGTAGCGGGAGGGCTTAACCCCTTCATGACCGTAGCGGTATTAACTGCTACGATCGTGAAGGGGTTAAGTGCACCCGCAACCCCCCCCCCCTCCCGCAAGTCCTAAACTCACACCAAGGGCCAAATACCCCCCTCACCCATCCCCACTACACACAATAAAGCGGGCACGGTGGGTTAACCCCTTCATTGCCTTAGCGGCTATCCGCTATGGTAATGACGCAGCATTTTCCGTATTTTTAATAATATTGATCAGGAGCAGGGGGGTTCCCTGAGCATTAATTTCTGGCTCAGGGAACCCCCTGCTCACTGTACAATATTATTAAAATACAGAAATGATGCTTCTTTACCATAGCGCATAGACGCTAAGGTAAAGAACGAGTGTTTATTTATACTGTATATTGTATGTGTTTTATTGATAGTGTACATGTGCAGGGGGTCTCCAGAGCAGAAGCGCACAGGTTTCAGGTCTGGGGACCCCGTGCCCCCCGAGATACAGGCCCCTTTAGGGGGTGCCGGTATCCCTCTGCTCTGCTTGGTTTACAGGCCGCGGTCACGTGATCGGGGCTTTTAACGCAGAGCTGGATACCGGCACCCCCTAAAGGGGCCTGTATCTCGGGGGGCACGGGGTCCCCAGACCTAAAACCACCGCGGTTCAGCTCCGGAGACCCCCTGCACATCTACACTATCAATAAAAATGTATTTCAAATAATTTTTAATGTGTGGATGTTTGCGCAGAGAGAGAGCAGCGGATCTCTCTCTGCTGCAAACACATCTCGCCCCCGCCGCCCATACAGTACTGTAGTATCATTTATGTATGTGCATATACAGTACAGTACAGTACTGTATGTTAGGGCTTACAGGGGTTGTTGTTATACAGTATATATATATATATATATATATATATATATATATATATACTGCATTACAATTCATTATAGGGGACGGCTTCACAGAGAATAGCTCGCAAGCGCCACCATGTGTATTTTGACGGCATTGCAGTATTGTAACCAGCCGGAATAAAAAGCTTAAATTCCTGCCGGAAAATAACGCAATGCACTCTGGCTGAAAAATATCAGAAACCTGAATACACCCGAGTATACCCGAATTCGCGGGACTAGCCGTGCTCGAATAAAGTGTGTCGCCAGTGTAAAAGGGAATGGTATACCTGTGCAAGCATTGTCACTTTTGTAAGGTAATGTGACAGTCAGTTTGCACGGAAGGCTTGAAGGACTGTGCTACCGGAGTTTGTAAAAAAAAAACCCGTAGAATCATAGTTAGACACGTAAATTCACAAAATTATAGATGGGCTTCCTTTAATCCTTTACAACGTTATCTGAAACGGATCTAAACGGTGTCGAATAACTCCTTAACAGCTTCCTCATTGTATTTCTGGAATAGCGTACACTGAAGATAAACAAATGGGGGAAGGAGCATCAATCCATTTAACTGCAGGTTTTATCACATTGTCACACTACAGAAGTTTCCTGCGGCTACAAAATGATGATGGTCGGCATTCTTTGTGCATTATAATAATTATAGCCACACATTGACATTAAATACACTGAAATTCTCTCCATCACAAAAGGGGTTCAGAAATGTTATATACAAATCATTTACAAATCCTCTTAAAGATGCTTCGCAGGGAGTTAAAAGTTTGTGTGTGAACATAATGCAACAATGCCCATTGTAACTATTAGAGAAACAAGAAACATATAGAAGGCATATAATTATAAAACATATAATTTAGCTTGAGTGTATCTTTCTAAAGTGACAATGCTCACAGCAGTCTTCCAGCAATGTAATGTAGCGATAATTGTTGCAGCTAAATTTAGAGTGAACATAATACAAGTGAAAAAAATACATTTTGTTGCAGATTGTGGAACAGAATAAAAGTAACAGGTAGTGATACATTTATAAAATGGGGGAAAAGGCTGTAATGTTATTGTCTTTATTTGAATGACATGAGTGTATGTTTAGATCGGTGCTTTATATGTACACATTGCCAGTTATAAAAATAAATAAATAAAAAAACAGAGGTTCAACATCAAAGAAGTATAAAATAAACTAATAAGCAAATGTTAAATTGTAGTAGATGTTGGTGGTTCCCTTTAGAAACATATTAATCTGAAAAAAAGAGAATAGTCACCTGGAGAAAATAAAGTCCAAACGCAATATACAGTAGTAGTACACAATAGTCTTAAAGAAATGTAGAAAAATAAAAGTTAATTGAATCATCAGATAACAAAAATTAAAAAATAAAAATACCAAAGAGCATAGCAGATGTGGCATGATACAAGTTCCCCCAGTGCGGTTCTTGGAGTGGGTGAACCACGACCCAAGTGCGGCTATGATCGCAGCCAATCACGATCACGACCCAGCGCAAGGGGGATTTCCCAGAAGGAATCAAAGAGTGGGGTCCCTGCTTCTGAATGGGACTCCCACTGCGTTAATCATACCGGGCCGCCAACCAGTCTGTAGGAGAAGCACAGAGAGATCAGAGAGGAGCAGTTACTCTCGGTGCTCTTACAGCAGATTGCACTATTATTATTATTATTATTTTTAGTACATAGGATTCAAACAGAGGGTCTCAGGTGCTGAACTGCATTAATTTCCGGTACGGAGACCCCCGGCTTCCTGAGGTGCAGGCCTCCGTATCTGGTGTCTGTCAAGTGCGCCGTGATGCAGGACATTTAAACTTGCAGGAGATACCGGCATTGATACAGAGTCCTTTACCTCAGGAAGCAGGGGGTCACAGACCAAAAATAAATGCAGTTCAGCTCCCAAGACCCCCTGCTTCTATCCTACTGTAAGTACTAAAAATAAAAATAAATTAAAGCAAAGTTCATTACTTTAGCGATTAGCCACTAAAGTAATGAAGCTTTTATTAGTTTATTTGTATATTTGTACAGTACATAGATTTAGAGCAGGTGGTCTCCCGCGGCTGAACCATATTAATTTCAGGTCCGGGTACTCCCTGTTCCTAGAGTTACAGGCCTCAGTATGGGGTGCCTGTATGTCCGGCAAGTTTAAATGTCCCGGTCATGTGGACCATGATGGGGACAATTAAACTTGCAGGAGATACTGGTACCCAATATAGAGGCCTGTACCTCGGGAAACAGGGGGGTCCCCTGACTAGAAATGAATGCAGTTCAGCTCCGGAGACCCCCTGCTTCAATCATATGTACTAATAATAATAATACAAATAGTTAGATCGGCTGTAAGAGCAGTTCGGGAAGACACAGAGGGGCCTATTCTCGTAGCTTTGATAAAATCACTGCAAGATCGAATGTTTTGGCATCATGGTCTGACGTTTGTGTTATCACGGTAGTCAGAGAGAGTAATAGCAAGTCAAATACAGTTCGATAATAAAATGTCATACCACTCACGATAGCAGTGCCTTTATCTCAGTGTTTTTCTGTTCTGCCCCTGCGATTTGCCTGCAGTCTGTAAGAGCTGCAAAGAGAGAACTGCGTCTCCCTGTACAGCTCTTACAGGCGATCACACAGTTTTTGTTTTTTATATTTTATTTTAATACAGTATTGAAGCAGGGGGTGCACGGAGATGAACAGCATTAATTTCAGCCTCGGGGACCACCTGCTTTCTGAGTTACAGGGTACCGGGTACTGGTAAGTCCGTAAAGTTTAAGTCTCCCAGTCACGTCACATGGGAGATTTAAACAATGCAGGATGATACCAGCACCCCATACCGGGGCCTGTGACTTTGGAAGCAGAGGGTCCTTGATGCTGAAATTAATGCGGTTCAGCTCGAGAGACCCCCTGCTTCAATACTTGGTTATTAAAATAAAATCGGCTTCATTACCTTAGCGGATAGAGTACCAGAGTACCTGGTTTGTTGGGGTAGAGGGGGATGAGGGTGGGAGTAGTTGCCCCTGGGAGCATGGTTAGGCCTACAGGGAAGGTTGTGGGAGGGGTTAGCCCCTTAATTACTATAGTGGTTGATAATCACTAAGGTAATTAAGGGAATAGTGACTAGTTGTTGCTGCCCACAGAGAACGCGGAGGACAAAGATGAGGGCAATTGAGGCCTTCATCCTTGCAGGGGTCAGTACAACTTTAATTTGGGGGTAGAGGGGGGTTGTTGGGGGTAGAAGGGGTGGGTAGGAGGGTACCCATTCATTGCCATTGGGGTTATCTTTGCTCCCATCGAGGGTGTAGGTAACCACACTGGCAATCAATGGGTGTCTTGCATAGTATTGATTGTTGTATTTTATTTGATTGTTTATTGGGGTAAGAGGGGGTGGGTGAAGGTATTTGACCCATGATGGGTATTTAGTCCTACCGGGTGGTTAACGGGAGGGGTTAACCCTTTCATTACCTTAATGGTTTTAACCATTCAGTTAATGAAGGTGTTAACTCCTCCCGCAACCCTCCCGGTAGGCCTAAACACCCACCGATGGCAACTCCAACTTTCCCCAACCCCTCTATCCCCAAAAAACGGCACTGGTATTTAACCCCTTCATTGCCTTAATGGATAGGCACTAAGGTAATGAAGCTGCCTGTAAATGTCTGTGGTAGTTACCAATGTCTGCCCCTGGTCTATAGTGGACAGGAACACTAATCAGTGCCATTTACACGTGGCATTTGTATCTCTGTACAATATACACTTGGCACAGGATGGGTAGTATCTCTCGCATCTAATAGGTTTTAACTTTTTTGTTTTTCCTTTCTACATTAAACAATTTATTATTTTATTTCATTGGAGGAAGAGTGCTTGTTCACAGGGATTCTTTCTCTTTGTGTTCATTGCCTGTAAATGTTTTTTATTACATAGGACAGAAGCAAGGGGTCTCCAGAGCTAGTATTAATGCATGTCAGCTCTGGAGATACCCGTTTCAATCTGATGTAGTAAAAATATTTGTTTTCCATCACAGTGACATCACAAATCCCATCTCGTCACCCTTCAGGGGGTGAGATAAGAATGTGTGAGTTGCTGCCGCAATGTGAATCTCGGAGCTACCTGAATAGCTCGATTACCCCAAATTAGAGATTTATGATAATTTTTTGAGCTCCCGCGCCGTTTGTCTGAGCGGGAGAGCTACCAATCAGGAAGAAACAGGTCTCGAGTGAGTTTGGCTTTTTATCAGAGCTTTCTGAATAGCTTCACATGCAAACTCCCTTGAGAAGTGCCCAAAACTGTCAATAACTCACTTATCGAAGCTACTAGAATAGACCCCAGATAGTGAAACCGCTTCTCTGCTCTCTCTGGACAGCTCTTCTGACTGATGGTGGTCTTGTAGGATTAATGCAGTGGGAGTCCAATTCAGAAGCAGGTCCCCCCTAATCTAAATATTAGTTACTTCTATATATGAATGTATATATATAATCAGTGATGCATTTTCTCGTAACTCATTTATGGGTGCCTTATGAAAAATAAATGGCTTGCTAATCACAAACAAACACACTGGGCACAATGGTTAGCATAAGCCCAGGCATAAACTGACTCTAAAGAGCTATATTGTACAAAGTAATCAGGGCTAAAAGCGGCATAGCAAATAAAATATACACATGAGTGAAATACAACTATATTGAGAACAAAAATAACAATACAAAATCTGTATGAAAATATCACCGCATAAAAGCAAAAAAATTAGCTGAAGCAAATTCAAAAGAACAAAAGTCTATCTTTAATGTATAGACATTGGCTGATTAAAAGCAGGTGAGGTCTGGCAGCGTTATTGAGGGTTCTATTGGAAGCCAACACACGTTTCACTAGGTGCTTCATCAGTTTTCAGGACTAACTCTTTGGCTTCCTGAGTAACTGTATATACCTCCACAAAGCAAGACGTCATATCCAGAACAACAAACAAAGAAAATTAAATAGACTATGAGGGATTACATTGTGTTCCCATTATGATTTTATCTATACCAAAAATGTATAATGATTTAAAATTACCCAGGTTTAATTATTTACTCATATTTTAATCAAGTTTTGTATTTGTACAATTCTAAAAACAGGTAGCATATATACAGTATATATTCATAAATAATTGAGAAAAGGTGAGGAAGGACACAAAAGAAAAAGAGAAGGGGGTGGGACACAGGTTATTACATTATTACAGCAACCCTATGCGTTTTGAAGGTGTTCCTTTTTCCTCAGGGGTAAGTATAGTGAGTCTATGTGTTCCCTCCTCTTATACCCTCTAGGGGTGAAATTCTGAGTGCTCGAGCTGGTCTCTGAGATTTGTTTTACACTGTCAGCGTGAGTGTACCCTGAATCTTTTTGTATACAGTGGGACTTTTAATTAATGCGGTTTCCAAATCCTTTACTGACATCACGGGAGTGGAGGAACCAAAAGAAACCTTTAAGTGCCTGATCGCAGGCACTCACATGTAAGACATACCTCACCATCACAATTGTGCCTCTCTTTCTCCTCTTTTATTTTCCTGTTTGGATGAGGTGCGCTGATCTTTTCCCGGGACCATTGTCTCATTAATATAATCATTCTCTCCATCATGAAAAATACCTGGCTTTTAACATTAGTAAAAGTTGATGGAGCATGCCGTCTCCAAAACCTAACAATCACACATGTGGTGGCCAACAATATTTGAGATATATACGCTTGTTCGGTGCTTTATCTGAGTTTGGAGATACTTTACCTACCGTAGAGCTAGTTTCAAAAGATCTCGAGTCAAAGTGATCCCAGTGAAGGAGTATACTGTGTACTAGGATATCTTTAAGACAAGTTTTGGACATGATCTAATAATAAAGCCCTCCAATATTTGCACATTATCTTGAGAATGTCTGGCCATTGGTTTTTAAAGGTAGCAAGTAGCAAGTAGTAGACCACTGTTTCTTCATGGGAATCCCATGGTTTCTGGATCAGCAGTGTTTGAGGATCAGTTTTACTTGCCTCTTCCAGGCTTTTTTTTTTTTTTTGATTGCTCGTTTGTTGTAACCTCTCGCACAGAAAGTTTGTGGGTGAACATACTGCAACAACGCACATTGTAACTATTAGAGAAACAAGAGGCATAAAGCAGGCATATAATTATACAACATATAATTTAGCTTGAGTGTATCTTTCTACAGTGACAATGCTCACAGCAGTCTTCTTCTGCTAGCAATGTAATGTAGTAATAATTGTTGTAGCTAAATTTGGAATGAAAATAATCCAAGATGATGAATATATTTTGTTGCAGATTTTGGAACAAATATCACAGTTAGAGATATATTTATAAAATACGATTAAAGGCTTTAATGCTGTTCATCTGAACACGATGGATGAATGTATGTTTATATTAGCATTCTATTTGTGTACATTGCATGTTATAAGGATAAACCAAGATATCTGATAAATAGCATTTTAATATTGATGTGCCTGAAACATCGCATAACAGCAGAGATTCTGGTTTAGTTTGATTGAAAACATTTTTATTCAATACTCCATTTAGGCAAAGAGTTCATTTGTGTTTGGAAAATAATGAGTACAGTATTTGCAGCATCTCAAACATGTTATTGCATCAAATATTAAACATACAGTACATGCGGCTTTATTTGGAAACCTGATCTCTCTATTGGTGCGGTAAAATCAATTAGACTAAAACGTGGTGGATTCTAAACACACACACACACACACACACACACACACACACACACACACACACACACACACACACACACACACACACACACACACACACACACACACACACACACACACACACACACACACACACTTGAAATAATATAACATTTCTATACAGTCTCATTTATTCTCTCTATTTGTGGTATAAGATAATTGTGTTATGGTGTTTGGCATTATGGCTTTTTAAGCGCAACACAGGTTCTCTCATTGCAGCTGTTTAAAGGTAAATTTTTAAGCATAATTTTAAATCTTTATCAGTTAAAGGCTTTGTTCTCTACACTACAACATTAAAGACACAGCACACCAGAAGTGAATGTCAAATTGTGGAGAAAAACACACACAAACATATAACATAGACTTACAATTAAAAAAGTTAAAGTAGGCGTCGCTATGTTCCCTTGAGTGATGGAATCGTTAATTGATGAAATTCTGCTAGGACCCGGAGCAACAGGTCCCCTGACTGACAGCTCGCAGCACGTGGATCCATGGAAACCACACAGCTAACAGCTCAACAATTGATCAACTGGAAGGCGTCTCCAAGCGATAACGCACTGACGCTCCTGCATGAAGAAGTAATGGCATAAAGTGTCGAAACCTCAAAACGTTTCGCACGTACAATGTGCTTCATCAGGGTGTTGATGAAGCACTCACTGGGACATTGTGAAGTCTACTTTTTAAATTGTACCCTAAGTCTATGCTATATGTTTTTGTGTTTTTTATATTACACTATTTGCCATTCACTTCTAGTGCGCTGTGTCTTTTATGTTGTTGTTTTGAAGATCCGGTTGGATTGTTTGGTGGGAAAACGGAGCACTCTCTGTAGGCTCATGCATCAAGGAAGTTGATAAATTGAAATCAACTATTATCTTTTAACTGATCATACCATATGACAAGTCGGCACCATTGGAACTTTCCACCTCTATTATATACATATATACACTACATAGAAAGGTTGACTGCCCTGAACATACACACCATATTTCCATCATTATCTAATTTCTCTTTAGGAAAATCCACAATAAAATGCCAACATGTTAACAATAATTCTTTAGGGTTAGTCTTCACATCAAACATACAGTCCATTTCCATTACATTTGTGGATTTAGTTTTGTCCATTGACTAAGATACCAATATTACAACTAGTTTCTATCATAAAAAGGTGTCCTGTAACACCTACAGTTTGGAAATAATTGGACACTGATACAAGTTTTGTTATTTTGGCTGTGTACCAAAATAAATTCAAGTTACAGTTAAATAATGAATATGGGCTTAAAGTGCAATATATCAGCTTTAAATTGAGGGTATTCACATCCAAATTGGAGGAAGGGTTTAGGAATTGCTTCTCTTTAATATGTAGCCCCCTCTTTTTCAAGGGACCAAAAGTAATTGGACAATTGACTCAAACGCTGTTTCTTGGACAGGTGTGGGCTATTCCTTCGTTATTTCATCATCAATTAAGAAGGTAAAAGGTCTGACGTTGATTCCAGGTGTGGCAGTCGCATTTGGAAGCTGTTGCTGTGAACCCACAATATGCAGTCAAAGGAGCTCTCAATGCAAGTGAAACAGAGCATCATTAGGCTGCAACAAAAAAAATCGATCAGAGAGATAGCAGGAACATTTGGAGGTACATTCTGAGAAAAAAAGAACGCACTGGTGAGCTCTGCAACACAAAAAGGCCTGGACGTCCACGGAAGACAACAGTGGTGGATGATCGTAGGATCCTTTCCATGGTAATGAAAAACCCCTTCACAACATCCAGCCAAGTGAAGAACACTCTCCAGGAGGTAGGCATATCATTATCCAACTGGGGGAGGACACAAAGCGCAAAAACTTCCTCTCCAGGGTGGAAAAATCACATGGAATCTTAAACCGATTTAGGCAGCAAATGTATGGAAAAGAGAAGAAAAAATATAGTGCAACACAGTTTTAATTAATATAAAATACTCGAGCAAGGAGCTCCAATACACTCACATGCTCCAGAACAAAAAATAGCAGTTTAGCCACTCTGGGTTCAGACGCAGCTTGGTAAGGCTCCAGTCAGCTACAACACGTAGTGGGAGGGGATTAATGACATCACGGCACAAACTGAGTATGATAGGCTCAGTATACCACTACAATAAGCCACAAATCATTGATAAAGCAATAGGAACACTTAAATGTGACTATAAACAGATGGGGGATAATTAATATTAATAACATGATGTGTTTATATAATAAAAATGCATTATAAATGTACACAATAAAAGTCATGAAAAATATCATAAAAACCCCAAATTACAAAGACGAAGAATCTAAATGGAAACAAGAAAAGGATCAGTGCATATACATAAAAAACATATACTATAAAAACCATATATTAAAAAACAGACCTTCATTAAAAAAGAGATATGGAAAATATGTTAATGTGTATCTTAAAATTGCACTCTAAAAGTTATCAGTATAAAAAGGAGGCTAAATCTATATCAATATTGAGACCTAAAGGTTTAAGTGTACGCAGTTTATGTATCCAGAAAGTCTCCTTTTGGGAGACCTCCTGGATACGATTGCCTCCTGTCCAATTTAAAGTGACCAAATCAATGCCTACATAACTCAAACCCTCCGGATTCGAGTCGTGGAACTGTTGAAAGTGTAAAGGAACACTGTGGTTCTCCAATCCATTTACAATGTTCCTTATGTGTTCCAGAATTCTAACCCGGAGAGGTCTGATAGTGCGGCCCACGTATTGTAGTCCACAGTGGCATTGTAATAAATAAATAACAGAGGTACTTTTGCAGTTGATAAATTTATTTATTTTAAATACCTCTTTGGTCACTTGGGATAGGAAGCAATCTGTTTTACTGATACAAAAATTTGCAGGCTTTACAGCCTGTACACTTAAAGAAAACTTTAGGTTTTTTACCCAACCAAGTATCACTAGTTGGTAATGGTCTCAAGAAACTAGGAGCAATTCTATCTTTAATGTTGCGTGCTTTAGTATAAATAACTTGAGCACGGTCTGGTAAAAAGTCTTTGAAATATTGATCACTTTTTAAAATGTGCCAGTGCTTATTTAAAATGTAATTGATTTTAAAATGTTCGCTATTAAATTGAGTGATAAAAGGGATAAAATTAGGTTTCATCACTTTACTTGAGTTTGACTTTAAAAGTAGATTTTTATCAATTTCCCTTACTCGATTTTTTGCCTCACATAAATCCAGGGGTGCATAATCCTTCTCCAAAAATCTTTGTTCCAGCATAGGCGATTGTTCTTCAAAGACCTCAATATTTGAGCAATTTTTTCTTAATCTCCTAAATTGCCCCGATGGAATATTTGAGGTCCATTGTGGATGATGACAACTGCTTTTACTAATAAAATTGTTGCAGTCGACAGACTTAAAAAGGTTTTGCTTAAAACTCTTTTATCTTCCACATATAGAACAAGATCAAGATATGGAATGCTGGTACAATCATACTGATGGGTGAATCTGAGGTTTAGATTATTATTATTAAGATAAATTATAAATACCTCAAGGGTTGAAATGGAAGATATAATCCTCCTCCCAAATCCCCATAAATAAGTTAGCGTAACTTGGCGCGAACCTTGGGTCCATCGCTATGCCCTTGGTTTGTAGGTAAAAACAGTTATCAAATGAAAAGTAATTATGATTTAATATAAATTCTATACCTTCTTGGGGATGATCTATAATTGTATAAAGCGAAGTGACGTCTACCGTGCACCATATGAAACTATCTTTCCATTCTAAATTTTCAAAATGATTAATTACCTCCGTGGAATCTCTCAAAAAGGAGGGTAAAATGGTCACAAACTCTTTTAAAAAAGTATCTAAATATTGCGACAAATTGGAGGTTAAAGAGCCAATTACAGAAATTATCGGACGACCTGGAGGTTTATCTTTATCTTTGTGCATTTTAGGTAAAAAATAAAAAATAGGAATTTTAGGAAATTTGTTATTTAAAAAATTTAATTCACTATCGCTTAAAATACAGGAATTTTTACCTTTATGTAAAAAAACGTCTAATTCTTCCGAAAAAGATTTAGTGGGATCAGTGGTCAGAATAGTATAAGTACTCTGATCTCCAAGAATTATCATGGATTCTTCTAGGTAGTATTTCCTACTCATAACTACCGTACCACCACCCTTGTCATCTGCTTTTATCACCAGATTTTTGTCCTCTGCTAATTTATTTAAGGCATCAATTTCTTTCTATGTAACATTATTCTTACCTTTAGAATTTAGGACTAATTTTTCAAAATCATAAGTGATGAGACTATAGAAGGTATCTACAAAATTACCCTTATGTCGTGGGGAAAAAAGTGGACTGTTTTTTTAATGTTGTATGACAGAAATTAGATTCCAAAGCAATAGTTTAAGTGTACTAATTGAGTCTATTTTAGGTAAATAAAAATTTCTTTTTAAAAAAATGCCTGGATTTCTGTCCTTTCTCCAAAAAAGAAGCAGAGGAAGGAAAGATTGTAATTGTATGTGTGTCTCTCTTATTTTTATACTCTTTATTGAAATATGGCTGTTTGCCACGTTTATCTTGTTCCCTATCCCTATGATAGTTCTTACTGTATTTATCAGATTTCCTATCATCTTTTCTATAAGGGCGGGGTGATTTAGATCTGTCGTAAGAGTGTTTTTTAGGTGTGGTGGATTTAACCTCTACAACTTGATTATCTTTGTTAAGATTAATAGGCTCTTTGTTGTCGATTTTAGGTTTAGACCATTTCCTGATGGTGCCATTAATATAGTCTAATTTATCTCTCTGAAATTTACTAACTTTAACAGATATGACAGTGGAATGTAACTTGTCAATCCTAGTTTGTAATTTACCATCTTTTTCCTTAAAACTAGAAGTATCAGAAAAAGGTTCTAATTTAACCTGTAAATCATTTATAGATGTATCTAAATCATCTAAAGACTCCTGATGTTTAGCAATAAGGAGTTTCATTAGCTCAAACAACTTAAACCTTTAGGTCTCAATATTGATATAGATTTAGCCTCCTTTTTATACTGATAAGAGTGCAATTTTAAGATACACATTAACATATTTTCCATATCTCTTTTTTAACGAAGGTCTGTTTTTTAATATATGGTTTTAATATATGGTTTTTATAGTATATGTTTTTTATGTATATGCACTGATCTCTTTTCTTGTTTCCATTTAGATTCTTCGTCTTTGTAATTTGGGGTTTTTATGATATTTTTCATGATTTTTATTGTGTAAATTTATAATGCATTTTTATTATATAAACTCATCATGTTATTAATATTAATTATCCCCCATCATTTTATAGTCAAATTTAAGTGTTCCTATTGCTTTATCAATGATTTGTGGCTTACTGTAGTGGTATACTGAGCCTATCATACTCAGTTTGCGCCGTGACGTCATTAATCCCCTCCGACTTTGGGGACTATTTAATTTAGAGCCATTGCGCTGTATCCCTACACCCCTGAAGAAGGCCGAACTACCGGATGAAACGCGTAGGGTTACCTGTGTGCTCAGACCTGTGAAGCAGTGAGATTCTTTGCGGACTCTCTGCCGTGACATCAGCTGTGTTGCCATCGCGTCCTCCCGCCCACACGGCTTGCGTTGCTGCTGACTACCACGGAGCCAGATGATCCTTTCCCCACTGCTGGATAATTGAAGGAACCGGTCCGTGACGTCAGACGCCGCCCGAGTGTGGAAGCAGAGGACGAGTTGTAGCTGACTGGAGCCTTACCAAGCTGCGTCTGAACCCAGAGTGGTTAAACTGCTATTTTTTGTTCTGGAGCATGTGAGTGTATTGGAGCTCCTTGCCAGTATTTTATATTAATTAAAACTGTGTTGCACTATATTTTTTCTTCTCTTTTCCCTACATATGCTGCCTACATCGGTTTAAGATTCCATGTTATTTTTCCACCCCGGAGAGGAAGTTTTTGCGCTTTGTGTCCTCCCCCAGATGTTACTTTGAGAGATTGAGAAATCTCTCACACCAGCTGCATCTCCTCTTGGTGATATTTATTTGTTTTTTGTTTATTTATTAATGTAATATTAAGGTTTGCGCTTACTTTCCTTGCACCATATCATTATCCAAGTCTACCAAAAAGAGAAGACTTCACAAGAGCAAATACAGAGGGTTCACCACAAGGTGCAAACCATTCATAAGCCTCAAGAATAGAAAGGCCAGATTAGACTTTGCCAAACAATATCTAAAAAAGCCAGCCCAGTTCTGGAACAGCATTCTTTGGACAGATGAAACTAAGATCAACCTGTACCAGAATGATGGGGGGGAAAAAAAGTATGGAGAAGGCTTGGAACGGCTCATGATCCGAAGCATACCACATCCACTGTAAACCACGGTGGAGACATGGGCATGCATGGCTTACAATGGCACTGTGTCACTAGTGTTTATTGACGACGTGACTGAAGACAGAAGCAGCCGGATGAATTCTGATGTGTATAGGGATATATTGTCTGCTCAGACTCAGCCAAGTTCAGCGAAGTGGATGGCGCTTCACTTTACAGATGGACAATGACCCAAAACATACTGCGAAAGCAACCCAGGAGTTTTTTAAGACAAAGAAGTGGAATATTCTGCAATGGCCGAGTGAATCACCTGATCTCAACCCAATCAAGCATGTATTTCACTTGCTGAAGACAAAACTTAAGGCAGAAAAACCCACGAATAAACAGCAACTGAAGACAGCTGCAGTAAAGGCATGGCAATGCATTACAAAGGAGGAAACCCAGCGTTTGGTGATGTCCATGCGCTCCAGACTTCAAGCAGTCATTGCCTGCATAGGATTCTCGACAAAGTATTAAAAATGAACATTTTATTTATGATTGTGTTAATTTGTCCCAGTACATTTGAGCCCCTGAAATAAGGGGACTGTGTATGAAAATGGTTGCAATTCCTAAACGTTTCATACAATATTTTTGTTCAACCCCTTGAATTACAGCTGAAAGTCTGCACTTCTATTGCATCTCGGTTGTTTCATTTCAAATCCATTGTGGTGGCGTACAGAGCCAAAATTATGAAAATTGTGTCAGTGTCCAATTATTTCCAGACCTAACTGTATATTGAAGCCTGGAGTAACCATCACAAAGATTGGCTAAGCAACATTCTAAGGAAAAATCCTTGACAAAGCGCCTTACAGGCATGAAACATGTAGGAAGTGTTCATGGAAATTGCCCTTTTTGTCCGATAAAGCCTTTCTATTTTTTTTTTTATTTTGGGACAAATCTGTTACATTTTATTCTTATGATATTCTATTATATTGCTACTTGTATCAATGCTGTATAAGTTTAGCATTTAAAAAAAAATCTCTTTATTTGTATTTTCATAAAAATATCAATTTAACATATAACAGATACATTGTCATCTATAGTTAGCTATTAATAGTTATTAATTATACTGTGTTGTACATTTGGAGCTAACAAATTATAATAAAGGGATACATTTTAATAGCAGGAAGCATATAACATGGACTTAGGGACACACAAACATATAAACCAGGGGAGGGGGTAGGAGTGAAAGGGGGGGGGGTGTATTAGTACTTTTGACTGGCCTGGGTGTTGTTTGATTTTGGATCCTGTCGTCCAGTTTCTGCTCCGGATATTCTTTCCTTGTTTCTTGTCCATTTTCACTTAGATCCAGGAAGCACACGAGGAGAGAGGGTTGCAGTCTACACAGCTGACAGACCCTGGACTCATAGCTGCACTACCGGCACAGTAGCAACAGCTCCGGTTGCCTCTACTACACTATTTGGGGGACCAGCTCAGAAGCTAATAGATACACTTTCCTTACCTGTGGATCCCCACCTAAGTGCTAGGCACTAGACCCCAAATCTTGACCTCCCTTCATGACAGAACACTATACAAAGATCAGACTCTGTCAGCACAACCCCAGAGCGCACGACAGCAGATACATTCACTTTATGCAGTAACTCACTGTGTTCGGAAAATACAGAATCCTTTATTTTACGTCAAATAATGCAGAAAAATCATTACATTTTCATGAACATTTGAGCAATTATAGGCCTATCACAGTAGATAATTACATATAAGAATTATTTGATAATATAATACATAATCTTTGGAATTGGTGATGGCATGATGACCTCAAGTGTGTAGTTACAATATGTTATTTAGAAGAATATAAGCACATTATAAAGTGCTTGAGACAGAGCAAGAAGTATGGTCCACAACACTTACATAAAATGTTTGCTGATTAAGGATCGTCGCGAGGAGGACTGAAAAAATAATTTGGATTGTTCATGAGTGGGAGCAGCTGGGTTAACAGGTTCTCGGTTATGCAATCAGACAGTGGCGTTCTCATCTTCTAGTGTGCTTTTCAGCTTAAAGAGGACATTTTGAATCATACGTTGAACTCAAATGTTATAGTAATCTTAATGTTTCAGATTAGATTACAACAGTTTCACATTTACAAACCATGGAGGAAAACCTCCTATTTGTCATTTAATGAACATGAACCTCCCGCAGTGTATTTGGTACTTGTTGACATAATACAGTGATATCAATTTTTTTAACATCTGTTAATTGTCTACTTCGTGCTTCTTATATAGTGTTAATCTACATAACAGACCTATAATTGGGCAAATTGTCATGGGTATTGAGTGACAAATATATGATATGATGAAAAAATGAAAGGGGCTCTTTCTTTTCTGAACATTGTGTATACAGTATATGCTCAGACTGATGATGGTAAGAGCTGTTGAAGTTGTCAAGGCAACAAAACGCGTTGGGTTACTGACGTCATTCTGTATCTCTGCGATGTGTGGTGCATTACGTCCGATGGAGGGCGGAGCCTTGATACAGAAGCTGGCAACGAGCTGATAGTTGATCACATCCAATACAGCAACTCCTCCAAAAAGGACCCTCAGCGATTATATTATAAATGCTGTAAAGCACTTTATAAATGTGAGAGCATATTCTATATTTTTCCGAGTTTTAGGGTTAAAAAAAAGTATTACGATATGAGAGCTTGCGCTTCTCTTTGCTTGGGGTTTTTAGATACAACTTGGACTATTGGACTTTTTAGAGTACAGTGGCGGCCGATCTGAGTCTAAGTCGGCTAGATCCGCGGCTCTCAGATTATCCCGGTTAGGTGCGTTTTTTTGTCGTTTTCGCCCAGAGTGAACTGCGTTATTTTTGCGCTCGTGATATTAGCATTTTATTCTCACTGTCTGCAATACTGCAATGCCGTGTAAAAACTCAGGGGGACGTTTGCGAGCTGTTGTCTTGGAAGTCTAATACCTTCGCGGTTCAACCTACGTCAGTACACAGTCTGTGTGCGCGCGCGCAGTAATTCTAAATTTGCATATTTAAAGTATATATGCATTTGCAGTGCTGTGCTGCTGTACAGTATGTCTCATTTGAAAATTGTTGAAATGCATAGGTGTGTACAGTACTGTAACAGTGTCACATTTCTGCATATACAGCGCTCTGTCCTCGCTCAGGATAATTAACTGCACTGCAGAGAATTTCAACTTCTTATCTTCTGTGCAATGCAGTACATCTCTCCCACACCATTCCTTTGAACGTGTGTCTGGATTCAATCACACTCCTGGTTGACAGCAGGAATTTACAGTGCATGCGCCTGTAACTTTGCCCACCACTGCTTGCTTGCCTGAGTGAGTGACCAAAAAAAAATTAATTTTTGTATTTTTATTGTAATTTTTTTTTCTCCACAAGCCTGCAAAACCAATTTACTGTATTACGATATTGCGCAAAAAAACCTCATAGTGTAGTATTTAAAGAGTATTTATAGAATAAAAAGGTGATTATTGCACGTACATCAAGAAACAGCATATATCAACAGGACATATTTTGGACATGTTACCACTCCTGGAAACTGCTCCGTGTGGGCTCACTGTGTATCTGGATGATCCTCTGGTCCTCAATAACCGTCCCAGCGAGGGGTGCACACCTCGTTAGGGATTCACCCCACAGTGTGAGTCTGCTTAATGACGCTAGTCTCTGGTCTCCGGCGGGCCACTCGGCGGGAAGTTCAAAACCTCTATGAGGGATCTCCCATCAGCTGTGGTCGGAGCGAACGCTGTATTCACACAGGCTATTCCGGGTTGAGCCGCAGTCGTTCTGACGTCATCAGACGGCGCCCTTGTAACACTCGCGCCTGCTCGCGGATGGCATTAGAAGCAGTAAATGTCCAGTAAACACGTTAAGCAATATGCTGTATATAAAAGCCGCAATGGGTATTGATAAAGATGAAGATGGAACGCGCCCTCTCCTACGCGTTTCGTAATCGATACTTCTTCAGGGAATTCTTTTTTCTGTATTAGTTGGACAGCTGAGCCATCCCCCAGGAACAGCAGCATAAAACCTCCCTATTAAGGTTGTATATTAATTTGTTCACAATATCACTTAACCTCTATATACCATTAATGAGCGCATCATCTGTTTTATTCACTTTGTATTACGATATTCAATGTGTGCTGTAGCTTTTGACTGCGACCCTGTGCATTTGACTGCACATGGTTGATTTGTGTGCTTTTTACGTACTTTATTTGGGGGTGAATTATTATGATGTACTGCCTTTTGAAATTAAAGTATGTCTTTAGCTTTGAACTTCATGCAGCTGTACCTGTAGCCCCCTACCCCACGAACGCTAGCTCAAGGATTTGAAATTCCACGGAGACGTTAATTTTCTGAATCTTGCCATTGTGTTCTTAATCCGTCCATAGACGAGCTACAAAGCCTCAGTGCGCCTGAGTGTAATCCTTTTTGAGATGGGAATTTTGAGGCTTTGTTTACGGCAACGCTTTGGAAAATCCCTTCTCGAATTTGATTTGCACAGAGCATCATCTCTCTATGCGCCTGTGTGTAATCCTCTTTCGGATGGGAGCGAGTTTATTCCTGCTCATGCGCCTGTAACTTCACCCACCACAGCTTGCTTGAGTGCCCCCCCAAAAATTTAATTATGATTTTTTAACTGTTATTTTATCCACAAGCCTGCAAAAACAATCTTTATATTACGATATTAAATCTGTGCGTTTGCCTGCACATGCTTGATTTGTGTGCTTTTTATGTACTGTGTTTTGGGGGTGTAGGGATCAAATTACAGTATTATGATGAACTGCCTTTTGAAATTACTGTACTCTATAGTACAGTATGTTATTTCTTTGAACTGCTGCACGACTAATCCTTCGTCCCTCCCCCATGCACACACAAACTCTAATCGACAGACACCTCCACAGAGTCATTAATTTTCTGAAGTTAGTTAGTCATTGTGTTTTTAATCCGTACCTAGCCGAGCGTCAATCGCCTCACTGCGCCTGCGTGTACTCTAATCCTTTTAGAGATGGGAGCTTGTTGCTTACTGCGCATGAGTCACCCAACCCCCTCTCTCCACAGAGTCGTTAATTTTCTGAATATTGCCATTGTGTTCTTAATCCGTCCATAGCCGAGCTACAAAGCCTCAGTGCGCCTGCGTGTAATCACCCCACCCCCCCCCCCCCCAACCCTTTTAGGCTTTGTTTACGGTAATGCTTTGGAAAATCCCTTCTCGATTTTGAAATGTTAATCCGATTTGCACAGCATTGTGAGAATTGAGAGTTAAAAAAACCATTAACTGATTCATGTTGTTTTGTCATTCATTCTTATTCATTGGTGAATGATTATGATTAGCAGGAATGTGAATAAATATTTATTTTATTTTATCAGGAACCAAAAAATTAAAATATAAAAATAATCATGAATAATACATAATGCAGTCTTTATTAAGTTCTTTTGGCAGATTGAAATTGGATAAACATTTAGAAAACATTTGTAAAACATGGGGAAACATTATTTAATAATATATACTGTAATGTATAATATATATATATTTATATATATATATAATAATATTATTTTTTCCGTCTTTATCTTGTTCCTCATTCTGTGTACAGTACAGTAGTTCATTGAGAGAGGAGAGGTTTTGTGTACATCATTACTGCTGTTTATATACTGTACAAACAGATTAGACTGGACACAACACCCCCACGTCCCCCCAGGCCACCCTTTTTTCCTGAAACGACAAGAAAACACAAAATTAGTGCAGTTATGTGCGTACTGTATTATGGCATTGTGTGATGTGTAGTACTAGTGTAGATGGCTGGTGCTGCTTTCTCTGGAAAGAAAAAAATTGAGCAGTTAGTAGGCAGTTACTGTAGTACTGTCAAAATAGTCTATACTGGAACTACTGTATACTGTGACTTCTGTTAAATGCTATGTACTGTAACCTGGTGCTGCTCTCTCTGTGAAGAAAAACTGTAACTACTGTATACTCTGACTATTGAGAAAGAACAAATCTGTGCCATACTTACCTGTATCATATGGTACATATAATACTACAGCACAGTACTACTTTCCTGATGCTTGCCCATTACGCGCGATCACAATGGGCAACACAGTGGCAATATGGTCTATATATTTATTGCAGCGTTTCACGGTGAGTACATCGTTCCAAAAACTCATTATGCCTTTCAACAACTCGTCCTTTTTGGAGGGTTTCGCCACTTTCCGGATATGGTCCTTCAGCTGATGCCAGACCATTTCGATCAGATTGAAGTCTGGCGATCTGTCATTGGATAAAAAGGACAATTAGTTTAAGAGATACAGTACAGTACGCAGTAAAAACAGTGGGGAAAAAATGAGACACGGTTACCACACTCACTCCGCTGGCATCTTCACCCAGTTGATACCGTGCTCAAGGATATGCGCTGTTGACGCGGTGTGCTTCGGATCGTTGTCCTGGTAGAAGCGGTGACAATTAGGGTACTCGCGTGTGATGTATTGCATTATCTCAGGGACAATGTTGTCTTGGAAAAAAGCTTTATTCATGATTCCTATAGCAAGAAAAGAAAAGTGCTCAAAAAACTGCACAATAGTACAGTACAGTGCATACAGTAAGGCTACACTAGTAAAGTACAGTGCACAAGGCTACATATTTTATATATTTTACCTTCAAAGATGACAATGCATCCAGGTCCACGCCAAGAGATGGCACCCCACACATGCAGCTTCACGGGGTGTTTTGGCCGCGGCTTCAAAGATATGCAGCCTTTTTTGTGGAATGCAAAGCTTGCAAATCTCTCCAACGACACAGTAGACTCGTCAGTGAAGATGCAATCCTGGAAAGTTTCCCCACTGTCAATCCATGCCTGGGCCTGGATGACTCTTTTGATTTTGTTTGCGTCCCTTATCATGGGGTACGCTCTGTAATGACAAGGAATAAATAATTTTAGCGGTACAGTACAGTTTCCTAAACAACACTTTTACCTCCTGTACTGTCCAGTACTAACCTCACACGTCCATATTTCCATCCAATGCTGCGTCTCATCTTCTTTATGCTGGTCTCGGATACAGTGAGATTGTGATTTTCCTGCAGAGTGTATTTGATCCTTAATGCACTCTTCTCATCATTCTCCTCACTTATTTTGTCCACCAGAAGAGTTGTCTCCCTACAATGTAAAGAAAAACATTCCGGTAAGTAAAAATATTAGAGACAGTATAAACATAAATATACAAAATATATATACTGTTGTAATATAAATATACAAAATATATATACTGTTGTAATATAAATATGAATATACAAAATATATATACTGTTGTAATATAAATATAATTATACAAAATATATACAGTATACTGTTGTAATATAAATATAAATATACAAAATATATACATATACTGTTGTAATATAAATATAAATATACAAAATATATACAGTATACTGTTGTAATATAAATATAAATATACAAAATATATATACTGTTGTAATATAAATATAAATATACAACATATATATACTGTTGTAATGTAAATATAAATATACAAAATATATGTACTGTTGTAATATAAATATACAAAATATATATACTGTTGTAATATAAATATAAATATACAAAATATATATACTGTTGTAATATGAATCTACAGAAATAACAAAAATATTAGATACAGTACTGTAGATGTACAGTACAATTTTGGATCTAATTTTTTTTTAAAAGTGTTCTAAATATACTTACGCGTTAGTTACCCTTGGTGCCCTTTTGCATTCTCTGTTTTTTCCGTGTGCATGATAGCTCACGGTGGTTGCTGGCACAACGAGGCCAGAAGTAGCTAACCAGCATTGGATAGCAGCAATTCGGTGTCCGCTCGTGTACATCTCCTTAATTCGCATGCTGAGATCCTTGGAAATCTTTTTAACAACCATTGCTGCGAGTAGAAAGAAATACAAACACAAGAATGTATATTCGATGTTTAGTCGATGTGTATTCAATGTGCAGTGAATCCACAAATAGATGGTGTATTTATACGGTAATGACTCACATTAGAGTACGCCCACTTTCAACACCTGTACCTCGCTGCCATGCATAAAAGGTTACACACTTTGCATAGCCCACTACTCGATGATCTTTATCTGAAATTGCTCTTGTCCAGATACTGCATTGTGCCACCTGCTTCCATGGAGCGACCCCGATTCTATGGACGCAGGAACCCACTCGCCTCTGCCGTGCCTGTCAAGCAGAAAAAGCGAAAGACGGTTGCCGTTTCCACGCCAAGGCAAAAGCGACAGGCTAAGGCCAATAAAGAAAACCTTCTGCTGATCCCAAAGGCTAAGGGTTTTCATAGACGTCAGCCTTATTATGTCAAGAAGATATACGGTGATGTACTCTCGACGCAAAACGATTGGCAGCCAACCCTTCGAACCCGCAGACCACCACCTCCCATGCGCTTCGACGACTCTGCCGCCGCTGTCCCGGAAATCTTCAGCCCGTCTTCACCACCCCTTTCCTCGACGCTGCCGCCGTCCTCCCGGAAACCCACAGGCCATCTTCTCCGGTTCTATCCGACGACGCTGCCGCCTCTGAAATCCACGGGTCACTTTCTCCATTGCTCTTAGACGACTCTGCTTCTCGCCCGGAAATCCAAAGGTCACTTTCTCCATCCCTCTTCGACGACGCTGCCACTTCTCCTCTACCGGATATCCACAGGTCACCTCCTCCACCCTTCTTCGACGTCGCTGCCGCTTCTCTCCATGGAACCCCCAGCTCATTCTCCGTTGCACCATTCCACCCAGATGTCCACACGCCATGCACAAGAAGCAGCTCGTTAGACCGGATGCTGAATGGGATAAGTGTGGATCTCCCCGGGAACTCAATTGTGCTAGCAAAGATAGATTTGCTTCTGGTGACCATGTTAAATGTGGAGCAACGGATGCTACAAATGGATCAACGGATGATACATATGGATCAACGGATGGATCGACGGATGGAGAAGATAGAGGCTTACATAGCGGGTATACATCATTTGCTCGGTGTTAATGCCCCGGTTTCCCCGACGCCGGAGCAGGGGGGTGACATGGATGTGATGAATGGGAGCATCGACCCCCTTCCATCACCAAGCGCACCCCCTCCATGACAAGATGTAGTGTACATGTATGCCGTTGAGGAGGACATGACAACCCCGTCAAGACCACGCCAGAAGACAACACGGCGACCAAGACCAGAGGAATGCTTCCTCCCAGACAACCTACCATCGCCCGTCGCCTCAAGCACACCCGCTCGCAGAAGACCTACATTCGCTCGCATCGATACGGTGCCCGACATCACCCTGTGCGATCTGCCACCGGCGCTCAGGGAGAAGTATAGGGTGATGAGTGCTGGTGCACCCCACAAGTATGCCTTGTTACTTTTTAAGCACCATGTTCCCTACTCATTGTACTGCGACTGGGCCTTCAAAGTGAACTACGACGGAAATCGCGTAAAAAAGGCGCTTCCTGCCAATTTAAGAAAGAACATTCTGGATGAAATGCGGCACTTTTATCCAATTACAGATCCTGTAATGAAAGGCGTTCGAGACTGCATTAATGGCGTTTTGCGCCATGCAAAGAATCGGCCATGGACGGACAATGTGGTGGACTTTATGGTTTAATCACGGGAACTGTAAGACCATACTGTTGTGCTGAACTGTATTTAACTGTATTTAACTTACTGTTTTAACTTGCTGTACACACACACACAGGACCTGCACAATTCAAGTCCCCGAGGGCCGCAAACAGGCACGGTTTTCAAGGTTGTCCTGAAAATCGGGCCTGTCTGCTGCCCTCGAGGACTGTAGTGGTGCAGGCCTGACTGACTGTTTTGCACACATCCCACTGTACTGTATACTGTATGTTTCTTTAATAAAGGAGATGTTGCGTTTTGTATACTGTATTTTATGAATAAAGAATTTTTTTAATCACAGCTAAGACCATACTGTTGTGCTGAACTGTATTGTACATGTTTTGACCTGCTGTACTTAAATAAAGGAGATGTTGTTGTGTGTTTTTTAACTTGTATTTATACAGAAATGTTTTAACTTGCTGTCCACACACACAGGACCTGCACAATTCCAGTCCCTGAGGGCCGCAAACAGGCACGGTTTTCAAGGTTGTCCTGAAAACCGGGCCTGTCTGCTGCCCTTGAGGACTGTACTGGTGCAGACTGTTTTGCAGACCATCCCACTGTATATGTTTTGACTTTAATAAAGGAGATGTTGCGTTTTGTATATTTTATGAATAAAGAATTTGTTTTTAAAACATGTAACTGTAAACCATACTAACTGACTGTAAATGTTTTTACTTTCTATACATAAATGTTTTCACTACTGTAGCAGTAAACCATACACCTGTTGATGTTTTGAATTCCTGTGCACTTAAAATATTTCTACATTGTACAGTATTTGTAAATAAATGTTTTTGTACATACTCCACCAATAAAAGAACATTTTGATTTGTTTTACATTGTTCCATTGGCTCCTTTGCTACTGTTACAAAATACAGTGTTTCTAGAACGTCGAGGCATACTGCACTGTATACTGTAGGCATGCTCAGTATAAGAGTATTAAACTGTAATACATGTAGAATAAATGCATAGTTTTTATTTTTTCGGGTTTATTACACAGTATACTGTATATAAAAAAGTATTGTATACTGTACGGCCGGAAAACATCAGCATACTGTTTTAGGTACAGTATTCTATCCTAATCAATAACAATGGCCACTAAACTGTAGACTCCGGTACGTGGGTTTTTAAATCCGATTCAGCAATGTGCAGGCATTGTTACACAAAGCGATATTATCCATCGAAATCCCTCCATTAGCCGTTTTCTTTTCTGAGGAAAAACAAAAAGAAAAGTTTTACTGTAATGGTCAGCCCCCTAAAGAAGTTTCCAGCCAGTCCCACCAATAATTTTCTCAGGGGGCGTCTCCTGTTCACATGCGCATGCGCCTACCGTCGATGTAATGACACGCATATGCGTTTCAAGAAGGTTCCAATGCGCATGCGTCTAGCGTTCCACCAATTTTTCAGTATCTGCAGTACAGTACTGTAGAAGCCGCTCAGCCAATGATATTGCTTACAGGAGAATCACATGACTTTTGTATCGCACCGATATTGATACTGTATTGTCAAAATAAAAAAACACAGAAAATAATACGGCAACAATACTCACCATAGAATTTCCCATTCAGCTGGCGCCGGCGCCGTCCACTGCCAGTCCAGCATTCTTGATCATCCACGTCGATAGTTTGCAGCGGGACTAGTCCACCTGTAGTCAGCTGATGTGGCTGGAAATTGCTTAGGTACATGCAAGCTTGATCGAAACTGCACGCGATATCCGGCTCAAGCTCAGGGTTGTCACTGACGGTGGGACCATTATTGGAAGCCGGTTTTAACACGACCCTTCGCCTTTTGCCATCTGCATGATCATAGATACAGGAAAAAGCTGGTTATACACACCAATACCCTCCAACAAATTGTGGCTCAATACGATAAAAACAGGGATCGCTGCATAACCTTTTCCTTATTGCACGCTTCCACGTATGAGGAGCTGGCGAAAATTTGTAAAAGTCATAGTTTTCGATAAAATACTGATAAATTTGAACAACTGTTGCCATCTTATCATCTGTTGCATTAATCGTGGCCCATATCAAATACGCGTAACTTCTGTCGGATTTTTGGAAAACGGGCTGCACTTGAACACTCATGGCGGGCGGCGGGTCTCTGGAGAATACTGTAACCGAAACTGGTCTTTGTCTTTCTTTAATATGTAAAGCCTAAATTGATACATTTTTGCAACCTCTTCCTTCAGTCTCAAGGCCAAGGTACAATAGCACACTGTGGTATCTTTTTTAAACGAAATACCTGCAAGTCGACACATTACTGAAGCGCATGCGCATTACAATTCATGAATATCTGCCATCTGGCGGACACGCGAAGAATTGCAACCTATTAAATCCGAACCATTCTCAATAAACGCATCAACCGCGCGTCAACCGCGCATGACCTGTGGCTGAGAACGCAAAATGAATGTGGCATGCACCCGGTGAAGTGTGTCGCATTCCAGGAAAAAGCCAGGGAAAAAACGGTGATGTGTTAGACTCAGATGAGCCGCAGCAGTATATCCCACAAAAAAACCCAGAAAAAGCGCCAGTAAAAGCTATCACAACCTACAATGATACTACATTGCCTTATGTAAATATTGCTATTACGTGATTTTACAATTATTCACTTTTTTTTTTCAAATCTTTTTTTGAAAGGATTTCACTTTCCTATTGCTTATTCAAAGTAATGATGTTGTCTTTTAATTATACAGTAGTTGATGTTCAAAGTTTGGAAACATGCCAATGGTAAAAGACGGATATTTCTCAAACACTCAAATAAAACTTTTGTAAAGAGGAAGGCTATGAGAAACTTTCTGTTTTCTTGCATTCTTCAAAGTGAAAATTCCAAATGCAACATCCAAACGACAAATTATATAGTTTAATACTTATCTATTCGTCTTCTCATAAGTATGGATCATTTCTAGAGATGGGCATTTTTTTTTAGTGAATATGGATCAACCTCAGATCGGTTGGTTCCTTTGGTCTGTGGATTTCCGCGAATCCATCTCAAAAAGGGCAATTCGTCTTTCCAGATTTTTTTTTTTTATCACTGACAATCCAATCTGTGGATTCCACAAACCATTGAAGGATTCTATTATTGCAAAATCCGCGGATTGGGTTTTTAGAATTGGTGTGGATTGTAACGTATGGCGGATCTGGATTAATGCGCACAGATTGAAACTGGAACAATCCGTCAACGGATTTTAAGCCGCAGAATGAATTTTGAATGGAAAGCTCAGGAAATTCTGGGAAACGGGCCACATCATGGCATGACTCCTTTGCAGGTCCTAGAGGTTAGTAACCCCTCCCCGCTGTTTCATAGCTCGCCCTTCCCTCTTTTTAAGTAGCAGGTTTTATCATGCACTTGTGGAAACATGGTTTATTAAGACATTTCTCGTCCATGATTGAGGTAAATGAGAATTTTCAGGCTTATAACGCTTTGACCAAAGAGTTTAACAGTTTAACTAAATGACCCAAACTTATGAGAAGGCAAACAGATACGCATTTAACTATATACTTTGTCATTTGAATGTTGCATTGGGGCTTCTTGTTTTTTTGTAGTACAGTATACAGTACATTTGGTCACACCCAATAGCACTCCTTTTAACACAAAATATATTTATATAAAGTGGGTGTTTGGTTCAGAGCTTGCAGGGATTGTGTGCGATTCTCCAAAAGTGAAAATCCTTATCTTTCCACTTTACATTTGCTATTAGCGGCACTTTTCCCCAAACTAATTCTTCTTATCTTACAGTATGGCAATCACTTTTTCTGCCTCACCTTACACAGTCATGATTTCCAATATAACTGTTACAAACAATATTGAAAAGTGAAAAAAAAGTGAAACAAAAACAAATACAATTATATACTCATAGGCTTCAAAAACTTTTCAGTAATATATATATATATATATATATATATATATATATATATATATATATAACACAACAAAAAAATTGAGAGTGCTGTGGAGCCTACTGTTCAGTCTGTATATTTTATACTGACACTCATATGCTACATCATATTTTTGCTGCGCTGCCAGCATTTTTACCAGCCATCCAGACTTTTAAGTCCCTGTTTACACTGTGAACTTTCTCCGGCTGAAACCTCACTGACGTCATCGAGCTCACGCGAGATTTGGTTCAGTACATTCTTTGTGTAACGCCGGAGCAAGGGGAAGGCGGCGTCCCTCGTGGTTTTCGGTCCCTGCCAGGACACAGAGAGGCTATTGCAGCAGGACACACCGCGGACACTACACCGAAGTCCTTCTCATTGGGTTCCTGCGTCTGAACGGGCTGAGTTGTACTCAAAAATGCTATTTATTCAGCTTTGTTTGTGAGTGTGTATTTTTAATCCTTTATTCCATAAATTTATTGTTATACAATTTTACGCTATGAGTGCGCCTGTTTTTTCTGTGTTTTTTTAGATATATATATCTATGCAGACCTGCCTAAGACATGCAGATGAGCATACAGTTATATTTGCATATATATATATATATCTATATATATATATATATATATATATATATATATATATATATATATATATATACTGTCTTAGGCCAATGAAGAAAGTAGATGTTATCAGACAATTACTCCATACACTGGAGCTTACAATACCTTGAGCTACTAAAAACATGATTGTCAGAAAATAATAATTCACCCCTGTGCATTGCTTAATGTCTCCACAAGCCAAGGATGATGGTTTAAGAATGTCAAATTCAGTACACTGTCATATACTCACATGTAAAGTTGTGTGTTGAAGCTCAGTAATGTCAGCAAGAATCAAGATTGATAGACACACTGTACACTAGGTTTAACAGAAAGAAGACAAAGACTACAAAGTTAAATCCACCAGCATTATTATACTTGATCCAAGGAATACAGAGATTTAAAAAAAAAAATAAAAAAAAAGCATTATACTGCATTTCTGCACAACTTTGCTCATTTTTGCTAACTTTGAAAGTTGAATTAAAAATAAATTTAAACAGATTTAATGGATGAGTAATTGTACAAAATGTGACCCTGAATACTGACAACTTGTTTCAGATTTCTGGTAAACACTTTATACCAACAACACACCATATGAGCACATTTACCACCATCTGATGTGTTGGAAGTCTAGCGATGTAACAAAACAAAGAGATGTCAGATTGATTGAGGTATGACAGGGAATCTGTCATTTTGCACTGACTCACTGCGATATATTTTGCATCCAATATGTTACAGATATTAAAGCCAATTTTTTTTTTAATTAGCATGGATGGCATGAAAAAAAGATAGACACATTTTAAGATGTGTCATTTTCTTATCCCAAGCACTTGGAAAACAAGGATGTACAGAAAGAAAAAGTGTGAATGCAATGAGTTGCTGCTCCAGGCGGCTTGCAAATTAATTTTAATACATGAGGCATTCATAGCAAATGGTCATACAGAACAGTTTTTAAACTGTGGTCTCTTTAGGTATAAAACAATGTGATGCTTGGTGTGACATCCCATAATACATATACAGTGTAACCCTCCTTGATGGCTCTTAAGGAATTTACGTCAGTTGACTATGTACTGTACATGGTTTTGCTCAATCTCTCAAACCTTTTCAGGGTGCTGGGTTTGCACAGGCAGGGCAAAGATACGGTATGCTGATGGAATAATGAAGGGGGCCGGGAATTTTTATAGTAAAATCAAGAGCTTTATTGACAGTGGTCCACAATGCTCCTCACACATTGACATTATCCATAATAGACATACTTCTGGTATCTTCACAGTATTTGTACTATTTATATCATCCCTAAGTAGCACCCACTTTTAATGCGCTAGGGAGGTACTGTACTGAAGCTTGGTGCTGTTACTGTCATCTTAAGAAGCCGTCTTCTGCGTAGCATCCGTAACTCGCTGTATCAATTGGGCCCCATCTTAGGTTACTCCTTCTATCCTGAACTGTGGGATAACTATCCAAGTACACGGTACTGCGTTGCTCTCTTAGGCTAAATCCCCGCTGCCTGCTGCAGTGCCCGCTTTCAGGTGGGCTGCAGGAACAAGAGCCCTCATTGGGGCCGGGCCCGCTACCTACAAGAAATCTGTGCTCACAACTTGTGACGGAGCGCTGACCACGCCCCCCAGCGGTTCAGCCATTGAAGGCAAACCTGCCGGGTGACGTCATGGCTGTGCCCCCTGTAACGCCCCCGTCACGTCCCGTTATCGTTCCTCCTGCAGTTCACCTGAGACCGGGGATCTTAGCTGCACGCGCCGCCAGCCTGTCAGGTGCTCGCGCAGCGCCGATACTGGGGCCTCAGCCTTAGGCACTCTGTTTCAGAAACAGGGGACCTCTCAGCAGTGCCACTCCTTTTGATCCCAAGGCTACTGGTCTGATAAACCCTTTAGGACATAGGCATCCTCTTTAATAGCCAGTAGTCTTCTGTATTATCATGGCTATGGATGCTAACTGGATGGGACACTTTCCCTAACTATAAAATAACAAACAGGGACAGGCCAGTATCACTATACATTAACTATACACTTATATATACACAGGAAAATATTTACATTAACACTGAGGCTCCTCTAACTGTCACCCCTAAGTACCTAAGTTGTAGCAACTTGTTTCCTGCTAAGGCACTCCATAACATGTAATGAGAGAGGTGTGTTACCTGTGTGAGTCCCTTAAAGCCATTAACACCTTACCTGACATAGTAGTCCCTAGGGGAGAGAAAAGTCTGGCATGTATAACTGATATTAAAAATACCAACTCATCATCCAGAGATTATAATACCAAGTTAAACGAAGGCACCATAGAAGACACCGACATATTCAATAATCGCTAAAAATGCAGCTTCTGCTTTGCACCAAAATTCAGACCTCTTCACCTGAGAAAAAAAAGTTTACACTTTTTACCTGCCATAATTTAATAAAACAATTATAGGCACAATTTTCCAGGCAAGAGTAAGCTAAGAAATTTGCCGGGGGAAAAAAAACCCCGATGACAATAAAAGTCCCTGCTTCAGCACAGTCTTTGATTGAGCTTCTGATTAAACCAGCTGTGCTGAAGCAGGGATAACCTGAAAACTTGACCTGTTGAGGTGGGGGGTGGGGGGAGGGGATGGTGGGGGGCAGGAGGACTGGAGTTGAGCACCGGTTTTATGGTACCATAAAACTATCATGTACATCATTGGAGTGGAAACAGTTCTAATGCCAGTTCTCCTGCCTACATAACATCGTGACCTTCCGACCTTGATTTGCGCCTCCGGATCAATTTGTACTCCATCCTACCTTCATGTTTGCTATGCAAACTAAAGGTTTAATAATCCTGATACCTCAACCAGTTATTCATTGCACACCATAAAGGCTAATAAGGCATTTGCCATGCAATGGGCTTACTAACGGCTTTGGCATATTAGTGGTTACCCATTCTAACTTTCCTCCTGGGGTCTAACCCTATTACCTATCCTTTCCCCAACACAAATTACAATACCCCCTCTATCAGAATTACTTAAAACCCTATTAGTCAAAGATGGTTATAAGGACTGTAGACCATTGTATAACCATAAATAAAATGACAAAAAAAATCTATTTAAATATACAGAAAGTGGTAATTAACACTGGAGTGCCAGTGAGGTTCCCTAGGCCTTACTTTTACTGCAGGAGCTCATGAACCCATCCACATTGGGTTTAAATTGGTCCTCCAAGATTGTGTGTGTCAATGATCCCCTGGAACTATTCCAATTTGGTAATCCAAAGGGGGTAATGTCCAACCATAAAAAAGCACACCACCCATAAACATTCAACAGCAACTCAGAGCTACTTTACTTTATTTTCCCCTTTTGGCCAGCATATGCACAACATTTCAGATTGAGGGGGGTGGGGGCGACATCCACCCTCTCATGCCGGGCTTCATCTCATTTACATACAGTAGAACATTAAAACAATTATATGTCTCACTTTTTATTAGGAGCAACCTACAGTATATACAGCTGTTGTGTTTCTTCATATAATATCCATAGCAATGTTAACAGAAATATATATAGAATTAGAAAATAGGCACCAATTGCAAAAACCCTATAGAAACTTTTTTTTTTATGAAAAGTTATTATACATCTAGCTACAGATGTAGCGGCCATTATTGAAACACTTCACGCGGTGAATACCTCGGAATACCCATGTCATGGCGCAGGATTTCTTCCAACCGTGCCGCCTTAAGACGCGAGTGCAGAAAATGGCATTTTAGTGTTCTGGCTTTTAAACACCTGAAATTGACAGAGTAGCACAGTACTGTACACATTGCAATTCATTCATTTCAGTGCATTTAATTGCATTTAATTGCACACAATCCATGAAATCCAAACAAAGCAACCGTGATAAACACGTGTGCCTAGGGCGATTGGCGGCATTACTGCCGCGTGGAGTACAGCAGCGCACACGAAAACGGCGCCGTGATTCGAATAAAGGCCGCTGCATCTGTATATACAACTGGAGAGATTGCAGAAGGATATTTAAAAAAAGTAAATAATAATCAAGTACATTTTATAACAACAGAAAACCAGGACATGTTAATATCCTTATGTTAGGTTATACATACATTTTTAGATATAGATTTTTAGATAACACTTTATATCTTATCAGATCTTTTAGCCATAGACCCAGAAGAGATCTAAATACATTTTTGGAAGTATCTATAATATTCATTCAACGTACAAAAAAACTATTTTACCTATATTGAAAACCCCCAAAACATTTGAAACTCATTCATTTAACCCTTTAGGGCTTTCTATATCAAATGTATCAATCCAAAACATCTCTCTTTGTAAAAGGTATTGTGTGTTATTCCCTCCTCTGACAGCTGTTTGTATTTTTTCTATCACTTGCCATTGTAATTGTGATACATTGTGTTTATGCAAATAGAACTGTTTTCCCACTGACATATCTTTTTTAATGTTAAGTGGATCATCATTTCGAATACACATTTAATCTTTGTTTGATGGGTCTTCCAGTTTATTTATTTATAAACATGTTTTAATCAGGAAGTAATACATTGAGAGTTACCTCTCATTTTCAAGTACTGTATGTCCTGGGCATAGAGTGATGATTACAGATACATGGTTACAAATACAGTTACATTAAGTGAGCAAGGGTATATATTATATACAAGACATTGCGTGCACAGTAAGATATATTATAGGTTATAGGTGTACAGTTTGTCCTCCATAGTCCTTTCCACGTGGGCATTTTAATAAATGTAGCCCACCTACCCCTAAGTTAGATTGGGGTGGGTATGCCTTCTCCTGGCTACTCTGTGGTGATGTGTTCCTGTTGGCAACAGGATGGCTGAGTGCTCTGCGATGGTGTGGGGAGAAGCAGGACAGGAGGGACAGGTTTTACCTTAGTTCTCCATAGGTGCAGAGCCTCCAGCCAGCAGGGATCCTCTGCGGTTGATCAGGGGATGAGCCCCTACTGACATTCCTCCATACAGCAGAGACAGTCACAGGCAGCGTTGTCTTTCTTGGTTTTATTGCAGGTAGATGTTACAGATTACAGACATGTATTTCTTAACTTTCTCATATGAACACAGGCAGTGCCCTTAGCAAGGCATTAAACCCTTCTCAGGCCTGCTGTACCCCTCCTTTCCTGGGGAGGTGGAGGGCTTGGATGGTACTCACTCCTCAGAGGAGGAGGTAGAATCTTCCAGGGCCCTCCTAATTTAGGAGAATGCCTTTTTATAACCTGAGAACTGTTGATTGTAACCCTGCCCCTTAACAAGACAGGTTGAAAACTGATTGGCTATCACTCCCCATAGATGAACCAACCAGTATCCCTCTCTCAGGTTGACATTCTCTGACAGTTGCTAGACCTGCCCTTGGATGCTGATGACATCACCCAAGGCTGCAACACACACACACACCGGGCCTAAAGAAGGAATTAACCTTTCCACTGCCTGCACCAAACAGGACTGACACTGGAAAGGCCCAGGAAAAAGAAGTAGCTGCCGGGAGGCTAGGCTATACCAGTATATCACTGACTTCATTTTACATATAGACAACCATTTTAATGGTATTTTAAAAACCCTTTGATGGATGCAAATTATAGTTGCCCTTTATAGTTCCACTGCAGTTGGTACAACTATGGCAGGGAAATGTACCATATATTGGGGTTGATAAGTATCATCAGGATCCTCAAGACAGTAAGTTGAGAGAAATAAGGCAATTATATCTTCAAGCTAGCATTTAACTCTGAACATAGATATCCTGTAAGAGAGCAAGGAAACAATAAAACAAATACACAGGTATCATGTAAAACTACAGTGAGAAAACTGCTGTCATGTGCTCCAGGGAAGGGTATTTAATGAGTCCAATGCAGACGAGAATATATGTATATTTATAGTTTGAATGTAGAAATCTATATTATATTCTGTTATGAACACCAACCCAGGCCCAATGAGGAACATAAAGTGTAAAACGCATCTGCTATGAGGAACCTATGGTCTCCAGTGTTGCTTCTCTCTCTGATTTTCACAGCCATGTGCTGCTTGTAGCCAAGCACTGCTTGCAGTGATGCAGCTGTGGGCTGATTAACAAAGATCCATCTCAAGGGTGTCCTTCCGGTTCATAAGATAGAATACAATTCAGAGAAGAAAATTCAGAGCATTAGCTGGCAAAAAAGAGGCACGCGAAGCCTCACACTGATGAGACACTATAAAGGTTGGAACAGCTTTCTGTGAGTAGGTTTACTATCTATGCACTTCTTTAACCCAGGCTGTGCTGTTAAAAGTTGTGTAATATTGCAGACATACAGATGCAGTGGCCGTTATTCGAACATATCACAGAGCCGTTTTCGTGTGCCCTGCTGTACTCCATGCTGCCAATCACGCAGTTGATTTGTTTGAATTTCATTGATCCCAATTTCTTCGGGTGCAATTCTTCGCGTTTCCGTGGCAGAAATGAATGAATTGTAATGTGTACAGTACAGTACCGTGTCAATTTGCAGGAGTTTAAAAACCAGAACACTAAAATGCCATTTTGTGCACTCGATAAAACACGAGTCAACACGCGGTAATGAAGCGCCATGATATGGGTATTCCGAGTTATACAACGCGTGATATGTTCGAATAACGTCCGCTGCATCTGTATGCTTATAAATTCAGGGGTCCATGGTAAAAAGGACATGAATGAAATGGTGACACTGTGTGCTTATTTTCATGTAATTTAGATATAATAGTGAAGGGCTAGGTTGCAGACCTGTCTGAGACATGTGAATGGGATCACAAGTGGCATTTTCATTTAATGATTATTCAATGATAGTATAATAGTAATAATAATAATGATAATAATGATTAGATGCTAGCTGAAATACTTATACTGCTTCTTAAATAAGATCACACCAGAACACATTCAAGGTATTACAAAATATATGCTCTGTGCATAAGGCTGCATATACAGTAGGGAGAGATATTTACACACTTTCTACTGTACAGTATATACAAATCTTAGCCTACCTTAAGTTTCCAAAGAACAAATAGAGAGAAGAAGGCGGTGCAGCTGCCTACGTCAGTGAAACAGACCGGGAATCCTCGGGATCAGCAAACTATAAATTTATTGGCACATTTAAACAGCAAAAAACGTTCACTCTGATTGCTGTTTAAATGTGCCAATAAATTTATTGTTTGCTGATCCAGAGGATTCCCGGTCTGTTTCACTGACGTAGGCAGCTGCACCGCCTTCTTCTCTCCATTTGTTCTTTGCCAGCACCTTGGTAGGAACACGCCGACAGCGCCAGGATCCCACACACCAACAGTGAGTTATGCATTGATTTGTTCTGGTTTCTTCTTGCAAGGTGTTCCTCAGTGAAGAGGTTACAGAGGGGCCGGATACCACTGTGTTATAGAGTGTGGCTACGTGGGATTTCATTTACATTGTGTTGTATATACGTCTCAATATGGTATTTGTGCCTGATCTAGTCTGAGTAGCGTCGCTGAGGGAAGTGGTGTCCCCATTTCTCCAGAAGTACCTTCAGTTTCCAGTTGTTTGCTTTATTGTCCTACTCTTCTTTCTCTGACAGTCTTTTAATCCATCATAGATCTGTTTGTGATCCAACCTGGCCAAGTTAAAAACATATTAATTAATCATATTAAACTTATTTTAATCAACTGCTACAATGTATTTTATAGAAATAACACAATGTTAAGCTTGTCAGCTTGGCTGTTATATTCTGTTAGATTCCCCCAAATAAACATACTGTACAGTATACAAAAGAACAAGCCTGTGGAGAGTGTGTGCAGGTATAGATGATGACTGTCAAAATGTCACCATGATAGTGGATACAATATATGCAAAATCCAGGCAATTTGTTATTTATTATATTATTTACACAAGATTGACAGAAAGCCCAAACAACTTTCTCTTATCATTAGCTATAGTACAATACAGTGTAAAGTTAAGAATATTGTTATATGTGCAACCGGCTAGCAACAATCAGTAAACTATAACAGAACCTGCATAGTGGTCATGCTGTGATATTGCTGCAGGCTTATAAAGCGTTGACCAAAGGGTTTAACTAAATAACCCTTTCTTATGAGAATACAAACATTCAAGAATATAACTATGTATTTTTTTGTCATTTTGAATGTAGCATTGGGTATTTTTGTCTTTTGTTGTACTGTATGCATTTGGTCACGCCCAGTAGCACTCCTTTTGACACATATATATATATTCATGTAGAGGTATCAGTACCGTGTTAGCCAAGCTTCAATAATTCAACCCTCCAGCCATAAAACACATCCACACCGGGGGAAGGACCAGCACAGATAACATTCCAAGAGACACTGTTTTTAAGTATACCTTTTGCTTGCTTCATTCATTGTAACATCGCCGGAAGAAGAGATCAGTGTATCTCGAAAGCTCGCACAAATAAAAGCATTTCGTTAGCCACAGAACGGTATCATCTATTTATTTTTTGATATATATACATGTAACATGGTTAGTCTATTCTACCTCTCTTTCCCCCCTCTATCACATAAGCCCAAGGCTGTGACAGGCCATCCTGTGGGCTTTTGCCCCCCCCCCCCCCTCATGCTCCTCTCTGAATGACAGAAATGTGGTGGTGACTCATGGCCTGTGTATAGCCTATCTGGTATAGGTACAGACCTTGAGTCCTCCCTTCTGGTTCCTCAGAGAGGCAGTGCCAAATTTAGTCAGTCTGTTCCCCTCCTTCCTAATGAGTGGGAGTGAGAGCTTCTCCTTCCCACTGGAAGTGAGAGAGGTCAGTCAGCCCTCATGGCTTGCTGGCCATTCAAGATCTGAATGCTCCAGACTCAGAGAGCAAGCACCATCCAGAGGCCTGGGATCCTCTGAGACCTATGCACCACTGTGAAAGATCTGCAGTGACTGCCCCAATAAAGAACCATTTGTTACTTTTTATACCTGCCTGTATTTGAGTTAGTGGGCCTGGGTTTAGGATATGGGTTCAGATGGGACTGCCTCTGGGATTCTTAGAGCCTAATTAAGCTGGAGGCAACAAGAGAACGAACCTAAGATGACCCCAAAAGCCTGTCCTGGTCTCCTCACCATCGCAGATGACAGCTTTCCTGACCCTCACAGGTATGCGCACCACAAACACCTGTAGCCGCAACAAGTATCTCCTAGAGGGTGGGGTTCCATGTACTACATATATTTGACGTGGTGGGTGTTGGGGTTAGAGCTTGCAGGGATTGAGTGTTTGTTAATTTTCAACCTGTATCAGTCATTTGGAGGTTAGTGGCCCCTCCTCCCTGTGTTTAAGCTCACAACATCCCACTTTTTAAGCAGCAGGTTTTTTCATTTTCCTGTGCAGGAACAGGTCTATTGAGACGTTTCTCCCTCCACTGCAGCGGTAAATGATAATACTCACAGGTAGTGTTAGGACCTGCATACTGGTAATGCCATGATGTGGCTGAAGCTTACAATGCGTTGGCCAAAGGGTTTAACTAAATAATCCTTTCTTACGAGAATACAAACATTTAAATATTTAACTTTTTTTTTTTTTTCATATTGGATGTAGCATTTGGTATTTTTGTCTTTTGCTGGAAAAATGTCATCATGATAGTGGATACAATATACAGTATGCAAAACCCAGGCCATCTTGTCATGAATCGGTACTGTATTTGTCATTTATTACATTATTTACACAAGATTGATGGCAAGGTCAAACAACTTTATCTTATCATTAGGTACACTGTACAGTGTAAAGTTAAGAATATTGTTATATGCGTAACCGGCTAACAAGAATCCATAAACTATCATGCATAAGAATCAAGACACAAAGGTTAGACCACTTCTTAGCTTTATTTCCTAACAAACGATTTCCATTCTATTAGGTAACGTTGGCATCATCAGATCAAAGTGGGAGTGCCAGGCCATGTGCTCAATTTCTTGCTCTTGGTTGCATCATATATAAGAACAAGAGTTCAGAAATCCCTCACAGATACTCTCCCATTCCTTAAAGGTTTGGGGTACTTTAATTCAAAATCCCTTTCCAAATCTCTTATTCTGGACAGTATATGTAAAATTGGAATGTGGGAAATCTAAGGGTAGAAGCTGAAACAGAAGGGTAGGTTCTAAAACATTGTAAAATGTGTTCACGAGTTTTAACAGCAAAGCTTCTAGTTTGCAAATATCTAAAATAATCAAAGTTAGACAAATTATGCTTTTCTTTTAGTTCTTCAAATTAGCATATATCTCAGTAAAATGTCAGGGTCTCCCAGACATCCTACACCTAGCCGTAGTTCCTTTCTCTGTCCATCGGGTGTGCTGCTGGTTTCTGTCATCTCTGGGTTCCTCTGTCTGTCTGTCTGTCTCCTATTGTTGCTCCTGTCCTCTGTCCCTATAGTTCCTGTTTCCTGTTCCTCCCTTGCCTTTGTTTTATTGTCAGACTCCTTATGCCTATGCCCATGCCCATGCTTCTGCCACAGCTTCTGTTCCTGTACCTTTTCTGTTCTGTGTTGGAGTCCTGTACCTTTATTAAAAGCCCTTGCTAGTAATCAGGCTTGTCCCTGTTTGTTCCCTGCTCCCTAGTCTCAGTTCCTGCTCCCCTGTCCGGCTCCTGCCTTCCTGTTGCTGAACTCTGCGTGCCACCCCGATGTTCCTGAGTGCCGCCTACCTCCAACCTCTGCGTGTGACCCCAACGTTCCTGCTTGCAACCTGCCATCGTCCTCAGCTCGTGACCCCAACAATCCTTGCCGGCTCCCCTGCTGTTCCGGTAACTGAGGTCCTACCCGCTCCAGACTTCCCCCGTGACATAAAAATTATGGTATATAGGTAATATCAATATTTTTCAATCAAAAAAGAAATAAATGTATATATATATATATACATACAGTGGTTGACAAATCACCAAAAAATCTACTCGCCACCTAGTACCAAACGTGTGCTGCTTGGGCCAATATTTACTCGCTCGGGGGTTAAATCCACTCGCCCGGGGCGAGCAAATGTATAGGTTTGTCGAACACTGTATATATATATATATATATATATATATATATATATATATATATATAATATATATATATATATATATATATATATATATATATATATATATATATATATAATTAGACGGTGCAGAACAAAAGGCACTCCGTCTGGTTGAAACAATGTGGGTGCAAATCCTGTATGGTATACAATAGGCAATACGATACCGTTTGAAGACGAATATCAGAGGCAGCACTCCAGGTAAGTGGTCAAAAGAAATTTGTATTAACAAGACATCTTATCCAACATTTCGGTCCTCGTGCGGGACCTTTCTCAAGGTGATATATATACACTGTATTTAAAAAAATGTTTCTTTAAAAAAAATACAATGGACTTCCGGTATGGCACCAGGGCTGTGAGGACGCACTGAGAAGAGCTCCGCTGGCTCGCCGGGGAAAACCGCTGTAACCGCGAGAAATTCGCCGGTAAAACTCCGTCAAAATTTAAAGAGACAGACGCCTCAACAAGCGGAGGCACCTGCATGGAGAAATATCTCTCCAAAACTGCACAGATGGCCCCAAAACAGCAGCAACAGCGCCAGGACAAGGGAGAGAGAAGGAGAGAGACACTGAAAATGGCCGACAGCCACGAGGCTCAGGCAGGAGAATCCAGCCAGACCGGGGAAGCAGACAAGCAGGCACAAACAAGGTCAGAGCATGAAAGTATTGCAAAGGCTGTAGCAAGAGAAATTTTCCCCCAATTAGATAAAAAAAATTGACAAAATAAAAACATCCATAGAAGAGCTGAAAAATGAGTTGTCAGCACACACCTCAAGAGTGGAAGAGGGTGAAACTAGAATTAGCGCTGTGGAGCACGAAATGTCTGACGTGCATCAAGCACTAGAAACACTGCGGAAAAAAAACTGCATTTTAGAAGAAAAAGTCGACGACCTTGAAAACCGGTCCCGACGAAACAATATAAGACTGATAGGAGTACCTGAATCAGTAAAACAGTACCAGCTCATAGAGTTCTGCGAGAAATGGATCCCAGAGCACCTTGGGTTATCCGCAGATAATGCAATAAAGATAGAGAGAGCACACAGAATGGGTGCTGCAAGGCAAGACCAAGAAACTAAACCTAGAGCAATAATAGCAAAGATTCTCAACTTCGACGACAAAGTCAGAATCATCAAAGCTTTTAAGGAGATGGACCAACTGACATTTGAGAACAAGAGAATTATGATTTTTCAGGACTATTCGGCCACGGTCTCACAAAAAAGGAGAGAATTTAGCAGGGTATGCACCACTCTCTACAAGCAAAAACGGAAATTTGCATTGATCTATCCAGCAACCCTAAAAATCTACACCGACACAGGGGTGAAAACCTTCACATCCCACGACCTGGCGGAAAAGTACGTGACAAAGATGACAATCCCCAGGAACGCAGAGGAGGACCGGAATGACACAAGAGACGATGACCGCTGAAGCTGACGGATGCAGAGCCAAAGATCACATTTTACTTGAAAGAGACTGAATTAAGACATTTGTCCCTTGTCCCATGTAAAAAAAATAAATAAAAAAAGTGAATGTATGTGGGTGTGCAAGAATACAAGCATATGTGTGGCCCAAAAGGGTGTATGAACAAGCATAGGGCGAGTGACAGCACATAGGGAAGTATGTGGATATCTGAATGTGTAACTGATATTAACCTGCAAAGGTATGCTTGTTGGACTGGATGCAAAAGAGTGAACAAACCGGGAGGGGGGGGGTGGAAAGGTATAACAGGGGAGGGAGAGCCAAGAATGCCTCAAGCAAGAGAAAGGAGGGGGGGAGGGGGGAAGAGGGGAGGGGAGGAGAGGAAAGGGGGATGAGGGGGATGAGAGGGGGGGCAGAGAGGGGAGGGGGAGGCGAAAGACGAAGAAAGGGAAGGGCAGGTGGAAAAGAAAGAAGAGGTCAAAACAAGAAAGCATAAAAACATAACAATGCGATTGTCATGCAATAACCTGAATGTCTTTTCTCCTATTGTTTTCTTATTGAGTTAAACCTACATTGGACTCCTGGTATCGCAACTGGGGGAAAGCAGCATAGTCAGAACAAGAAGAGATAAAGACAGACAACAGACAGAAACAGATAACCTAACAGCAAGAAAACAACCGATCCCCAAGGGGGACAGAGACGGGCAACCATGACACTGATGTAAGGTATACAGTTACACAACCACATGAACATACAAACAATGAGACCAAGAGAATAGCGGGAAGGAGGGCACACACACACACGCTACAACAATAGAAGCACTCATAACACCAGCAAGAAACGTAAGGAGACAAGCAAGAGGGAAACATAGACACACAGACACCTTAACATACGACCAAAGATAGGAAGAAACAAGGACAAAACAGCCAAGGGACAGGGGACACAACAACAAAACCAAAACAAAAGAATAAAACAAAAAAATGACATGCAAAAGAACAAAAAAAAAAAGAAGTACGAAAATAGGCCAAAGGAAAAATAAAATAGTAAATATACGCCCCGGCGGGGATAAGGAGACTAAAGTGCACACATAAGGAGACACACAAGAGGGTAGAAAGTACACCTCTGGAAAAAAGTGAAGTCCAGAAAAGAAAGGAAAGTTAAAAGTTCAAATAGTTAAAAGGTTAAAAAGTTAGAAGTTCTAATACAGAAAACAAGGCAGAGATCATGTTGACAAGCCAGGCTAATAAAAAAACAAAAGAGTGTTGGGAACAAGTAGAAAAGAGAGAAAAAACCCAGAATATCATACTTAACAGGAAACAAGGGAAAGCAAACGATGACATACATAGAGGACACAGAACAGATTTAGACACAAAATGCATACACGAATAATAACATGGAATGTAAAGGGGCTTAACAACCCAATAAAACGCAAAAAAGTACTAAACTACCTAAAAAAACAAAAAGCAGACATAGCATTCCTACAGGAGACGCATCTAAATTCAAAAGAAAGCAATAAACTACAAAGAGATTGGGTAGGACACAGCATTTTCTCCCCGGCAATAGGAAAGAAAGCAGGAGTAGCCATACTTATAAATAAAAATCTCCCCCTAGAAATAATCAACACAGAGAGAGACAGTGAGGGAAGAATCATAGTGGCAGAGGTCAGAAGTGGAGGAATAGACTACCTCCTAGGAAATGTCTATGGACCAAATGACCATAAGACTGAATTTTTCCAAGAAACTATAAACAAGATACTAAAATATAAACATAGAAACTTAATACTGGGGGGGGACTGGAACGCAATACAGGACAAGTTCCTAGACAGATCAAACCACAACGATAGCATGCCCAAAGACAGCGCCCAAACCAAAAACATGGAATTGATTAAAACAGCACTAGGGGTAGTAGATGGATGGAGAATGCTCAACCCACTGGAGAGGGACTTCTCCTTCTACTCCAATGCACATAATTCATTTTCAAGAATCAACGCAATATTACTAACACCGAATCTACTAAATAAAATAACACACATAGACATGGGAGAGATAATTATATCTGACCACGCAATGGTACGCCTAGATCTAGATATGGGACTGGGCAGAGCAAGCCCAAACACCTGGAGATTCCCAAATTACCTAAGCAATAACGAAGACTTTGTGAATTACTTAAAGAGAGCTTGGGAGAGATTTGACAACACAAACCAGGAACATAGGGCAAACCCCATACTCTTCTGGGAAACATCAAAAGCGGTAATTAGGGAGGACATTATGGCATATGTATCCGAAGAAAGAAACAGGCAACACAGGAATTTTGTAAGGCCAGTAAAGAACTTAGCGAGGCTTTCAAAACATTCAAAACAGACCCAACACCCCAAAACAAAGAAAGCTATAGCCAGAAAAAAATCCATATGTGAGGTATGCCTAGAAAAAAAAGAACTAGGGAAAAAATCAGTAAAAGAAGCCAAATTTTTCAGACATGGCAACAAGACGGGTAGGCTACTGGGAAATCTTATGCGTAACTACAGGCCAACTACACCCATCACTAAAATATATGACAAGACAGAGATAATCACAGAAGCAAAAAAATAAACGAGGTGTTCAAAGAATACTATAGCAAACTGTATAGGGAAGGACAAATAAATACAGAAGCAAGAGATATTTTTTTTAAAGACATTAAAATACCTAAAGTAAGTCAAGAAGAAATGGATAGTTTAAACTCCCCTATCACTCAAAAAGAGATAAAGGACACAATTTAAAACCTAAAAAACTGTAAGGCCCCAGGCCCAGATGGCATGTCAGGGGAATACTACAAACTCCTAAAAGAAGACTTGATAGAACCATTACAACATTTATATCATAAGGCACTTAAAGACGCCACGTTTATGCAAACAAGTGAAATGGCCCACATAATGATAATACACAAACAGGGCAAGGACCCCATGAGACCAGAGTCATATAGACCTATCTCACTGATTAATCAAGACGCGAAAATATTCACCAAAATTATGGCAGATAGGTTTGCGAACATTCTTCCGTCCTTGATACACCCTGACCAGTTGGGATTTGTCAAAGGAAGATCCGCAGTGAAAAACATTAGAAAAGTACTAGCGGCAATAGAGTGGGTCAGACTACACAAGATAGAGAATACAGCCCTAGTAACAATTGATGCCGAGAAAGCATTCGATAACATAATGTGGGAACATGTGTTCTTTGTGATAGATAAATTTGGACTCAAGGGAAATTTTAGTAACATGTTAAAGGCAATGTACAACACCCCAAAGGCTAGAATAATAGCAGCAGGACACCTATCAGACCCATTCCAACTATACAGGGGGACACGTCAGGGGTGCCCGCTGTCACCCCTGCTGTTTAACCTAGCAATAGAACCTCTGGCTATCTACCTGAGACAAATGGAGGACTTTAGGGGGATCAAGATAAACAAAACAGAATTGAAACTATCAATGTTCGCAGATGACATACTAACCCATGACTAACCTAGATGAATCAATCAGAAAGGTCCTACAGCAAATAGAGACATTCGGGTCATTCGCAGGCTTTAAAATAAATATATCTAAAACAGAAATTATGTACATTAAAAAAAACCCAGATACTAGGGCATCATATAATTTCCCTGTAAAAGTAACAAAAAAAACCATTAGATACCTAGGGATCATGCTGGAGGCAGAAATTTCCAGACTATACGAGAATAATTTTAAACCTATCATAAAAAAAATAGTACAGGAACTAAAAAACTGGACGACATTACCCTTATCACTATTTGGGAGAGCAAGTGCGATCAAAATGATTTCGTTTGCCAGACTCCTCTATCCCATGCAGACTCTCGCTATGCTCCTCAAACATGAACACAATACGGAAATAAATAGAGCAATAACAAAATTCCTATGGGGAAATAAGAGAAGCAGAATAGCTCTAAAAAAACTACAATTACAAAAGGAAATAGGAGGTATCAACCTACCAAATATCAGGAACTATAACATAGCAAGCATAATGAGACATGTAGGAGACTGGATAAATGATACCAATCATTACTCCTCCCTAGAAATAGAAAAGGAATTCTCTCCAGAGACCTCCCTGAAAGAGCTATTACATACTAAATGGGGAGATATCCCAGTGACCCAAAGAAACAACATACTAATCAAAGATACTATAGTAACATAGAAAACGGTCAGGAAAAAGTTTAAACTGTCACATACAATCTCAAGATATCTACCAATTCAGGACAACCCCAAATTTATACCAGGACACACCCAAACATCATTCCAAGTTTGGAAACAAAAAGGGATTACTTGCCTAAAAGATGTGATTAACACAGACAAACAGGAATATATGACATTTCAGGAGCTCGCACAAAAATGGGACATCCCCCAAAACCTAATACACGCCTTCTCATATACACAGTTAATCAGTTTCTGCAAAAAGTTGACAAATCATAAAACTACAGTACTAAACAACAATAGAATAGACGACTATTTTAAAACAAAAGAGCAGGACAAAAGTAAATTGTCAGAACTATACAGCATTATTAGAGATAAAGACATAGAGAGCACACACGCCAACACACTCAGGGCATGGAAAAAAGACTTCCCAGAAATACAAAACATGGAACAGCTAATACAGGGTATACATAGGGTGCACAAGATCATACCATCAGAGACATGGAGGGAAATGCAGTACAAAATAACACATAGAGCATACATAGCATTTAAACGACAGATAAAGACCAGTACAGAGGACACCACGTTCTGCCCTAAATGCAAGACACCAAAGGCGGACCTTAAACACTGCCTCTGGACATGCATACACATATCTAGATATTGGGACCAAGTGCTAGACTATATGAAAACAAAATTAAAAGTCGCATGGACAAAGGACCCAATACCTATTATATTTGCAAATATAGAGAACTGGACAGAGGGCAAACAAATCAGCAGAGCAGTAACCAGACCCACAGAGATTATACTACTAGCGGCAAGAAAGACCATTATGATAAACTGGATACAAACACAACAGCCCTCAATGGAACAACTACATGACACATTATACAAACTAATGACAATAGACAAACTGGAGACGTCCATAGACAGAAACAGAACAACGGAAGATTTCCGCCAAAGATGGGACTGGTTCCTCGAGGAAAGAGACTCGCAGACAGGGGACAGTTTAGTCTAGGGTAAAGACTGGAGACAGAGGACGGAAAACAGGAAAGGAGTGAACAAGACCAACACGACAAGTTAGTCTAGAATATAAGGTTAAAGTTTAAGGTTAATTAGATAGGAATCGAGCTAGAGAAAACCGTATCCATAATGTGTAACACAAGTATGTAACGAGGTGAACAGACCCGGAGAAAACACAATCGCTCGCACTTAGAGCAAAAATGAATCCAAGCTCGAATTCAGAGTTAAGAAAAATGTATGTTTAATATATGGAAAATCTGTAAACAATGTATGTGAACAACGGGCGACACAATATGCATGTAACAGCACAAATTTTTCAAGTTGATCGCCTGTATACTGAAAATGTACCCAATAAAAAAAAGATTTGTGAAAAAAAAAAAAAAATACAATGGTTAGCCTGTTAGGGTACCTTCTTTTGTTATACCAATAGTGCTCCATAAAAGCAACACATATATACACTTTTTAATTGGTATTTGTCATTTATTATGAAATTCATACAAAACTGACAACAGGTCAAAACAACTCTGTCTTACTATGCAGCTCAAAGTTAAGAATATTTTTATATGTGAAAACTGTTAACACAAATAACTTGCTCCTTCTTTAAACTATATTAAGTAAACAGTAAGACACAAAAGTTAGACAATCTCTCAATGTTAGCAGTATAAAAATGACATTTCTCCTAACATGTTATTCCCTAATGACAGTTACTGTAGTTTCCAAATCCAATCACGCATTATGTGTACCTGCCATTCAACTGAATATTTATCTAAACACACCATGTTTCAATCAATTTTTCTTCATGCCACAAGTCCCTGTTCGTTTTCTCTTGCCATCAATGAACACTGGATGAACCCAAAAGTTGGTCATATCCTACAATGCAGAATGAAAGATGTACCTAACTTCCATTTTTCTATTGACTAAAATAATGAGATATAGACTCAAGAGTTTATTTTTAAAGAAAATGTAATAATATCTTGATCTATTATTGGCATAATCATGAACCAAGCAAAAAGGAGAAGGTTAGAAATGTATTCTGGAGAATTTTTGCAGTAGAGGTTGGCCTTAGTAGTTCTTATTTCCCAAAATTGTTGCCTCGTGTGATGTATTTAGATGTAGATCAACTAAAGGAAACTACGTGGGTAATTGAATAAAAGTTTGACTGAATCTGGAACATCTAGCAAGAAAAGTATAAATAATGTTTGCCTGTGTGAATAACAGTTTTTATCAGAGACTCAGTGGGATCATAATGTATTCTTTCAATCTGCACCAAAGGTAATAGCAGGAAGCTATTTTATAGATTTCTTAGTAATCTGAGCTGATGTTATACCTGTTACAGAACATTTCCAATAAAATAGAAACACAGCAGGATAAAAAAGATACAAATAGGGTTTTTATACCACTCAATAAAAGCATGACTCCGCAGCAATGGAATATTTGTTCTCAAATTGTGTCATATCAGTACAGTAGCTCAGTTGGTGAGATATAAAAAATAATTAATGCAACCCTTCCCTTGTAACGTTTTGGAAGATGATGCTATTAGTTTTGTATGTTCTTTTATTAAATGAGAACTAAGGAACTGATTTATAGCTCGAACATTTGTATAACATGCAGAATAATATGAATGTCGCGTAAAATGATAACATTTTAACAGACATTTGTGTTCCATCATATGAGAACCCGTTTGGTAGTTATATTTAAACTTATGTGTAGAAGTTTCATCACGTAAAACTCATGAGTATTGTGCCTTGCTATAAATACCATGGATTAAAAAAAATTACTTATAAAAAATTGACTATACAGTGATTCTCATTTCATTTCCATTCCATAAAAGATATCAAACCACCTAATCCCTATCCCTCCATTGTATTACATGGAAGAAAGGACATACGCCGGTACCCACCATTCTTGGTTTCCATTTCTCCTGTATCAGAGGCTTGATTTTCTTAGTAAATGAACCTGACATTTACAACTTGCAGCACTTTCCATTGTCTACCTCAACTAGTAGGGTTGAGGATTCAAACTTATGCTACTGCGTGCTTGAGTGTACTGACTGATATGTGTGGTTGATTTCAAGTGCTGGTTGTTTAAAGTGTGTGCAGTTAGAACCAGAAGCAGTTTGAACAAGGAAGCGGTTAAACAAGGTATAGTTATTGAAGTACAGTTTACTGGTAGTACTTCTAAACTTCATAGTTGCTAGAATGAGCAGGATTGAAAATGCCACTCAATGCTCATCTTTCCACATGTATGTGCACTTGGAGCAGCTGTTCCAAGGAGCATACCGCTGTGAAAAGTGTGAGCGGATGGTCTCTTTAGAGTCAGAGATTGCTGATCTTAAGAGGCAACTTGCAATATTGAGGGACATTGGCAATCTTGAAAGGTAATTAGAGCTCACTGAGCAGGCCCTTGCTTCAACTAGTGGTGCAGATGATGGCGCTGTTAGTGAGGAGCAGGTAGGTAGCTTGGTTGCTGTTAGTGAGGAGCAGGTAGGTAGCTGGGTGACAGTTAGAAGGGGAAGCAGGGGCAATAGGGAGAGGCAGGTCATTTCTGAGCTGACACATCCCAATAGATTTGCCATGTTGGATGAAGATATTGGGAATGTTGTGGCAGAAATGGCAAGGCTGGGGGAGACTAATTCCTGTAGCAGCCAGGGGAATAGTTCCTCCAGCACAGAGGGGACTCAGGATGCTCAGATACAAAGAAAGATTGTGGTGGTAGGGGACTCCATTATTAGGAAGGTAGATAGGGCAATCTGTTGCCAGGACCGCATGAACCGAACAGTTTGTTGTCTCCAAAGTGCTCGGGTTCGGCACATTGCGGATCGGGTAGACAGATTGTTGGGGGGGCTGGGATTGACCCGGCGGTCTTGGTACACGTTGGCACCAATGACAAAGTTAGAGAAAGATGGAGGGTCCTAAAAATGATTACAGGGATCTAGGCCAAAAGCTTAAGGCAAGGACCTCCAAGGTAGTATTTTCTGAAATACTACCAGTGCCATGCGCGACCGCAGGGAGACAGTCAGAGATCAGGGAGGTTAATGCATGGCTAAGAAAGTGGTGCAGGAAGGAGGGGTTTGGGTTTTTAGAGCACTGGGACTCCTTTTCTGAGAGGTGCCATCTATATTCTAGGGACGGATTGCACCTCAATGAAGAGGGATCTTCTGTGCTAGGGGGGAGAATGCTAAAAAGGTTGGAGGAGATTTTAAACTAGGATGGAGGGTGGAGGGGAATGAAACAGATAATGAATTAAATGGAATAGATGAGGATACAAGGTGGTATGGAGGTAGAATGGGGGCAAGTGCAATTTTGACAAGCAGTAAGACACCCATAGTAAATACAGATAATACTAGAAAACTTCTAAAGACTAAACAAAGTGGGCGCAGAAAGGAAGGAGCAGATAAGATAATAGTACAGGCTGAAAAAAAACTGAAATGCATGCTTGCTAATGCAAGAAGCCTGACAGATAAAATGGGGGAGCTTGAATTAATAGCTGCAAGGGAGCAGTATGATATCATCGGCATTACTGAAACATGGTGGGATGAAACTCATGACTGGACAGTTAATTTAGAGGGTTATTCTCTTTTTTCAGAAGGATCGAACAAATAGAAGGGGAGGTGGAGTATGTTTATATGTTAAACCGGATCTAAAACCTATTATAAGGGATGATGTCTATGAAGGGAATGATGAAAATGTAGAGACTTTGTGGATAGAAATTAGCAGTGGAGGTAAAAGTATAAAAAAAAATGTTTGTGGGAATATGCTATAAACCACCAAATATCTGTGAGATTGAGGAAGCTAAAATACTTTTGCAAATGGAGAAGGCATCAAAACTGGTTCATGTGTGCATAATGGGGGATTTTAATTATCCAGACATAGACTGGGGCAATGAGATTAGCGTTACAACAAAAGGGAACAGGTTTTTGGGGGTGCTTAAAGACAATTATATGACCCAAATTATTGAGGAATCAACCAGGAGAGGGGCAGTTCTGGATTTGTTCATATCAAACAATGTAGAAGTAATAACAAATATTCAAGTCCTGGAACATTTGGGTAACAGTGATCATAACATGGTCTCATTTGAAATAAATGATCAAAAAACAGATTACTTGGGTTCAACAAAGACCTTCAACTTTGGAAAGGCAGATTTTAATAAACTGAGGTATAATCTAGTAGTAATACAATGGGATGATGTCTTTGCAGGGAAAAATGTAGAAGTCTTTAAAACATTGTTAGAAAAGCACACTTATCAGTGTACAGGCATACCCCGCATTAATGTACGCAATGGGACCGTAGCATGTATGTAAAGCGAAAATGTACTTAAAGTGAAGCACTACTTTCCCCCCACGTTACGATGCATGTACTGTACTGCAATCGTCATATACGTGCATAACTGATGTAAATAACGCATGTGTAACAGGCTCTATAGTCTCCCCGCTTGCGCACAGCTTCGGTACAGGTAGGGAGCCGGTATTGCTGTTCAGGACGTGCTGACAGGCGCATGCGTGAGCTGCCGTTTGCCTATTGAGCGAGATGTACTTACTCGCGAGTGTACTTAAAGTGAGTGTCCTTAAACCGGGGTATGCCTGTATACCCTTGGGTAATAAGTATAAAAGAAATAAGTCAAAACCAATGTGGCTAAATAAACAGGTAGGGGAGGAAATGGACAAGAAGAGGAAGGCGTTTAGATTCTTTAAGTCAGAAGGGACAGAGACATCGTATCAGAATTATAAGGAATGTAACAAAAATTGCCAAAGGGCAATCAAATTAGCAAAAATGGATAATGAAAAAAGGATTGCAATAGAAAGTAAGGTCAACCCTAAAAAATTATTTAAGTACCTTAATAACAAAAAAATTAGAAAATAAAATATAGGACCCTTTCAGTGTGAGATGGGTAGGCAGATTATTGGAGATAAGGAAAAAGCTGAGGTATTAAACAAATTCTTTGCCTCTGTGTTTACCAGGGAAGAATCAAGTTCAATAGTAGTGCCACAGGAGGAAGCCACAACCTCCATATTAATGAACAATTGGTTAACTGAGGAAGAAGTTCATAAGCGACTTGAAAAAATTTAAGTTAATAAGGCACCTGGCCCCGATGGCATACATCCAAGAGTTCTCAAGGAGTTAAGCTTAGTAATAGCAAAACCATTATATTTAATATTCAAGAACTCCATTTCCACAGGCTCAGTACCACAAGATTGGCGTAAAGCAGACGTGGTGAATATATTTAAAAAGGGAGCTAGATCACAGACCTGTAAGCCTGACTTCAATAGTAGGGAAACTACTTGAAGGTTTAATACGGGATAATATTCAGGAATAACTAATGGAAAACAAAATTATTAGTAATAGTCAGCATGGATTTATGAAGGATAGATCTTGTCAAACTAACCTTATTTGTTTATTTGAGGAGGTAAGTAGGAATCTAGACCAGGGAAATACTTTTGATGTGATCTACTTAGATTTTGCAAAGGCTTTTGATACGGTTTCACACAAGAGGTTGGTGTACAAAATAAAGAAAGTTGGACTCAGTAATAATATATGCACCGGGATTGAAAACTGGTTAAAGGACAGACAACAGAGAGTTGTCATAAATGGAACTTTTTCAGGTTGGGCTAAAGTCGTAAGTGGAGTATCTCAGGGATCGGTACTGGAACCCCTGCTTTTTAACTTGTTTATTAATGACCTTGAGGTTGGGATCGAGAGCAAAGTCTCCATCTTTGCTGATGATACTAAATTGTGTAAGGTATAAGAATCAGAGCAGGATGTAATTTCTCTTCAGAAGGACTTGGAGAGACTGGAAACGTGGGCAGGTAAATGGCAGATGAGGTTTAATACAGATACATGTAAGGTTATGCATTTGGGATACAAGAATAAAAAGGCGACTTACAAATTAAATGGAGATATATTGGGGGAATCCTTGATGGAGAAGGATTTAGGAGTGCTTGTAGACAGCAGGCTTAGCAATAGTGCCCAATGTCATGCAGTAGCTGCAAAGGCAAACAATATCTTATCTTGCATCAAACGGGCAATGGATGGAAGGGAAGTAAACATAATTATGCCCCTTTACAAAGCATTAGTAAGACCACACCTTGAATATGGAGTACAATTTTGGGCACCAATCCTAAGAAAATACATTATGGAACTAGAGAGACTGCAGAGAAGAGCCACCAAATTAATAAAGGGGATGGAAATTCTAACTTATGAGGAGAGGCTAGATCAATTAGATTTATTTACATTAGAAAAGAGGCGTCTAAGAGGGGATATGATAACTATATACAAATATATTCGGGGACAATACAAGGAGCTTTCAAAAGAACTATTCATACCACGGGCAGTACAAAGGACTCGGGGCCATCTCTTAAGGTTGGAGGAAAGGAAATTTCACCAGCAACAAAGGAAAGGGTTCTTTACAGTAAGGGCAGTTAAAATGTGGAATTCATTACCCATGGAGACTGTGATGGCAGATACAATAGATTTGTTCAAAAAAAGGTTGGACATCTTTTTAGATGGGAAAGGTATACAGGGATATACCAAATAAGTATACATGGGAAGGATGTTGATCCAGGGATTAATCCGATTGCCAATTCTTGGATTCAGGTAGGAATTAATTTTTCTCCTTCATGGGGTTTTTTGTTTGCCTTCCTCTGGATCAATAAGTATAGATATAGGATAAAGTATCTGTTGTCTAAATTTAGCATAGGTTGAACTTGATGGACGGAAGTCTTTTTTCAACCTCATCTACTATGTAACTATGTAACTATGTAACTACTGTACTCTTCACCATACAGTACAAGGCACAGAAAAGCTAAGAAACATGAGTACATATTGTATGTCCTCCACAGGTTCTCAAACCCTGTTTTGTACCATTGTCACACATACGTAAAACAATAATTAAACTGCAGAAACATATTATGGATAATGACATGCAAATGAGCCTACTGAGAGTTACTTTATGTTTGCATATATGTAAATATGTATGTTTTGAAGGTGTAAAACAATGAAGGTGGACATCTATGAATTTACAGTATCCACAGATACAAAAAATGTTAAATATTACCAAAGTAACAGTGGTAATAGGAACCATGAATACAGTTAACTACTGGACTACACCCACAATAGTAAATACAAAACTGGCAGCTAGCCAGTTACACACTTACAGTACACCATAAATACCAGGAATGTTTTGGGGATTAAATTGACTAGACAAGGCACTTCTAAATTGTAAAACATTTTAAATTAACCAATTTACTGTACAAACAAAAAAAACAGTGAGTATATGTAGGTCAGAAAGAATGTATTAAAATTGTTGTATTGGAGGATTAGCTAAATATTGGTAAAAGAGACCTTCATGGCTGGAAGAAAATAGAATATTTTTTTTTATCTTAACGTCATTTCCTTTTCCTAGACTGCACTCACGGCAGTGGGTACCAATGGGGATAGCTACTCTCCTCTGCACAGTAGGACAGGAAACTTTTCAGCACGTACCTGTTATATAAGATCCTCTCTCTACCTGCAGATCAGTCTACGGATTATTCCCAAGCTAAAACATTTAACTGTGAGACATTATTACAGGGAGAATGTACTGTACTCTCTGCCATGAGTGGAGTCCAGGAATAGAAAATGACGGTAAACTGAATACATTTTCTCTTTTTCTGTTCTCCTCGTGGCAGTGGGTACCGATGGGGAAATACCCAATCCAAGCAAAAAGGGAGGGAATAAAGAAAACAGACATTAGTCCTTTATCCATTTATTTTAAAGTATTACAGCATATACAGCATATAGGACGTTTCTACCAAAACTCGCTTCAGTTTAGGCTTGAATGTCCAATTTGTATTATTTAAACAGTGTGAACTGAAATGAAGACCACACTACTGCTCTGCATATCTGTGTAGGAGATACATTAAATGCCAATGAAGAGGAAACTGCCCTTGTTGAATAGCCTGTCAGATCTTCTGAAGTCTTGTACCCTGAGTAAATAGATTTTTAAATATCTCACTATGTCCAGATTATGCAAATTTGTTTCTTTAGCGTTAATCGGACTCGGACAGAAGGAAGGAAGCAAGATTTCTGGATTCAAGTGAAAAGAGACACAGGCCTTAATACTGATTAACCTGGTGGAATATAGGGAAGGGTTCTTTTCATACAAGGGCCTTAATCTCCCCAACTCTTCTTGCTGAAGTGACTGCAATTAAAAACACTCTTTTTCATGCCTCTGCTGCAAAGGCTCAAAAGGATTATCGACCAGGGACTCGAGGACAAGTGAGAGATTCCATGTGGAACTGGGCTTCTTAGTTAAGACCTTAAGTGCTTCACTGTTTGTTAAGAACCTTATTACAAGTTCAACAGATGCTAGATCTTTTTCCAGTAAGGCAGATAGAGCCAACACTTGGACCTTCCATGAACTCAAGCTGAGACCTTTGTCAAAGCCTTCTTGAAAAAATCGATTATCCACATAGGGGAAGGATTAGAAAAATCTTGATTGGTCTTCTGACATCACTCTCAAAAACATAACTATATACGATAATACACTTATGAACTCGATGTCTTCCTAGTCGACATTAGTGTGTTATCGGAAAAAAACTTTCCTTTACCGTGGCTGCTGCACAATCTCCATGCCATTAAAGCTAATTTATTTGGATCTGCATCCTGGATTGTACCTTTTTTTCAACATACTCTGAAACAGTCATGCTTCTGTAAAATTGCAATCAGAGTCTGTGTGGGGTCTACAAGCATTGCCTTATCTTGGAACTTGGGACTATATGTAAATCGTCAAGGAAAGGATAAATCTAGATTCCTATTTTTATTAATTCAGTGACTACAGTCAAAACCTTAATGAACTACCTGGGAGGGATCGTCAAAACAAATGGAAGTGCCACGTATTTTCTTTTCACTGCAAATTAGATACTGTACTGTATCGATGTATTGTATTGACAGGAATATGAATATATGCATTTTTTGTCTATAAAGACCAACCAGTCCGTTGGTCTGACTTCTTGAATGACCGTGTTCAAAGGCACCATCTTGAACTTTTGCATCTCGGAAATCTAATACTGCTCTGTAATCTCCAGATTTTTGCATGTCCAGAAATATTCTGGAATATATTCCTGTTCTTTTTGATCCACAATGTACTTCCCTTATCACACTGTCTTGCATAAAATACTGGAGAATATAGTCTTATGCCTCATTCTCTACATGGGACCCCGGCATCTGGAGATAAAAAATGTATTCCATTTTGGTTCTTGCACAAAAAATAGATGGTAACACGATGACTTGAGTCGAAGCACCCAGCTGTCTTCTACTGAATGAGCCGATAGAGAAGCAAACTGCACCAGTCTCCCTCGACTGCACAGTGTAGGCCTCACCTCATCTCAAGTGACTGTGCCCTTACCAAATTTTCATTTTCCTTTTCCTCTGGGGCCACAAATAAAATTTCCTTGGTAGTCAAAAAGGTCGGCAAGGATGGTACACCTTGACCTGTCTGTACGGCATCCTGTCTTGTTGGGGATTAAAAACAGGAATGGGAAAATTCGCTACAGGCATTTTGCCACTGTGCTACAATTCGCCACTGCTGTTTCACCATCGGCCATTTTGCTGCTGGTTTAGGCTTTTTACGGTTTACTTTTTTTAGGGTTTCGTGTTAAAGGTGTTAAGGTTAGGAATATTACGGTTAGGGGCTAAGGTTTACGGTTAGTGATTAAGGTTAGAATTGGTGTTTAGGGTTTTGACAATTTTATGGTTAAGATTAGCGTTAGGTGTTCAGGATAGGAATATTAGGGTAGGGGTTAGCGATTAGGGGTTAAGGATAGGATTAGGAGATAGGGTTTAGGGATTAAAATTAGGATTAAGGTTTAGGGTCAAAATCCTATGTTGCAGTAAACAGCATTACACAAAAGACCGGGAATCTCAATGGGTCATCTGCAGCAGCAAACTGTCCTGGATGCCGGGGAGAAATGGCTATGGGTAACCGCACTAGACCCTTAGTTAATGCCTATTTCTTCTCTCCTGTGGAAGAAATGCACTTCTTCCCCCAGACACTTTAGAAATGATTGCTTAGATTGTATAGACAAATACATATTTCCCATGAAAGGGCAGGGAACACAAGTAATTTTTTCGATGTGGAATCTACCACCCGGTACCTTAGTCACAGTGCTTTTCTAGCTACCGCCTATAGTGCCATGCCTCTCGCAGATAGATGCACCGCATCCAACAAATCTTCTCCAATGTAATCTGTCACAAACCTGATCTCTGCAATCGCACTCAGAATTCATGCCCTTTTCTAGTGCATCCTCCATGGTGGTTGTCCAAATGCACATAGCTATGGAACGTGATGCTATGGCAATGGCCGGCTTGCAGGTTAAGCCTTCCACCAGAAAAATCTCTCTCAATGCACTCTCGATCTTGCAGTCATGACACTTTAAATGACACAGCATTATCCAAAATAAGTGGGGTCCTCTTCACGATCCTTCTGATTGCTGCATTAACCCTAGGAGGGTTTTCCAAAAACTACCTCATTCTTCATGAATAGTTAAATTTTTTAAACTTCTTATCTGCTTGAATCCATTCAACCGCAATCATCTCCTTTATCATGGAATACAGGGGAATACATCTAATGTTTCTCTGTTATCCCTCAAATAACATATCCTTCCTCAGATGGACCTCTTCTGGGTCCTTTAAGTCCTATTCCCCCTTCATGACCTTAATTAAGGGATCTATTAGCTCTAGACTGAAGTTTGAGTCTTCCACAAGCACGTCCTGCTCTGAAAAATCCCAATATTCTCCCTCATGAAAACTGCTGAAGAACCTTACCCCTCTGAGGTAGATTCAGCCTTTTTGTCCAGGATTGTCTGTGACTTCATTCTCTTTTGAGGCTGCTTGTTTGCCTGCACCACTGAAGTTTCAATGCTGGAGAATACATCCAGTTCATCCACTATAAAAATCTGTGCACTTGCACGTTAGACTCCATTGTGGCCAACTTAAGGCAGTCTTCTCACAGCTTCTTTTTCTTCATTGTTGGTTTGTCAAAAACCGCACAGATTATATATGTTTTTATAACCTTTTTATTATCGTGTAACACCTCCATTGCTACTTTAGATGTCCCTTCTTTAAGCTGACCACTAGAGGCACCGCTGCAACAAACAGATAACATCTTCAATATCCAAAACATACACTTTCTTTAAACCTAAACACTACCTAGGGACTCACCTAGAAGATTTGTGCAGCGACCCTTTGCCTGCAACAGTTTTCACAGTTGTGTTGCTTTGGTTTAGCTGCTTCTTGAACTCCTGGAATGCCTCCATATACATAGGAGGCCATAGAAGGCATTGCCCCTTTACATATGTTCTGCCAGGTACTTCCAGTACAGTCGTGCCTATTTCGTCATCACTCATTGCTGCTTTATGACAAGAAAGAAAAAAGTGAGAAGCGCAGACAGTGGGGGTTGTGATTAAACTAAAATTCTTTATTAAAAAAACTTGTCCTCGGAAAACCCCTCTAGGACAACAATGTGAAATCAATACATAAATAGTAATTTAAAAGTAGTGCTGATGGAATGGATATGCGGTACCAGTTTATCAGGCTCCAGGGGATTGAAAACGGGAATTACCCGATAGACAGTCTTGGTCCTTTAGATAGTGCACTGCCCGTGCAGGTAATGGTGAAGAGGGGTACCCCAGGGTTGAGACAGTGTTGGAATAGCTCACCCTTTAAATACTGCAGATCCTTGGCGGTCCTGCTGTCCCTCAATTCATGGAAACCGCTCCGGTGCACACAGCATGGATGTGCTATAACTCGCGATACCACGCAGCCCTCCGGGTGTCCGGGTCTGATGTCACTTCCGGCTGTGACGCACAGACCCTTCCCGGTAGTCTCTGGGCTCCGTCCTTCAGCGCTCCACCTCCTGATGGTACAATGACCACACAGACAGCGCGGCAAGTGGTATTAGCCGCTTCCTTCAGACGCACTGTTTAGCCAGCAAACACTCTATTTGCTCCTCCTCCTACGCCTTTCACCAAAAGGCTTCGTCAGGCATAACGTCACACCATGCACCTTCATAAATACCACTCTTGGAACACAATGGTGCAAACATTATATGTGGCTGGTTCATGTCACAAAAAGAAAAAGAAAAACAAAGAAACACACACAAAGAGATTATACAAAATAATTAATAACTTTAAAGTGCATATTGGTATATTTAAAATATGGATTTGGTTAAATTGATATTAAAATTGATATTACACAAACAATAATACAATAAAATGAATTGAATACATTCCTTATTGATTCAAATAATAACAATCAATGTTAAATACTAAAAAACAATGATAAAAAGTGTTTATTATTCTTATTAAAAGTTATTTTGTTGTTATTATATATAATAGATTTGTTATTAGTTTTATAAATATATTAACTGAATATCTATAACACATCAACAATTCAAAATAAATACCTTATTGGCTAAATAAACAAATAGTTGATACATAAAGCATAATTATATATTCATTTATTAAAGTGAATCCATCTAAGATATTTGTAAATATTGTCTATTTTGCTTAAAGCTACCTCATTGGAGGTGCATTCTTAACCTACAGACTTTATCACAAAGAATGCTAACACATATAAATATAATTAGTCCATACACAGTGCAAAAAATGTTTTTGAAATGTATGTGGTTTATAAAATTTATAACAAATAAAATATAATATATAAAAGTGAAGTTAACTGTTTTATTTTCCACCTCTATTCTTATTGATATTATATTATTGTTTTGATCTTACTTGTTCATAGTGTGGGAATTGGTGACAGACTTCAAACTAATGGAAAGCTAAAAGATCCAATTCTTCGTTCAGACCTACTGGACTCATCGTTTGTAGTTTAAATATCCAGTAGGTCTCCTGTTTCCTGAGTTTTAGAAGTCTGTCACCCCTTAGAGTTGTATGACTAATGTGTTCGATACCCACAATTGATAAACCTGCTACATCTTTATTGTGGGCTATTAAAAAATGACGAGAAACCCCATGTCCAAGGAAACCTCTTAAAATGTTTCTTCTATGCTCAGTGAAACGTTCCTTTAGACTTCTCTTCGTGCGGCCTATATAATAAAGGCCGCATGGACAACTCAACAAATAGACAACGTATGTTGTATTACAGTTAAAGATGATAAAGGCGGAGGGATAGTGATACAGGACAGAACTGACTATGTATTGGAAGCCTGTAGAATCTTGGGAGATGGGGAGTCATATTCAAGTCTCAAAACAGATCCATTGATTGTTTTTCAAAAAAATCTTATGCATTTATTAAAAGATGGGAAACATCAAGGTGTATTAAACAAAGCAGAGTTTAAATTCCTCTATGTGGAAAATCCTAGTACTCCAATAATGTATCACCTACCCAAGATCCACAAGAGTTTGATCAACCCACCAGGTCGCCCGATTATTTCAGGGATAAACTCTCTTACTTCAAATTTGTCTGAATTTGTGGATTCATACCTCCAAAAACATGTAAAAAATTTGAAATCATACACGAGGGACACAAAACATATTTTAGATTTATTGATGAACATGAAATGGGCTGATGACCTTATATGGGTTACCTGTGACGTCACTGCACTTTATACAAGCATCATCCATGAAAAAGGAATAGAAGCAGTAGACTATTTTTTACAGAAAGACCCCTATATGAGTAAGGAGCAACGTTCGTTCTTAATTAAAAGTATTGATTTTATTTTAAAAAATAATTATTTTTTATTTGATGACAAATTTTATATTCAAAGAATCGGAACAGCAATGGGGACTAAATTCGCCCCCAGTTTTGCCAACCTTTTTATGGGCAAATGGGAAATAGAGAACATCTGGCAGAACAATCCTTTTTTTAACAACATCTATTTTTATAAACGGTTCATAGATGACCTTTTAATAATATGGAAGGGCACCCAGGAAGAGCTTTTAGAATTTTAGAACTATTTGAACAATAATGAATTGAATTTAACATTTACACATGAGCATCATCCGGTCACCATTAATTTTTTAGATTTAATTTTATTCAGTGAAGGGGATAAAATTCTGACCAAAACATTTTTAAAAAAAGTAGATGCAAATAGTTATCTAGAGCGGACTAGCAACCAATCAAAAGCTTGGATCAACAACATACCCTATGGGCAATTTTTAAGAATTTTTAGGAATTGCTCAAAAGATTCAGATTTTATTGAACAATCAGAAGCACTTTTTCAGAAATTTTTAGCAAAAGGTTATAGCAAAGACAAACTAGATGCAGCATTGTTAAAGGTGAAGGGGCAAAGCAGATTGTGTTTGATACAAGAAAATAATAATTTTAATAAAAATAACACCAATAAAGAATTGCCCAATCAAACTGACTCTTTACCCACAACAGAAAACAAAGACAAAGATGACTGTTTATTCATTACAAAATACAATGGGGCTAGTAATGAAATTAAGAAGATTCTCACAAAACATTGGGGTATCATATTAAATGATCCAGTTATAGGCAAGACATTCAAAAACAGACCAGGGATTGTTTTAAAAGAGCAAAAAATCTTAAGAATGTTTTAGTACCTACAGTTTTAAAACAAAACAAAATCAAACAGAATATAACAGGAACAGAACAGACCACATGGTTACCATCATGCCCAGGTGGTTGCTATAAATGTGGACGTACGAATTGTCTAACCTGTAAACACATTAAAAATAAATGTACTGAATATGTATCCAATGTTACGGGAGAGAAATTCAAAATTAAACAGTTTATTAACTGTAATACAACATACGTTGTCTATTTGTTGAGTTGTCCATGCGGCCTTTATTATATAGGCCGCACGAAGAGAAGTCTAAAGGAACGTTTCACTGAGCATAGAAGAAACATTTTAAGAGGTTTCCTTGGACATGGGGTTTCTCGTCATTTTTTAATAGCCCACAATAAAGATGTAGCAGGTTTATCAATTGTGGGTATCGAACACATTAGTCATACAACTCTAAGGGGTGACAGACTTCTAAAACTCAGGAAACAGGAGACCTACTGGATATTTAAACTACAAACGATGAGTCCAGTAGGTCTGAACGAAGAATTGGATCTTTTAGCTTTCCATTAGTTTGAAGTCTGTCACCAATTCCCACACTATGAACAAGTAAGATCAAAACAATAATATAATATCAATAAGAATAGAGGTGGAAAATAAAACAGTTGACTTCACTTTTATATATTATATTTTATTTGTTATAAATTTTATAAACCACATACATTTCAAAAACATTTTTTGCACTGTGTATGGACTAATTATATTTATATGTGTTAGCATTCTTTGTGATAAAGTCTGTAGGTTAAGAATGCACCTCCAATGAGGTAGCTTTAAGCAAAATAGACAATATTTACAAATATCTTAGATGGATTCACTTTAATAAATGAATATATAATTATGCTTTATGTATCAACTATTTGTTTATTTAGCCAATAAGGTATTTATTTTGAATTGTTGATGTGTTATAGATATTCAGTTAATATATTTATAAAACTAATAACAAATCTATTATATATAATAACAACAAAATAACTTTTAATAAGAATAATAAACACTTTTTATCATTGTTTTTTAGTATTGAACATTGATTGTTATTATTTGAATCAATAAGGAATGTATTCAATTCATTTTATTGTATTATTGTTTGTGTAATATCAATTTTAATATCAATTTAACCAAATCCATATTTTAAATATACCAATATGCACTTTAAAGTTATTAATTATTTTGTATAATCTCTTTGTGTGTGTTTCTTTGTTTTTCTTTTTCTTTTTGTGACATGAACCAGCCACATATAATGTTTGCACCATTGTGTTCCAAGAGTGGTATTTATCTGAATTTATGTTTTAGACAATGAGCCACTAATTGGGCATTCAAACGAATGTAATTAACCAGGCTATAAAGTATGAAGGTGCATGGTGTGACGTTATCCCTGACGAAGCCTTTTGGTGAAACGCGTAGGAGGAGGAGCAAATAGAGTGTTTGCTGGCTAAACAGTGCGTCTGAAGGAAGCGGCTAATACCACTTGCCGCGCTGTCTGTGTGGTCATTGTACCATCAGGAGGTGGAGCGCTGAAGGACGGAGCCCAGAGACTACCGGGAAGGGTCGGTGCGTCACAGCCGGAAGTGACATCAGACCCGGACACCCGGAGGGCTGCGTGGTATCGCGAGTTACAGCACATCCATCCTGTGTGCACCGGAGCGGTTTCCGTGAATTGAGGGACAGCAGGACCGCCAAGGATCTGCAGTATTTAAAGGGTGAGCTATTCCAACACTGTCTCAACCCTGGGGTACCCCTCTTCACCATTACCTGCACGGGCAGTGCACTATCTAAAGGACCAAGACTGTCTATCGGGTAATTCCCGTTTTCAATCCCCTGGAGCCTGATAAACTGGTACCGCATATCCATTCCATCAGCACTACTTTTAAATTACTATTTATGTATTGATTTCACATTGTTGTCCTAGAGGGGTTTTCCGAGGACTAGTTTATTTAATAAAGAATTTTAGTTTAATCACAACCCCCACTGTCTGCGCTTCTCACTTTTTTCTTTCTTGTTGTTACGCCCACACTAGGGACTGGGGGTTCCCTATTATCAGAAGCTGCACCCACCATCGGGTTGTGATTACTTCAATTCCATTTAAATTTTAATGTAACATCAGTAAACACTCATTTGCACCGGACTGGTTCATGTCACATGCCTTTTTTGTTTTTGTGATTTTTTCTTTTTTATTTTGCTCCAGTGCCATATATTCAAATACCAACCCATTCGGCGCTTTTATACCTTTTTTTGTTTTTTTCTTGTTATTGCTGCTTTATGACCTGGTTTGACCAGGCACGCATGCTCCCAGATTCTTGTGCCCAAGTGGGATACCAAGACCGAGCCTGTTCTTTCTCCTCCTTCCTCCTCCAGCACACGACTGCCTGCATTCTCTGACACTTCTGTGGATAAATCCCGGTCATGGGGCTCTCCAGCCAGCTGTCATACAGTACCAATGTGTGATGTCTGATCCTCAGGACAGATGTTGAGAACCCCTTGGATTAGACTACACTAATTGTAGTCTTAGGGAAATCTTATTCAAAACTAAAAAAAAAAGTCTACTGCTATCCTGCAGGTTTTGAGAGGGACTTCTATACAAGTTCTTAAAAAAAGAGTTTCCTGTCCTACTGTGCTGAGGGGAGGAGCTATCACCATCGGAACCCACTGCCATGTGGGGAACAGGAAATTCAGACTTTGCTGCAAGATTATTGATAGGTCAAGAGATGGATACATCTTCCAATAATGCAACAATACGTATTAATAAAGCTGTAATATTGTACAGTGGCATTTTTATTCGAAAAAGAAATGCAGGCCTTCACTTACCGGCACAACATTAGTTAAACGTTTCTCAAATAGACTTCAGCACAGCTCACTCCGTATGAAAAAAGCTCAAGGATGATTGTACTTTATATATTGAAATAACACAGCTGAGCATAAGCAATTCTAAAACAATGCTTGGAAGACTGCCATTGAATTAGGCATCATGGAATATCTGAAAACAGGGACATGGTAGTGCTAGTTTAAATGAGATCCTTGGGAATGACACATTAAATTGCTTGCAAGTAAGCATTCCTTTATCAATACATTCTCACAAATCAAATAGAAAAAAAGCATGAATAATGGATGCTAGAAACATTACTACAGTTCATTTTTCTTGGGCAATAAACGTTATCTCTACATGCCATGAGTCAGCACTTGTAGATCTCATGCTCTCTAGAGAGCAATGGAGTAAAGCAGACTGTAATGTTCATTCACATTCCAGTTTAAAGTATTTCCAAAATGTTTCTCATTATTCGTGTTTCATAATAGGAGGAATAGGTGTTAATGCACATACACTCTTGCAATTCCCTCTGCTATACAATTAAAGCTACAGACCATATAAAATCTGTTTTTCATAAAAAAAAATGTAGGGTAAATATTAGAAATTAGTGATTATAGATTAATAAAATCCAAACTGAGCAAAATTGAACCCGCGACTTGAATCTCCGTGACCAAACTGAAAACTATTCATAACCTAGTTTTCAGTGACTCCCATCTTAGATCTTGTGGAATTTCCCACTTCCTGCAGTACAAAATCAATCCTTCCTTCCCATGCTGCCATTTCATGTTGGCACCAATGGTGAAAGGGAGAGTGAGAGTGTATGCCACTAACACTTGTGAAAGTCCGTCATACTGACAGAAACATGGATTTCTTTGCTAAATAAATTCACTTACTGTATTTGAAATCCGAAGTGCCATGATTTTCTATCCCTTATTCTTTATCCATTTAACACACACCCTGCCATCAACACTTTTATTTGCATGGTACAGTGGCGACACAGTTTATTCTAATGCGGCTAGAGCCGCAAGCCATGAGGTTTCCCGGCTTTGTTATAGAATTCCCTCGGCGTGCCGCGCGTCACCGATGCGCGGTCATGCTTCATCGGGAACGTGCGCGCACGGCGTGCGTGCCCAGGGCTCCCCAAAGGGAGCATGCGGGACAACTCGGCGCGCGCCCGGTATCTGTCGCGGCCGAGACCGGGCAAATGTTAGAATAAACTCGGCCGCGACAGTAGATCACTCTCTGACATAAGCCTTTTCTAATCAGACATCCACGTTACGCCATAATTTCACTAGAAATTAGAAAATTGCACTTAAAAACCTGTCCTCTAAAAATTCATTTCCTGGGGGACATTTTCTAGAGGACAGGTCCTCCTGTGGATTCCGGGGCATGCAGCCAGATTTGTTTTTTGCTCAATCCGCCTTCTCATTCTGGCATGCAGATCACATTTGGAGAAACTAGAGCCGAAAATCTGCGGAACGTATTGCTACAGTTTTGCACATACTAGGCAAGAAGTAGAGAAAATCCTTGCAAAACTCTGTACATTCTGATAAAAGATTCACGAACAATGGAACCATACCGTAGTTGCCCTCTTCCATAAAAAGAGACAAAGAATACCTCAAGAACTACAGACCTATCAGTCTACTTCAATCACATGTGATTTTAATGAAGATACTAATTGGCTGCAACAGACCATAGACTTGGCCCAGCCTACATAACAAGTGGGAATTCACAAGGATACAACACAATGGACCACATCCGAGTTTGTATAAGAAGTGATTTCTCTAAATAATGAATACCATTCAACACTCAGTTTAGGATTTGTAGATTATGAAAAAGTATTTGATTCTGTCTACGATGTATCAAAGTAAAGACAGTTCTACTGTAAGTAAAGTTTGTTTTAATGCATTGCTCTATTTCCTGTTTGGGTCAAATGTAAAAAAGTGATTCTTACACTTGACGCAAGTTGTTAGCCAAAAAAGTTTGACACCTCAGACTTGGTGAATTTATTTTAACGCAAAAACTGCAAACTGACACACACAAATCTTGGAGCAAAGGAAGACCTTGATACATTCGTATATTAAGACACAAGCTGAAAATAGAGTAATTTGTATCAATTTTGACAAACTTTCTGTTTTAAAGGTCAGCAGTCAGGTTTTCCTTTGTGCCTTAGTGCTGCTTCTTTTCCTATTCCCTAAAATCTGGCTTCTAGGTTCTCCAGTTTTCATGTATCTTCCTTTTTTTTGTCTAGTATAACATTTGTCCCCTGATACTATTGCGCTTGTATTTAGCACTGTAGTTTCTTGCAGCTAACTTTAGTTTGTAAAACAAATAGTGAAGATGCAAATAAGTGGTGAGCGCTGTGCAATGCACAATAAAGTGAACTACTGTAAATCACTCACAGCCGGTCTATTGCAGTCAATCAGCCAACAAGCAGAAAGGTGGCAAATCTGGTAAGGCTGGTCAAATTCGTGGGTTAAACCAATGGCAGTGGTATAAACACAGCAGTATATAGTTTTCCTCAGGTATAGATGAGAAAGAAACATGGCATAATAACATTTATTGCAAAAATAGGAACAGGGGAGTAGGGAATACAACTCACATTCTCCTTGTTTTTTGGCTCAGTAAGTGTATTGGTTACACTAAGACCACTCTCGATCACTCCGGTATCGGCTGATAACGCTGCGTGTGAGCCTCTGTGTTGTCCTGATCCTGTCTCGATGAGATGCCCTGGAAATCAAATGCCTCGCCTAGATGCCGGTAGCCAATCTTCCGTGTGTGCATGCGCACCTTCGTACGGTGTCCCGTTTGGTTGGCTGGCTTGCTGGCTGGCTGATAAGGTGTCAGTAGAGGGTCAAAAATCCCCACGTGTTTCGATTTCGTTAGAATCTTGGCTTCCTGAGGTATTATCAGGCGATATCGGAGTGATCGAGAGTGGTCTTAGTGTAACCCCAACACACTTACTGCGCCAAAGAACAGGGAGAATGTGAGTTATATTCCCTACTCCCCTGTTCCCATTTTTGCAATAAATGTTATTATGCCATGTTTTTTTCTCATCTGTCCGTGAGGAAAACTACAGACTACTTTATATATACCACTGCCATTGGTGTAACCCACAAAACTGACCAGCCTTAGCAATTTTCCACCTTTCTGCTTATTGGCTAATTGACTTCAATAGACCAGCTATGAGTGATTTAGTTCACTTTATTGTGCATTGCACAGCGCTCACCACTTATTTGCGCCTTCACTATTTGTTTGACATTCTATCACGGTACTAGTGACTGTTTTTTGTAGGCTGCACTAAGTTTATTTATTTATAAAATGTTTTACCAGGAAGTAATTCATTGAGAGTTACCTCTCGTTTTCAAGTATGTCCTGGGCATAGAGTTAAGATGACAAACAATACATGGTTACAAATACAGTTACATAAGTGAACAGGGAATACATTATATACAAGACATAGCATGCACAGTTAGAGATAATATATATTATCAGTGTATGTAACAGTTACAGACCAGATTACAATGTGAGACAGCTTTAGTTTTGAAAGAACTTAAATTGGTGGTGGCTGTATGAATCTCTGGTAGGTTGTTCCAGTTTTGGGGGGCACGGTAAGAGAAGGAGGAGTGGCCGGATACTTTGCTGAACCTTGGGACCATGAGCAGTCTTTTGGAGTCTGATCTCAGATGATAAGTGCTGCATGTGGTAGGGGTGAGGAGCTTGTTCAGATAGATGGGTAGCTTGCCCAGAAAGTATTTGAAGGCAAGACAGGAAAGATGAACTTTGCGCCTAGACTCAAGTGATGGCCAATCCAGTTCTTTGAGCATTTCGCAGTGATTTGTGTTGTAGTTGCATTGGAGGACAAAACAGCATATCCCATATACCATTGTAGAGGGTATAATTTGCTATGGTGGGTTTGGGGTGCCGAGCCATAAACTATGTCCCCATAGTCCATAATTGGCATTAGCATCTGCTGTGCGATATGGTTTCTGACCAGTAGACTTAAGGAGGTTATGTTCCTGTAAAGTATACCTAGTTTGGCATAGGTTTTGGATATCAGGGTATCAATGTGCATCCCGAATGTTAAATTGGAGTCAAACCATATTCCCAGGTATTTGAAAGTAGTAACAGGAGTTAGGGTGGTGTTCGCGTTGGTGTAAGTTAATGTATTATATGTTGTGTATATGTGTTATAAATTAGTTTACATACCTAACTTTAGTTTGTCTTATTATTCCCTTTGCATTTTCTGCCCCCCTGTTTTTTTGTCTGTCACCTAGCTACCATAGCATTTTGGTGTAGCTCTGCACATTTTGCAGACTCCATTTTTTCCCCCTGTCTTATTATTTTTGTGTTACATTAAATTCTGTCAGTTTTTATACATTTCGGTCTCCTGTCATTTGAGTGTTTCAATGTTACCTCTGAGTGTTCCATACATCCTGATAAAGGAATACATTTCTTACCATTATTTATCTTCCTCTGAGTCCTTCCATGACAGTACACATGGTGGGGTTTATGTCCCTACTTCCTGCAATGTAGGGCCGTCTTGACCAAAGCAGTTAAAAAGGCTCAAACACCAAAGGTCCCAAGTCATACTTTAAGCCAAGCTGCCGAGATAGAAACTCTATTACATCATAGAGCACAAATAGTGTCCTTAAAAAATAACACTTTGGGATGAGAAAAGACTGTGTAGTGCAATGGAAGTTATCAGAGATAGATAAATACTGTAATGGTAAGAAATATATACCTATCATCCACCATGACAGTACACATGATGGAGATACACCAAAGCAGTAACCATTAGGGATGGGAAAAATCTGGAATTATGATTTGTAAAATCTTTCTTCTAATCTTAGCCTCCTGAGAGGCTGATACATCTAATTTATAATACATAATAAAGGTATTCTGTGAAAACCATGCAACAGCTTTACATGTCTTTGGATTAGGCAAGGGCCTTGTTGGCCCATGAAGTAGCTATGGCCATAGTAGAATGGGCCTTAAGTACTAAAGGACCATCCATGTGTTTAAGATTATAAGCCTTCTGAATATATAGCTAGATCCATGAATGATGGAAATATTTTGGCAGGACAGAAAAAGAGTTACCCGAAAGAGTTTAAACAACTAGTCTGAATTCCTATAAAGTTGTGACTTCACAACATAATGACATAAGGCTTTGACTACATCTAAGCAATGCAAATGTTCCTCTTTTAAATCCTTTGGGTTTGGACAAAATGAATGGACAATTATGTCCTGGTTCATTTGAAAGGCTAAGACTACTTAAGTTTGGAACTGAGGTACAGGCCGCATCACTATTTTATCTTGTTGAGCCCTGAAATAAGTTTATTTCCAAGATAAGGCCTGTACCTCTCCAATTCGTCTGGCTGATGTCATTGCTGTAAGGAACACTGCTTTAAGAGTAAGATTCTATCTGAAAGATTAAATAAAGGGTCAAAAGGAGCAGAAGATAATGCTTCCAAGAAAAAGTTTTTGCCTGATGAAGGGGCCAGGAGGCCTTGAAATGTTGCTCTATTGTGCAGATATAACAATGTGTCTGCTAACTTTTCCTTTGCCTGTGTGTGCTCATTTTTTTTTGCTGCTTTTTTTTATATACCGTATTACATTAGAAATTTGGTGAGATCAAAAGGAAAAGTACTGTAAGTCTTTATTTTTTTCATTCACTTTTTGATGGTTGATCCAGTATGTTTTTTGTATGGTTGTATGCATCTTGCAGTATAGATGCAGGATTATAGCACCTCCATCTGAATTATAGTATACAGGGTAAGAAAACGAGAAACATCCTTGTCATTAACTAATGAAGTATTGAAAAAGATGCCTGGCTGTAACTTGCACTTTAAGGGAATTAAGGCTAAGACCTTTGTCATATCCACACTGCAGACATTTCAATATATAAGGAGTTTTAGCTTCTGCTGGATCAAAGTCTTGTGGAACACACCAATTGCAAAACACATTGCATACCTTGTGGTATATTTTGAACGTAGTTTGCTTGCAAGAGAAGAGCATAGTCTGGACTACAGTACCTTGTCTGAAAATCCTTTGTCATTTACGTGCTGTCAAAGCAAGAAATGCCTGGATGCCTTATTTGAGATCTGGTAGGAAAGTTAACTTCCAAGGAGCTTCTATAATTATAATAATTGTGTGTTCTTGTATAGCGCTGCTAGTTGTACGTAGCGCTTTACAGAGACATTTTGCAGACACAGTCCCTGTCCCGTGAAGCTTACAATCTATGTTTTTTTGGTGCCTGAGGCACAGGGAGATAAAGTGACTTGCCCAAGGTCACAAGGAGCCGACACTGGGAATTGAACAAGGTTCCCCTGCTTCAAACTCAGTGCCAGTCAGTGTTTACTCACTGAGCCCCGAACCAGGGCCTTTTTGGCAAGAATGGGGATATAATGATAGCCTCTACCTTCTCTCCTGATTTTGGTAAGAACTCTCTGAATTATGGGCAGATTAGAAAAATATACACTAGTGGGAAGTCCCACTGAATCGATAATGCCTCTGTGAAGGTTGCTGCTTGCTTAAGAGTTCGAGTACAGAAGACTAAGACTTTTGTATTGTCTTTAATTGCCATGAGATTTATTGTTGGGATCCCCCAACTAGAAGTCACTTGATTGAACATTTCTGGCTTTAATTACCACTGTCCCGGGTGTATTTTTTGCAACAGTTTAAGAAATCTACCACATATTTAATTTCCCTGATATACTGTATGCATTGCCTTTATGTGGGGAATACATTTGTCTGCCCAATAACGAATCTTTGAAACCGAGTACCCTTGTACACTGGCCTTCTGAAGCAGGACGGCTTTTACGTAGCTCCTTTGCTGTTCTGAAAATTTTTATGGCATTCTACCAAGGTAAGAAAACTTTTCATACACTGGTAGTCCACTGCATTTCCAGAAATCTTATGTTCATAGAAGGGGACGGTGCTATATTTTCCATATTTATGAGCCATCAAAAAACCTTTAGCTCTCACAGAACTATCTTTACATGAGATCTTGCTTCTGGAAAAGAATGAGCTCTGATTTAGAATGCCATCTAAATAAGGAAGAATGAAGATGCCTAGCTTCCTAAGGTGGGCTATGATGACCTCTAGGTTTGTTAAAGTCATTAGAGCTTTAGCTAATCCAAAGATAATTGCGACAAACTGGTAATGAGATCTCATCACATAAAATCTTAAATATTTCTGATGGGATATTCATTGGGATATGCAGATATGCATCCCTTAGGTCTACTGATGCAAGGACATCCTTGAGTTGAAGTGTATTTTGTATGAACCTTAGACATATCATCTTGAAGGGACTGACTCAAGAACTGGTAGATAAGTTTTAAATCTAGAATGGACAGAACCCTCCTGAGGCCTTGGGGACCATAAAAAGATTGGAATAGTTTCCATTCCCTTCTTGGTCCTGAGTAACCTTCTAAATAACTTCTTGCTGAAAAGCTTCCATCAAAGCTAGTTTCTTGCCTAGCTGTTGGGGAAATCTTGAAGTAAGAAAATGGTTCTATCAAGAAACTCTAAGGCATAGCTAATTTTAACAATTTACAATACCATGCATGTGTTGTGATGTAGGCCCACTAAATCCGACTGGAGAAGATTTCCATGACGGAACCTGCTGACCTTCAGAAAGTAAGGTTCCTAGGAAAGGACTGGTTTGTCCCGGGTTTATTCCTTCCCCTACCTGGAATCATTGACCATGGCATAAAACTTCCTTTCCGAAAAGTGGGCTAAAACCTCCTATAGAAATCAAAGGATGCTCAGTATATTACAACTCATTAAAAATAGCATTGAGTTGAATAATACAAAATACAAAATGCATTTTAGCAGCTATTTTCCACCTTTTTCTTTTTTTAATTATGTTAATATGAACTATAATGCATGTGACAATGAATAATTCTACATTCTTACCTATGCTAACAATTGTTTGGTGCTCCTGTTTAAATCTATAAAAATCCTGATTGTGTGCCTAACATAATGGCTGCTTCAGTCAGTGTAACTCAGCAGCTACAATGTATCCTTATATTACTAAGGTACAGTAACATTATCTATTATTTCAGTTTACAGCTCAAACTGCTGGGAACATTTGCAACAAATTATCCCAAAGAGTAAAGCGTTGTAAATATCTTGCACTGCTTTGGCGGTGGGTTAAAACCTGCTATAAAAATCAAAGGATGATTTCAAATGAATTAAAAATGGCATTAAGAGTTGAATAAAAACATAAATTGTAAAAAAAAAAATCAGTTCTGCAGTATTAGATTATAGTGATTTTTTTTTTTTACAAGCGCTATGTACATTAATGCCGCTATATAAATAAAGACATACAATACAATACAATACCAAAGCTATAACAAACAGTGCAATGTATTGAAAGTGAATTGTACTCTGCCGAGTTGGGTTTGTATCTATTTTGTTTATGTAAAATCAGAAAACGATAAATATATTAAAAAAAATATATAAATATATATATATATATAACATTTCACATGTTTTGCTACTTTAAATATTATCTAATACTACAGAACTGATTTATTTAAAAAAAAAAACACATGAACTGTAGGATATTGCTTGGATTGCTCCTTTAAGATCTTGCTTGACATCTTCAGTGTACATCGCCATCTCTCTCATAACTTTGATGAGTTTATCTACAATTTTCATATTTAAATGTTCTTGTATTTCTGTGGATTCCCCCTCTTCTTCTGATGGCTAATCTAGCCTACAGTATAAGAGCAGAAGGTATTCTGAACATCAGAATCTGCAGAAGGAGATCTCAATATTTTATGAGATATGGTATTAGATTCTAATCTGGCCACCTCAAAGGTCTTCAGCCATGAGAACAATACCTTGATTATAGTTTTGGATTTATCTTCTGAGATAGACGTAATAGGGTTAGGACAAGCTTTCGTAGCATAATTAGGAGGCTGTCTTGTCTCACAAAAGGCACATTTGGCAAAACAATGCTTAGCTATACAGTAGCTGTAGCTTTTTTTAGGTTTAGTAGCCACTTCTTCAGGTTCTGATTCCACCCTGCTCTCAGGAGAAGCATTAGAGACTGACATAATAGAGATTTAGGAAATAGCAACAGGAGCAACTGATTTGACAAATAGAAAGCAAAAAGTGAAGGACATCTCAGTACTTGATATGCTCTGTGGGCATAGATGCAGGAAATCTGCCAAAATTAGAAGAGCTGTAGCCATTTTGCACCAAAAAAGTAAATTATGGTTCGGCGCCCGCACTTCCGTTTCAACCGGAAGTGAATGTAGCCGTGTTACACGACCCAAGGATCACAGGGAACCATTTCTAGAGACTCTGGGTATGATTATAGACCTCCAGTAGAGTATTGTTCTGCTGGTATGAGGTTTACAGGCTGCATCAGGCCCTAATAACAGAGTCAGCTCGTTTGCGCATCTGCGGATGGACCACACCACAAAGGCTGTATCAGATTTCTATCATGAGTATTGTACCAGGGATGTATCATCCTTTCTGAGTGGTTGCTTGGTCTACATACGCATTGGAACCGGGTTATAAAGGCTGGTCATACCTTGTTTACTAGTTCAACTGGTTTGAGTGTCTGCTGACGGACCAGGTAATCCTGTCAACCAACAGTCAGAGGTTTCCAGTATATGTGCACATTGCGGAGGGACCAGCCATGGAGGATTGCGCTGGTATACGTGCGCTTTGTGGAGGAACCAGATCATCGGGAGTGCCCGGGTAAGTTTCAAATATCTTCTTGTTTCTCCCAGCTGACCCACAAGCAGGTAGAAAAGACATAATTGAGCATCTCTGCTGGGAGGAGCCTTTTTAATTGCTTTGGTAAAGGGATCCTATAGCCAAGGAAGGAGAGGCATAAACTCCATCATCCATCATGTGTACCCTCATGCTGGACAATAGAGAAATATATACAGTATATATATATATGTTGGACCGAAAGAACCGCATTACTGGCAAATGAGAGCCAATCTCATACACGCTTGAATTTGCAGCACCTTTGTGAGTGGGCATTTGTTTGATTTTATATTCCTTTAATACATATTTTATAACATTAATACACTAGGTGTGCGCCTGTTTTTTTCCTTTTTTCCACAGATCTTGTTAGGGACTGGTGATCCATTAAAAACGGGCTGCAGAAACCTGGGTTTATCATATATTGGAACAGGACTTTGTCTCTTCAGTGGTTTTTATACATTTTTTATGTTTATTTTTTACATTATTCCTTTATAAAATTATTTTTATTGTTATAACATTTTTTTTAAATATTTTTTTTGTAATGCTATGTTATATTGAGTACTGAGAGTAGAAGTTTGTATACTTTTGCAACAGTTGTACCGCCCCGCTAGGTATATTCAAATAGCCTGTAGCAAAATAGTTCTTTATTTCCACCAGCTATATATTCAGGGTATTATATAGGCGCTACTTCATATTTTTTTTTTTGTTGTCATATATGCTGCAGTGGAAGTGCTGGGTGATAATGGTGAAAGGCGGGGTTGCAGACCTGCTAAGACATGCAAATGAGCATACAGTAATATTTCCATTTTTCCATTTGCTATTTGCTTTGCTGTGGAGGGTTTTTGTCTCCCCCTGGGAGATAGAGCTACTACGATGTGTGTGGTGCTTTAACTGTGGCTCACAGGAGGTCTGAACCTCTGCTGCTGGGAGCCTGGGGTGTACCTTATTCGATGGGTGACAGCGCCTCCACCTGCGTGGGATCCTAACTATGTGGGATAGACCAGTGTAGGACCATATCTGAACAATACACACTGTTGTAATAAAAGAATAGCACTTTACTGTAGATATATGAACAATAATAAACAATGACACTATTACTGTAACACTAGGCCTCGCAGGGCCACAACTCCTCACCGTGCCTTCCCAACACCGTGTCCCCACCCCTGCAGGGTTACTCCAATGTACTGAGGTGCTCCGGGCACCGTACCATCCCAGTGTTCACAGAACCAACCACCCACCGAAGTGTGTGAGACAGCGCTGCCCTACTAGCCCGTGTAGAGTTGGTGCACTTTGGTGAGATGAGGTACCTGCCGGGTGCTCCAGCACCCGGGCGCGCCGACAGAAAGGAAGACAGGATCTGCTGATCCATTGATGGCATCGTCCGCGATGAGTCTGCCTCCGTGTATGGTGGTATCCGGTTGGAGTGCCCCACCATGAAGAGAGTCTCTGTGCCTTTTAGTGGGGGTCTGGTCCAGATCACAGGCCGCAAATGCTGGGTAGCTTCTGCTGTGTCCCTGACACTAGGGATGTTACATAGTTACATAGTAAATGAGGTTGAAAAAAGACGTAGGTCCATCAAGTTCAACCTATGCAAAATTAAGACAACAGATACTTTATCCTATATCTATACTTACTTATTGATCCAGAGGAAGGCAAACAAAAAACCCCATTAAGGGGAAAAAATAATTCCTTCCTGACTCCAAGAATTGGCAATTGGATTAATCCCTGGATCAACATCCTTCCATTATACTTATTTGGTATATCCCTGTATACCTTTCCCATCTTTTTTTGAACAAATTTATTATATCTGTCATCACAGTCTCCATGGGTAATGAATTCCACATTTTACTGCCCTTACTGTAAAGAACCCTTTCCTTTGTTGCTGGTGAAATCTCCTTTCCTCCAACCTTAAGGGATGGCCCTGAGTCCTTTGTACTGCCCTTGGGATGAATAGTTCTTTTGAAAGCTCCTTGTACTGTCCCCGGATATATTTGTAAATAGTTATCATATCCCCTTTTAGACGCCTCTTTTCTAATGTAAATAAATCTAATTTAGCAAGCCTCTCCTCATAAGTTAGATTGCCCATCCCCTTTATTAATTTGGTGGCTCTTCTCTGCACTCTCTCTAGTTCCATAATGTCTTTTCTTAGGATTGGTGCCCAAAATTGTACTCCATATTCTAGGTGTGGTCTTACTAATGCTTTATAAAGGGGCATAATTATGTTTACTTACCTTCCATCCATTGCCTGTTTGATGCAAGATAAGATCTTGTTTGCCTTTGCAGCTACTGCATGACTTTGGGCACTATTGCTAAGCCTGCTGTCTACAAGCACTCCTAAATCCTTCTCCATCAAGGATTCCCCCAATATATCTCCATTTAATTTGTAAGTCACCTTTTTATTCTTGAATCCCAAATGCATAACCTTACATTTATCTGTATTATACCTCATCTGCCATTGTGGATGTGTAACGGACGTGCTCGCCACAAACCGGGACCGCACAGCGGGGCTGAGGTAGGGATGTAAATACACCAACCTTAGGCCACAAAGCCGAGTCCAGAGTGCAGATTCCGTGGTCAGACGTAGCCGGGTCAGGGTTGGAGAAAGCAGGGCATCCATAGACAAGCCAGGGTCAGGGTTGGAGACGGCAGGGTAATCGATATCCAGGCTGATATCCAGGCTGGGGTTCAGCAACAGTAAGGCTGGTGCGAAGTGCTTCAGCGTAGCAGTTTCAGCGCGGGAATGGCCTCTGCGCGAGGAGCGGGAGTGGCCCATGATAAAGGCCTCTGCAAGGGGAGAATGCAGGCCGGCCTAGGAACACCAAAGGTTAGCACTGGGGATCCAGTGCTTCAGAACAGGAACCAGGAAGCATGCCTCTGCAAGGAGAACATGCCGCAGGCACCAGGAAACAGGAAGCAGGCCTCTGTGAGGAGAGAATGCAGCAGGTCACAGGAGAAAGGGAGCAGGCCTCTGCAAGGAGGGAATGCAGCAGGCCACAGGAACACTCAAGCTTGCACTGGAATCCAGCGCTTCAGCACGGGAACAGATTGGCTAAGGCAAGGTAGCTTTTGGCAAACACAGTTACATTCAAGTCCACCTTGGTTTATGCTCAGCAACTTCCAGGGGGGAGTGGCTGGGCAGAGCTGCACAGGAGGCATGCAGGCTGCAGTGATTGCAGGAGCAGGGGATACTGATTTGAGAAACAAGGGGGAGTTGTCTAGAAACTGCATAGTTCTGTAAGGAATAGGTTTCAGCCAAACCCAGGAGCGGATTCCTTACAGGATGCTAAGTGGGGCAGTGTCCCTGACTAAGGGGGCCTGTCCCTATAGCATCCACAAACTGAGATGAGTTGGGGCCTAGCTGGGACCTTCCTTGTCTAGTGCAGGTGCCACAGACACCTGCAAATACAACCTACCCCTTCCTTGTTCCAGCTCCGACTAATGTGGCAGCAAACGTGCGAAAAGTATCTTTCTTGCAAGCAGGGAAGTTCTAGATCCCTATTGGCTAGAATGCACCATGTGACCTTGCACATGCGCAACCACTTCCAAGATGGCGGCACCCTGCAAGGGGAGCCGCCAGCGACGCGATTGCCGCTGCTGGAGCCGCGCCACTCACCTGACTCTGGGCTCTATGCAGTAAGCGTTGATAAGGGTTTTTTCGCCATTTTATAGCCAAAATTGGGTTTGAGATTCAGTAAGCGCCGATATGTGCTTGATTTCGGCAGGTTTCGTAGCCGATAATTTTGTTATGGCCAGTCTGCTGCCGATAAGCCTGTTTTCGGCACTTTTCGCCACTTTTTTAAATCGGCTGGATTCAAGTAGCAAAATCAGCTTATCGGGGCTGATGGGCACTAAGGGCCTCATGCAGTAAGCCCCGATAAGGCTTTTTCGGCATTTTATAGCCGTTTTTTGCCCTCCTGATTCAGTAAGCCCCGATAAGTGGGAATTATCGGCAACTTTTCTTCCGAAAAAAAAAATTTCACCACCCGGCTGCCGATAAGCCACTTATCGGGACTTTTTTTTCCCGCCTGAATTCAGTAAGCCCAGATCAGCTTTTTGGTGCTGATCGGCAGGCCAGATTGGAGATTTTATGGCCAATCCAGCCCGCCAACTAAAGTTGGCAACTTGCTGAAGGAGAAGCATCGGCAAGGGCGACACTTAGGAAAAATCAGCCCTTTTTCCTGCCTGTGATTGATGCCGGGGGTCTCCGGAGCTGATACCCGCACCGGAGCCCCCCGGCATGCATCCGAGGCAGGAAAAAGGCATTTAAAAGCCACTTCATTACCTTAGCGGCTAACCGCTAAGGCAATGAAGGGGTTAACCCACCGTGCCAGCGTTATTGTGGGTAGCGGGGATGGGTGAGGGGGGTATTTGGCCCTGGGTGTGAGTTTAGGACTTGCGGGGGGATGCGGGGGCACTTAACCCCTTCACGACCATAGCGGTTAATACCGCTACGGTCCTGAAGGGGTTAAGGCCTCCCGCTACCCACCCGCAAGCCCTAAACAACCACCGTTGGGCTAATGCCCCCTTCACACACCCCCACTACCCACAATAATAAAAAAAACACACCCCAGCCCCACAATAACGAATTAAATAAATAATTAAATAATTATATATATATATATATATATATATATATATATATATATATATATACCCAACAACACCTATACCCCCCTAACATACAGTATAGTAATGGGCAGAATAACTATTATCCACAAATGGATAATAGTGCAGTTGTCCATTTACAATACATACACAACAATAAAGACTTTAAATACATATAGCACTCACCCATGTCCCACTGCCACGATGAAGGCCATCCTCATCTTCATCCGGCCCATGCCCCATCCGCTTCTGCAAAACAAACACAAGAATTACAACATCCAAATTAATGTCCCCTAACCCCTTAATCACCATAGCGGTTATTAACCGCTACAGTTATTAAGGGGTTAAGCCACCATCACCCACATACCCTCCCCCACAAAGCCCCCCAACCACCCTCACCCAATACCCACAGGGGAGTCCTACCAAATACCCTTGGGCCTAATACCCCCTCCCCCAGCACATACAGTACAATAATGTGCCAAATAACTATTATCCACATAGGGATAATACATTATTTGGCCATTATTAAACACATTCAATAACGTTAAAATGTAAAGAAACTTGTACTAACCTCATCAATAAGAAGTCTCCGTCGCCAGCATCATCCTTGGGGTCCGTTGCCAACATTAGAAATAGCCACAACATTTCAATATCATTAACATAACACTGAACCCCTTAATCACCTTATCGGGTACTAACCTGAAAGGTAATTAAGGGGTGAAGCCATCCTGCAATGCCTACAACAGTTATGCATAACATCCTCAGTGAAATAAAAACCAATTGCCTAACCAAATTCCATTTAATCATTCAATCTGTAGGCTCACATGCCTCATAAAACATTGCATTTACAGTGTATACATGTAGCATAACATGTAAACTGCATGTACACGCTGCAAATCAATGTTAACAATACAATAATGCCACTCAAATCGCCATACATCACAAGAAGTATATTATTTAATCCAATTAACTCACCATCAATGAATTAGCACACATCAATTACATCCCTAAACAATTAAAATACCATCCATACCAATTACACAATGAACTAAAGCTATCCTAACAGAGAACAACTTCAAAACATAGTCAAAAGTACACCAACAATTACAATATAATAAAGCAAGGCTTTCCATATCCTACTGTACGGCCTGGAAGCCCAAAACTTACATCTGTCTAAAAATAAAATACATTTAGCACACATCAATGCATAGCCACAATGATTAACAATACAGAATTAGAAGCTTTAACAACACTATCATTTCTTACCCTGTATATATATCTGTACACATACATACAGACATACATACAGTGGGAAGAAATGATATGCATTGTAAAAAATGAAAACATGAAAAAGCAACACAAAAAACAGTTACATTAAGTACATTTCTTTATTTAACTTACCATTACTTGCCCCCACCGACTCCCGTTGATCAGCTTACTCACGAACCAATCCACGACACCATCCACGACACCATCCAGGAACAAATCCACGACACAATCCAGGAACAAATCCACGAACCAAACCAGGAACCAATCCAAGAACAAGTGCAGGAACCAATCCAGGAAGCAAGCCACGAAGAAATCCAAGAAACAATCCACGACACGATCCAGGAACAGGAACCCATAAAAGAAAAAAAACATAACAAATTAAACATTAAAATAATAAAACATGACAATCAAGGGTTGTACTAGTTTTATTCTTAGTGAATCTGTATTACAATACCTTGTTCCGGGGTCTTCTTGACGTCCGGTGCCACGCCCTGGTCTTCAATCTTCAGGAGGAGGTCCGTCCTCCTCGGCATCTGCCTTCAAAATGAGACGACATAGGCTTTTATAGGCCTATGACGTCACATTTGTCGTCATAGGGTTCCCACGGCCCTGATTGGGCCGTGAAAACCATGTGTTTTGGCCGATGTAAAAAAATTGATGACGTCACTTAAAGGCAATGCCAGCACAGCCAATCAGAATGGCTTTGCTGCTATTGCCTTTAAGAAAACGTCATGAAATGACACATGGCCGGACTCACATGGTAAGCCAGCCAATCAGAGCGTGGGAACTCCATCCCTACTCTGATTGGTTCAAGTACCATGTGAGTCCGGCCATGTGTCATTTCATGACGTTTTCTTAAAGGCAATAGCAGCAAAGCCATTCTGATTGGCTGTGCTGGCATTGCCTTTAAGTGACGTCATCAATTTTTTTACATCGGCCAAAACACATGGTTTTCACGGCCCAATCAGGGCCGTGGGAACCATATGACGACAAATGTGACGTCATAGGCCTATAAAAGCCTACAGTATGTCGTCTCATTTTGAAGGCAGATGCCGAGGAGGACGGACCTCCTCCTGAAGATTGAAGACCAGGGCGTGGCACCGGACGTCAAGAAGACCCCGGAACAAGGTATTGTAATACAGATTCACTAAGAATAAAACTAGTACAACCCTTGATTGTCATGTTTTATTATTTTAATGTTTAATTTGTTATGTTTTTTTTCTTTTATGGGTTCCTGTTCCTGGATCGTGTCGTGGATTGTTTCTTGGATTTCTTCGTGGCTTGCTTCCTGGATTGGTTCCTGCACTTGTTCTTGGATTGGTTCCTGGTTTGGTTCGTGGATTTGTTCCTGGATTGTGTCGTGGATTTGTTCCTGGATGGTGTCGTGGATGGTGTCGTGGATTGGTTCGTGAGTAAGCTGATCAACGGGAGTCGGTGGGGGCAAGTAATGGTAAGTTAAATAAAGAAATGTACTTAATGTAACTGTTTTTTGTGTTGCTTTTTCATGTTTTCATTTTTTACAATGCATATCATTTCTTCCCACTGTATGTATGTCTGTATGTATGTGTACAGATATATATACAGGGTAAGAAATGATAGTGTTGTTAAAGCTTCTAATTCTGTATTGTTAATCATTGTGGCTATGCATTGATGTGTGCTAAATGTATTTTATTTTTAGACAGATGTAAGTTTTGGGCTTCCAGGCCGTACAGTAGGATATGGAAAGCCTTGCTTTATTATATTGTAATTGTTGGTGTACTTTTGACTATGTTTTGAAGTTGTTCTCTGTTAGGATAGCTTTAGTTCATTGTGTAATTGGTATGGATGGTATTTTAATTGTTTAGGGATGTAATTGATGTGTGTTAATTCATTGATGGTGAGTTAATTGGATTAAATAATATACTTCTTGTGATGTATGGCGATTTGAGTGGCATTATTGTATTGTTAACATTGATTTGCAGCGTGTACATGCAGTTTACATGTTATGCTACATGTATACACTGTAAATGCAATGTTTTATGAGGCATGTGAGCCTACAGATTGAATGATTAAATGGAATTTGGTTAGGCAATTGGTTTTTATTTCACTGAGGATGTTATGCATAACTGTTGTAGGCATTGCAGGATGGCTTCACCCCTTAATTACCTTTCAGGTTAGTACCCGATAAGGTGATTAAGGGGTTCAGTGTTATGTTAATGATATTGAAATGTTGTGGCTATTTCTAATGTTGGCAACGGACCCCAAGGATGATGCTGGCGACGGAGACTTCTTATTGATGAGGTTAGTACAAGTTTCTTTACATTTTAACGTTATTGAATGTGTTTAATAATGGCCAAATAATGTATTATCCCTATGTGGATAATAGTTATTTGGCACATTATTGTACTGTATGTGCTGGGGGAGGGGGTATTAGGCCCAAGGGTATTTGGTAGGACTCCCCTGTGGGTATTGGGTGAGGGTGGTTGGGGGGCTTTGTGGGGGAGGGTATGTGGGTGATGGTGGCTTAACCCCTTAATAACTGTAGCGGTTAATAACCGCTATGGTGATTAAGGGGTTAGGGGACATTAATTTGGATGTTGTAATTCTTGTGTTTGTTTTGCAGAAGCGGATGGGGCATGGGCAGGATGAAGATGAGGATGGCCTTCATCGTGGCATTGGGACATGGGTGAGTGCTATATGTATTTAAAGTCTTTATTGTTGTGTATGTATTGTAAATGGACAACTGCACTATTATCCATTTGTGGATAATAGTCATTCTGCCCATTACTATACTGTATGTTGTGTATTGATGCTATGTTTATTGGGGGCATTTGTCCCCAATAAACATGCTACTATGCGTTAACCCCTTCATTGCCTTAGCGGCTATCCGCTATGGTAATGAAGCAGCATTAATGTATTTTAATAATATTGTGCGGAAGCAGGAGGCCCCCTGAGCTGAAGCGCATTTATTTGTGGCTCAGAGACCCCCTGCCTCCCGAGTTACAGGCCCCGGTTTGGGCCATCGGTTACAGTGTGGACGCCATGTTTATTGCGGGGACGCTATAAACATGGCGGCGACACTGCCACCCGATGACACATACCGGGGCCTGTAACTCGGGAAGCAGGGGGTCCCTGCTCCACAAAGCAATGCGGTTCAGCTCAGGGGACCCTCTGCTCACTGTACAGTATAATTAAAAAGACATTCATGCTGCTTCATTACCGTTGCACATAGCCGCCAAGGTAAGGAACGAGTCTTTATTGATGTGTGTGTGTTTTATTTATACTGTACATGTGCAGAGGGTCTCCGGAGCAGAACAGCGTTGGTTTGAGGTCCGGGGACCCCCTGCCCCCCGAGATACAGGCCCCTTTATGGGGTGCCGGTATCCCTCTGGTTTGTTTACAGGTCGCGGTCACGTGATCGGGACCTTTAAACGCCGAGGGATACCGGCACCTCATAAAGGGGCCTGTATCTCGGGGGGCAGGGGGTCCCCGGACATCAAACCAACGCGGTTCAGCTCCGAAGACCCCCTGCACATGTACACTATGAATAAAAGTTGTTTTTAAATACTTTTTTTGGTGCCGAAGTTTGCGCTGAGAGAGCGGCTTGTCTCTCTCAGCTGCAAACATCTATCGGCACCAAAGGCTTATCGGGAGCCTTATCGGGAGCCAGGCTGTATCGCCACAGCTCATCGGCAGCTTTGCTTTCGCAGTGCTTCAGCAGGGATCGGAAGGATTCGGCCCTTACTGAATACTGCGAGGGCAAATCGCCCAAAAAAAACATTTTCGCAATTCGTGCCGAAAATTTTGTATCGGGGCTTACTGCATGAGGCCCTAAGAAATTGAGATTTTATGGCCAATTTCTCCCGCCAACTAAAGTTGGCAAGTTGGAGTGGAGAACGATCGCTAAGGCTGCCGGAACGGCACTTAGAAAAAAAAAATCATCTGTACATCAATGGAGTCAATGGAGCGGGGACGTATAACATTATAGTACTGTTTACGTTCCATTGCTCATAATACAAATGTGATTAGCATTACAATGTGGGGGGCATTCACTGCATTGTGTCACACCTGACGTGTATTATTTGATTTACATTGTACTTTTATATGTTTTCATCATTTGCGTGTCACATTACTCATCATGTGATGATGTGTCAAGGGAAAATCCTATACTCAACTCTTAAAGGAGAACCTCACATCATATCACACATTTTACTGAACTGAGCGACAATTCTTTATATGATGTTACACATGTCACACATCTAACACATACCGTATATTCATGTTGCTTTACATTACACAATGCTTGTAATGTGTAATGCATCTTTAAACGTTCATGTACATCTTTCTTCTCATGTTTACATGTACTTTGGGTCCTCCCTTTTTTCATGACGTCAGTTATTGGACACTCAATTACATTGCATGTTCACATTGTAACCGTTGCATTACAAGCACTTCAACCTAACTTCTACACACATGTACAGTAATTAATCATTGTGACACCTTTCAAACTGATTCTATAGCAACTATCCTCATGAAATAAATGTATGCATATGCACACGACAATTCATTGTTGTCAACATGTGACAATAACATGGTTAATTACACATGTTACAGCAAACTTTTTCCACGTCAATCTCAGGCTTTTTGTCTAATTACATGACTGACTGTTGCGTTCAGAAGTGTTACATGCATTGCTCATTACACTAATAATTTTCAAACAATGTTTGTACAAAGCTTCACATTACATCATTGTCAAATATCATGATTGCCTGCTGAATACACAGAACAAATAATTCTTTGATCAAATGGAGACAGCTTGGGAGCCAAGTACTTTAATATGTTAATGTAACACCTTGCTTTTTACTATGTCACCTGACATCATCACATACCTATTTAAAGGACGCCCATTACCTGCTCATTCACAGCTACTCATTTCAAAATGTTGCGATTGTTTAGGAGACGTCAGAACATTCTTTTGCATGACATGCTTGCTGATGAAGAGAATGACATAGGGCAAGGGAGAGAAAGAGCCAGGGACAGTGACAGGGACAGGCACGCGGATACGACAGGGACAGGGAGAGGGACAGGCCGAGGGACAGGTAGAGGGACAGGAGATCAGAGGAGAAGACAGAGGAGACAAGTTGTGCCTCGTCCGCGTGTGTACAGGGAGAGAACCCTGTTAGATGGGATGAGTGAGGAGGAGATAGTAAGTCGCTATCGTTTGAGTTCAGCAGCAATCTTATCTCTTTATGAAGAGATAAGGGGAGATTTAGATTTTTTGACAGCCAGAGGTCGTGCAGTCCCTGGGCTTGTTAAAATGCTGTGCTCATTACATTATCTTGCTTCCGCGTCATTCCAGACAACTGTGGGCATAGTGGGCGGGGTCTCGCAATCTACATTCTCGCGGGCCTTTATCCAGTTTCTCTATGCATTCAATAGACGCGCTAGGAATTATATTCATTTTCCTACAGAGGCGACAGAGTGGCTGGAAGTCAGGAATGGCTTTTATCACATAGCAGGGACACCATGTGTGCTGGGTGCAATCGATTGCACACATGTTGCTTTGATTGCACCTAGTCAGAGTGAGCATGTTTACCGCAATCGTAAGCACTACCATTCACTTAATGTACAGGTGGTATGTGATGCCACAATGAGGATAATGCATGTGGTACCCAAATTCCCTGGTTCCAGTCACGATTCCTCTATCCTGAGGAACTCTTCAGTCTTCCATGCTTTCGAAGAGGGACATTTTGGACATGGTTGGCTGCTGGGTGAGTACATATTTGGATGTTGTAACACAAAACACATATTTGTTTACGAATGTTTTCATTGTAGAATCTTATAACTAATGTAAGCTTATGTGTGCTCCATTGATTATAGGTGACTCAGGATACGGAATTAGGCCGTGGCTCTTGACTCCGGTGCTAAACCCTCAAACTGAAGCAGAGGAGAGGTACAATGCAGCCCATATGTCTACAAATTTGTTATAGAGAGGACATTTGGCCTACTCAAGACCAGATTTAGGAGTCTCGACAGAACTGGTGGGGCTCTTCTATACAAGCCTCAAAAAGTGTCTGATATTATAATTGCCTGTTGCATTTTGCATAATGTGGCACTCACACATAATGTACAATCAGACCTACCTGACGCTTTGGTAGAGGAGCATCCCACCCATATAGCTGCTGAAAATGAACAAACAGCCAGTGGTGGCCAGACACGCCAGAATGTCATAAATTCCTTTTTTTCTTGTAAGTAAAAACATATATTTTCATAGTACTACTTTTATATATTAATTATGTAATATTAACACTAATTGTTTTTTACATAACCTTCTGTTAGGACACAGATGAATATGGGTTGCACACCTTTCTTTTCTCTGCTGTGTGCACAAAGGGATGTGGCACCGGTATGTTATTGTTGCACAGGTTATATAATCCCTCTTCCATTGTAAATTAGTTGTGTGTATGTGAATACAACTGGTGTAACAAATCAGTAATATTTTAGCATTGTGTTGTTCCTTATGCAAACACAATACACATAGTATGGCCATAGTCATTCATTCTTCTAGTATGCTTACATACAATGTTATTGTTGCAGTGTAACATGTACATCCATATGATGTGTACACCAGGCTGGTTTACATTTTGAATGTGATACAATATACATGGTGTTGCACATTTAACACCAAATACACACTTTGCTGTGTTGCTTACGGTACTGAAGATGGCATATCAATCTTTAAAATGTATATATTGTTCCATTGTATTATAGGTATATCTCCAGTATGACTGATCATGGTATGTATATTTGCTGACATCTGTCATAAGATGTGCCTACCTCAATATTCGTATAATTAATTGAAGTAAAAACCCAACATATTGCTAAACGATAAATGTTACATACATGTAGTTTCTGTATCATGTACATGCATTTAGCTACTACTGAGGTTTCATGTGCATTGTATTATAAAAAGATTACTCCCATTGCATCACATTTAATGTATGTTCCCTTATAAATTCCATTCATGTAATATAGAGGTGTTTGGAGAGAAGGTGATAACTGTTGATATTTTGTAACTTACGGGAGGTCATTAATCAAGGATGCTATTGACTGATCATAACACTCCATGCATGAATGCCTGTAATCACAACAATGCGTTGTACATCTTATATTTAGGAATGTAGGTGATTATTAATGCTATAAATTATTTGTCAACATTAATTAAACATTGTCACATGTATATGTATAAGTCACACATGTGTGTTGATGTGACCTACATGTAACAAGTGTCAAACTGTAAACAAAAGCACAATTGTGTCAAAAATGTTACTGTAATTGTGCATTAATAATTTCCCACAATGACAATGTTGTTAATATATTTGGAATGTCATTGACGTCACTTCATCATTATCATGATGATAATTAACAAGTATTCTCAAAAAATAAACGTAAATCACGTGCACATTAGCATAGGCACACTTTTTAAGACAACTGTTTGTGTCTGTATCAATTTGTGTATGATCCATGAATAACACCGACAAATGATAACAGCAGGTTTATTATGGAATCTTATATCATCATATTGACTGTACTATGTATGTGTTGAATGTTTAATAAACACAGTAATCTATAGTTAGTTTGGTACATGAAATATACACATAAACGTACTTAATTACATGATGTTGACGTAATATTCATAACATCATGCATTGTAGGGGACCACAACATCTTGCCAATAACATTATTTGCAACAGTCCCAAACCATTTTATCAACATACCCATGTTACAAGAGATTTTTAACAAGAAATGGCTAGTTGGTTGAAAGTGTCCTTTACATAGTTTCGACAGTCATACATTCCATTACACAATAGAATACACAAATGTGTTAGCAGAGTGGGAATGGTTGTTATATATAAAACACACCATGGCATATAATGTTAGTAGTAATTAAAGAACACTCAAGAAATGTTCTAGCTGCACTGTTTAGCAACATCATTATGTTAATTAAGTGCTTATGCAATATAGGCATAAGGGTATCACATTTGTAATTGTTTGTTAATAAGCGCTGCAAGCAATATAAAATTAGTTCCATATGTTGTATAGTAGTCGGTGGCTCCTCCTCACAATCATCTCATATAAAGTTAGACTCTTCAGAAATCATACATTGATCCGATTGAATCTTCCCCGACATCTCTGAAATACAGCAAACACATGATGGTCAAAGATGGCACCTTAATATATATGTATCCGTGACAACGCGTTACACATCTCTATATGATTGTGTAGATACACACGTCAGTCACTTATATGTTAGAAGTACAAGTATACATCATTATGTATCCTTTTGTTAAATTCGTAGCACGCATAACTATGTATATGAACTTAACGTTGGCTGTATACTTAAAAATGTGCGCACACATCTTACTGTGCGCACGCACTTCACGCTTGGGTCGACTAAGTGTTAGCGCATGCGCAAAACAATGCATACGTTGTGCGTTCAATACATGTTGTAAATACCATTAACCATAAAATATTTATTTCAAATACAATGAAGGCGAAACTACATTCGTTCTAAACGAGTACATTTGTATTCTTTTTAAACAGACGTGTGTGGACGGAAAGCACGGCCGATAACACATTGCGCAAATGCAATACGTGTGACCTCATGTTAAGCCAGCGTGAAGCGCACGCAAACACTCCTCCCACAGAATTAACATACGGCTAACGCCCAGTGCACGCCCACAAACACAGATGCGCACGCATGACACAGTGCAGTGACCGTAACTATAACAAAACGACACAGCCAATAGGCTTTGACGCGCGCACGTCGGTTGGGGGCGGGACTTACATCCGTAATCCTTTTTAAGGACGCCTTGGCACATGACAAGGGTCCCACGTCATACGTGGGCGACCCGTTTTTTTTTTAGATGTTGCATGATAAAGAAACAGGTGTGTGTTACAGTTTTGGTAACATGTTGCTATTATATGTTTTAAGAGATAGGAAAGTAGGTATATTTATTCCGTGAGCAATGTGTACTATTCTTTCTGGTTCTACTATATTGTAATACGAAACAATGTGTTTGTGATCGCTACATGTTATGCAGTCTGCAATGTTACGCTGTATCCACGCATTTAAAGTAAAAATGGTGGTTAGAAAAAAAAAACTTTTAACGGTGAGTCAACGCATAACGTTTGCTATATTTACCATTCTTGTAGAAGTAACACTTCGTCTGCCTGCAACTGGTCGCTCCAGAAAACCAATGCATTTGCATCCATGGTTGACCCAAACGCTGAATCCTGTATGACACACATCTCCTCCATGAGGCGCTCATAGGAATCGCCACTGCCTTCTTCAAACAATTGGTCCGGAGGTACGTTCATTTCTTCGGGTACCCATTCAAATGCGTTTGCAGCAGAAAGGCTTGGTAAAAAATCATAGTACTGTAGTTATGTTCTTGTAGAATGTGTGTTTCAGGAATGGAGGGTAAAGATATTGCAGCAGGTATCGATTCACACGAAACAGTAGTAGCGGATCCATTGCTATTGTTATTAGGAATAAATATGCTATTTAGCAGAATATATGTGCCGTGTTCCATGGTGATTTTAAATTTCTTTGCAATCTGCCAAAAACCATACCTTTCATGTAGGTTATCCTGCACACGTTCAAAACATTCATTAGGTGATAAAGTGAATCTTACAGAGGATTTAAAATTTCGCGCCCGCCCAGGTTCTTGGTAATAAGGATACTTTGTTCTAATCAAATGATAGATGTGGCCCACGTTGGCTTTGTGTTCCGCATTTGATACGATAGCCTCCGCAATCATTATTTTATTCCCTTTGTGTGGATGGCTGCTTACAATGATATCCTCACCCATTGCAGCTTCAGAAATAATGTGAGTGTACTTCAATGTTCTCTGTTCAGAATGTGAAACTATTTGAATGTTATCTATTTAGTGTGTTTCTATTCAAGGTCAGGAAAAGTATCTTCTTTAACTCCTTTTTAGAAACACCAATTGGATACTGTAGAAATAATTGGTTTACATTTGTGGTTTCTGATAGCCATTTCACTGTGAAAGCCACATTAAGCTACTTTTATCTACTTTCTCAAAACAAGTGTACAATTTTAATTAAAACACATTGTGGGTGAGGAAAGAAACATTGTCGGCTTTATGAAAATAGTGCTTACACAGACATATAATGAGATACACACACACACCTGCAAATGTTTTTCTCTTTTTTCCCCCCTAAATTTACTGTCTATTTTTCAGTCTGGTTAACTCCCTGTCTGCATCAGAGTTTAACTACGTGTGTATATGTAGATATATATATATATATATATATATATATATATATATATATATATATATATATATCATAAACACATACATATATATATAGTACAATATACATATGTATATGTCTGTAAAACCAACCTTTAAATGTGTGTGTATATTACAATATTTAAGGCCTTATATGTAAAGAGGGATTTTTTTATTGGTCTGATTTATTTAAAGGTTAAAATAATAGAGGGTTACAATGTTTTATGGCCTATTGCATTGACTTGTGTGCAATTGTGATTTACCATCAAACAAGGGCTTTTTTTAATTTAGAAGGCCTGTAGTGTTACAACCAATAATATGTCTATGTAATCCAGTTCTACACAGAACATATTGATGGCAGTAAGTAGGCCTTGTATGAAACCTATTTAAATGGTGATAAACATGAGTGAATTAAGTGATTAATAATTTTTTTAGGCCCATACTGTTATAGGCTCACAGTAAGTATATTTCACAAACATTAGGCCTGTATTATTACAATACTGTGTTTTCACAAGGAAGCATGAAGTGTATGTTTTGTGAAAATACATGTATACCAGTTTAGATAGTACAAATAATATATATATATATATATATACACTGCCGACACGTTTAAATCGAGCAGGGCTAGTTCCGCAAGCCGGGGGATGCCCCGGCTTGCTAGCCCCACTCCCTCGGCGTGCCGCGCGTCACCGATGCGCGGTCACGCGTCATCGGGTGTCAGCGCCCCCTGCACGCGATCGCGGGACGGCGGCAGGGGGTTCCGGCAGGGGGTACCCGGCAGCGGTAGGGAGAGCGCCCCGATCGGAGGGCGCTCTTCCGCTGCTTCGGCGCGTGCCCGGCACCCTCCGGCGCGCGCCAGGTTACTGCTGCGGCAGAGAACGGGCAAATGCTCGAATAAACTCTGCCGCAGCAGTATATACACTGTGTGTGTGTACATATATCCATACATACTACATATATATTACTAAACATTCACAGATATGTTCTTGAAACCAGAACTCATAAATGATTAAAGGACAACATTACAATGTTCAAGCAAGGTGAAGGTAAGTAATATTTTACACTTAATCCTGCTGTACACGGACAAGAAATATGTTAGCAGTTAAATAGATGTGTGTTTTTAATTGCATGTGAATAATATTAACATGCAATGATTACATCAAGTAACCCACCCAAATACAATGTTTTGCAGGTAAGTCAATGGCAGCTTCTCTAAACATAGCAACTGGGTCCTGGTGGACCATTACTGAACAGATGATTAATACATAAATATTAATAACACTATTCATTCATTAGGACTGTTAACATTTCCAAAACTTCACGTGTACAAGAACATACTTGAATGTTTGGAAACAACAGGTCTTCAGCATACATACAATATTCATTAGATAATCTGAAGTCAACCAAACAAGGCCAGACATATTTACTGAATTATAACATTTATTATTTTGTTTCCTTTTGAGAGCGAGTAACAGGCCTGCTTGTTGTCTCTTGGATTTTCCTTTTTCGTTTACCTACAACTTTAGGCACAACAGAGCCAGTTTGAGTGGCCTGTGGCACTTCACGGGCAGGGCTTGTGGGCAGTGACTGTTCACGGACAGGGCTTGTGGGCAGTGACTGTTCACGGACAGGGCTTGTGGCCAGTGACTGTTCACGGACAGGGCTTGTGGGCAGTGACTGTTCACGGACAGGGCTTGTGGGCAGTGACTGTTCACGGGTAGGGCTTGTGGCCAGTGACTGTTCACGGACAGGGCTTGTGGGCAGTGACTGTTCACGGGCAAGGCTTGTGGGCAGTGACTGATCACAGACAGGGCTTGTGCCCACTGACACATGTGACCAAGTTGGTACACAGTGCACAACTGATGGTTGGTCCGTTTCATGTTTGGGTTTTTTGGTTTGTGTCCAAAAACTGGTCAGTAGTAACTGCTTGTGCATTTTTGTTTTTGGTGCCTCCTTTGTAGGTGTCAGCTCCAGAATTTATACAGATGGCAGCGGTAGGATGTTGTCAGGAACATGCACAGAACTTTCAGCTACTTTACCGGTAACATCCCGACCTGGGGAATGAACATCAGATGCATGGGGTGAAAAATTAGCATCATGTAAAGATCCTTCCTCTGATGGGTTAAAGTTGAAATTTGGTACTGTAGTCATTCTCAAGTAATTAGCTTGGGTTAGCTGAACAACTACTGCTTCTAATGTCGTGTTTAATTTTTGTATCTGTTTAGGAACTTCAATGAAGACTCTGTGGAGATGTGACAATTGTGATATCGTTTCTTCCTGCAGTGATATCATCCTTTCGTGCACTGTCATCAGATCTGAATGGCGACGATTTTCAGCTTCAACAATTTTTTCCTCAGAAGCTACTATTGCATCGTATGTGTTACTTGATGGACGATTTGCCTGTGTAACTCTTTCAATGGGAACCTCTTCATGGTCACTTGATTGCATTTCTGTGTCTATGCTGGCATCATCATCATCATGTGCTATAAATAAATGTACACATTATGAAATGGCATGTTAATCTCTGCTTTTTTACTATGTAATTATACTCTGTGATAACTAACACCTAACATGTTTCCATACGTTTTATAACGTCACATTAAAAACTACCTTGACATACGAATTATGTTTGGACTCAGTATGAAATAAGAATGAATGAAAAGTTGCTCAAAACTCACAACTCCTACATGATACTTAACATCACAAACACAATACATGTTGTCTTAAAAAACTTCCTTTTCACTGACACTAAGTAATCCTATTTAAAGAACATGTGCAAAACAAATAATGAACATGACAACATAACATATAGAAGTGAACATATTATATGTCCACCACCTCATACACTCACCTTCAAGCTGTGATGAGCTGCATGACCCAGGTGAAGACACTTGTTCCGTCTCAGGTGACACATCTCCTCCAGGGGCAACTATATATAACAATAACATCAGTTGTTAATTTACATGTGTAAATATTGAACATAGAGTTACTGTATGTTAAGTATTTGACTAACTAACACCATCAGTTCCTTAACCGAAAATGTGTGTGTGAAAGTGAACATAAATAGTTGTAATAACAATGTACATGCCTGTGTACTTAGGACTTTAGAGTTCCGTAACATACAACATACTATGTTTCTGCAGTAATGCGTTAGGATAAAATTATTAATTTTGTACATACAATGCATATGTTGTGTAGTCATATCACTATAATAATGTACATAACTATCATGAGATGAACATTCACAATGGTTATCATGAAGGTGGTCATATTGCAAAAAAAATAGTTTTTGGTAGAGGATATGTGTGGTACATTAATAGAAGCTGTGGCACGCCTGAATGTGGCTGCCACTCAACAACACAACACATGCAGTGTGTGATAATGTGGTGTTGATATCAGTTCAACTATAAATGTGAGTGAACGAATGTGTGACGTACGGTTTCATAACTAATGACTTGTTGGGGGAATTAGTACCTAGAGTTAACATTTCAAATGACTGTGATTACCTTCAGTTTTGCTAGTCAGGTTGTAAGAACGGTATTCCCTCCCCCAACAACCCTAATCAGCCAGACCTTTCAATTACATCAAGCAGGTGAAAATGGTGTCTACAAAGTTGACCGTAAGATGACCCTGTAATTTGGCTGTGTGCTGAACCCCACCCCCTCTGTTGACGTGTACGCTGTGATGACATATTCATTGCAGCTGCTTTAACACAATGGTAGAGGAGCAAAATAGTCGTCTGAAGTGTGCAAGTTATGAACACAATGACATAACATATGCTTCGTGTGCCTCATAATGCTCTCTGTATATGACATAAAGCAAAAAAGGACCTTTAAAAAAACAACAATACATGTGTTAGTGCAAGTGATGTTTGTTGGCCGTTGCATGCAATATATTCGATGCATGATTAGAATAGCCAGTAATGTCATGTTTGTAGGAGTTAAATAAATAATATACACATTAATATTATATATATTTATGTTCTGCACCAGAAGCTAGTAATAATTTCACATTAGCATGTCTTACACATGTGTGCTAACCTGTTGTTCCCCATCTTCGCCCACCATCAATTGCTTCCACTGCAGAAAAGCATTGTGGGAATTCACATGCAAATGACCACGCAATGCCACGTGGTATATTAGTTACTGCTTTTAGTAGGACTACAACATATATGTCTATTTTGATATATATATATATATATATATATATATATATATATATATATATATATATATATATATATATATATATATAGAGAGAGAGAGAGAGAGAGAGAGAGAGAGAGAGAAACAGACATATACATATATAGATGTAGGTATACTTATATTGGGAAGACAGTATAAAAAGCAGCGGAAATGTGTAAAATATCTGTAAGCAACGACACGCCTAGTACAGTAAGATTTCTCACCTGGTGGAAATTGTGAGGGATAAATTCCGATGTCCCTGTCACCGGCCAAACCCTCCACGACGGCGGGAAGTAATTTTCCCCGAAGCAGCTCCTCCAATGGAGTTAAGATCAGAAGTTGTGGTGGCGGGCCACCTCCAGTGCCAGAAGCATGCACGCGTTGGTCTTGTATTTTCTTTTTTATTTTAGCCCTAATATCGTCAAATCTCTTGCGACAATTAATCTTGTCCCTGACACGATTCCCACATACATTGACATCAATTATTATTGTGTCCCACATTTCTTTTTTGCTTGATGAACTTGTCTGCGCTTGAAAAACATACAAAATATATGACGTTAATTCATAATAATAGAACCACCAGTTTCCTACACTGCTAGCTGTTCCAAGAGATAGCAAACATGCTGTTTTAGGTGTAATATGTGAAGCACATGAGCATTCACTACTAAACCTAGACATGTAAGGAAGCTTGTATTAATATTGTATGCAGTTATCGCAAATTGAACGCCTGAGTTTTCTTGTCCTTGTAACGCATGATAAAAAGATGTGTTTCCACAATAATTAACATTAAAAGATATTATGGACCCATATTTGCATATTAACAAAACTCACATGACCTAGGATCACATGTATTTGAAGAATAAATGGAAAGGTACACTTACCTACTAAATGTCCATACAGACTGTTATAGTGCTCCAGAATCCCAGTGACAAGAGCTGTATTTTCCTGGTCATTGAAGCGAGGATTACGTGGATGCTCCACACGTTTCTTCCGAGCACGTTTAGGCTCAGAGCTTGCCTGCTGCTGACTGGACTCTCCTTGTTCCAATGGAAGAGACTCCAAAAGCTGGCCACCAGCAAGCACGCCACCACCAGACACCCCATCAGCAACTGAGCCACTAGCAGCACTCCCACTCCCAGCAACAGCACTCCCACCAACAGCACTCCCACTCCCAGCACCAGCACTCCCACTCCCACCAACAGCACTCCCACTCCCAAAAGCACTCGTACTCTTAGCAACAGCACTCCCACTCCCACCAACAGCACTCGCACTCTTAGCAACAGCACTCCCACTCTCACCAACAGCACTCCCACTCCCAGCAACAGCACTCCCACTCCCACCAACAGCACTCCCACTCCCAGCAACAACACTCCCACTCCCACCAACAGCACTCCCACTCCCAGCACCAGAACTCCCACTCCCACCAACAGCACTCCCACTCCCAGCAACAGCACTCGCACTCCTAGCAACATCACTCCCCTTAACAGTACATTCACTCCGACGCATACTCGCACGAGTAGCACTACCACTCACACCAGCATCACTCTTCCGACGCTTTGCGGGCATACTTACAGCACTCACAAAAAACAGAAAAGAAATGTACAGCCAATCACACGAAACACTTCCACATTGAAAACAAGACAAAGATTTAAACAAAACAACAAAGGACAAAGCTCTCACAATACACAACAAGTCTCTCAGTCAATATGCAAATATTAAATCGCCCAGCTCTGTGCGTCTCTCTCTCTTTCACTCCCAACAACACAGAGAATGATTAACAGTACACGTTGCCTTTAAATATGGCGCGCTATCCAATACATGCTTGCTTCGCCTGATTCAGCATGATTTTTGATTGGCGAACCTAACAGCACCCCGCCACGCACGCCGATACACCTGTGTGTGATCGGCAAATCATCGTGAGAGTGGGCGGAATGGTTTTCGCCTTGATTTTGAAGGGATTCGGCACTTACTGCATACGGAGAGGGAAAATCGCCAATAACATGGCTAATCGGTAAGCTTGCCGATTTCACATATTCGTCACTTACTGCATGAGGCCCTCTGTCGGGACTTGCCCCCTGCCTCCCCTGCATATTGCTCCCGCACCAGGAGGTAAAGAGCTTACGGAGGACCAGAGGGACCTAGGCTACACAAACACACACACATATACATATACATATATATATTTATATATATATATATATTTATATATATAAACACAAAAAAGAAAGCGCCCGATCCTAGTGCAATATGTCCAAAAAAGTATACATTTATTTCCCTAAAAAATCCAACAAAATGCTAACTCACAAACAACAGATTAAAAAGAGCGTTTTATGAGATATACTCATGCACCGGACGAGGATACAGCTACTCAGCTCACTCCGTGTCTTCACCGCATGGATTTACAGTGCTCCACTGGGTCTCCGTCCAGCAGGAACTCAGGAAGCGACACTGTAGGTTAGATAGTCCTCCGGAAACAAGGCTGGTGTGAAACAAGTTCCGGGCACAAATGTGTACCGTATCTGAGCTGGAAATAGTTGCCTCTTTCGTTTAATAAGTCCAAGATGCAGAAGGTAAGTACCCACTTCGTGATTTCATCAGGGGATGGATCTAGGATGTAGCATCATTAGTATATGTAGATAAAACAATCCAATCAGAAGAAATCTAGCTAATTGATTTGATTAGTATCAGTTGTGGAAGACTTATGTTACATAACCCTTTGTATACCAGACAGAAATAATCCTAGTGGGTTCACAGCAATATTATGTGACAAAAAATGTAAATAAAAAAACAAATGTATCATTATATAACCAGTCTAAGATAATAAAAGCAAAAAGTAAATATGAATGAATAAAAAGATGTGGAGAATATATAATAATCACTCCATAATATTTGTATAAAATCTTTATAATATCTCTCCCTCTCTCTCATATATTTGAATGGGACTAAGCAATATCAATTAGGTGTATGATAGAATACATTACTGTTAGGTACAGAGCTTTATAAATGTGCAGTATAGAAAGATACTCTTAGTATATGAATATAAAAATAGCACGACTATTTAATAGCAGTAACATGAGAGAGAGAGAGAGAGAGAGAGAGAGAGAGAGAGAGAGAGAGAGAGAGAGAGAGAGAGAGAGAGAGAGAGAGAGAGAGAGAGATAATACGGATGAATGAATATAACAAACATTTGTATTACATAGTAAATAATAAATATAAAATAGAACTAATTGTTCAATTTGGTCAACTCAACTTTTTGGTTAAAATATCTTTATAACAGTCCTATCCACTGGTTGTATATGCTACTCTATTCAGTTTTATATATACCAGCAATATATAGACATACATTTAATATTTTTTTTTTTTCATTTTTTATGTAATTAATCTATTTTTTTTTATATTTGATCTTGTTTGTCACATCATCCGGTTGATATCTATTATATCCTATAGTAATTGGTTCATATAACTATTATATTGTTATACCTTTTAGCTGGGTATTGGTTCACTTTACTGTATAAGGCGCAGTCTTATTTGTTTTTTATATTTATATATATGTATATATATGTATATATGTCATGATAAAGCCATGTATAGGTTACATTTTGTGCGCACTATGCCACCAAGGGGGTTATTCTTCTTGTTAAATGTGTTTTTAAGTTCTGCCTTGAATGAGGATATGTGCCTTAAAAAAATATGGTAAACAAAATCCATGCATCGGATTTTTACAGGTTCACCCATCTCTAGTCTGGATATCTGAGAACGACTTATGGACCAAAGACTTTTGTTTTATCATCAAGCTGGAAAGCCCATTCAACTTTAGAGAGAAAAATAAGAAAGGAAATGTATTGTGATAACTGTGCAGTTTCTATATACAGTACCATCTCTCTCAAGCCTGAAATGCTGGAAACAGCTTGGCACTTTGTCATAGTGTCTCTTTTGTTTAGCTTGAAGTGTCTTTATCTTAGCACACACATTGGAGGGTGTTATAGTCTGCAATATTCCTACAGCAGGTTGACAGATTCAGCACCAACACCTTATTCATTTTAAGCTGTACTGGACTGCACTTTAATTCTATCTTTTGTACTCAAAATTTGATAAATGCCACTTTAGCATCTGAATTGTTTTTCTGCTGTTACGTTGTATTGTAGATATCCTGTACATGAATATGGAAAGCTAAAACCCCATTTTCAATCGGCTGATCATTTCCATATAGGCAAAAGCAGGTAATATTATATTGTTTATTAAGCAGCACTGTGCCTTGTTAACATATTCCTCTGTTTAATATCACTGATTAGTCTGATGTCCTGCTAATTTACATAGAAACATAGAATTTGATGGCATAAAAGAACCACTTCGCTCACCTAGTCTGCCCATTTTCCTATCTGCTGCAAAATTTTAGTCCCTGTTTGATCCTTGTCTTTCTTATTTAGAATAGCCATGTGTCTATCCCACGCATTGTTTAATTCCTTTACTGTATTAGCATCTACTGTACCAGCTTCTCTACCAAGCAAGTACTTCCTCATGTAACTGCTCCTCACGGAGTACCAATTCAAATTAGTGTAAGTGGGTTAAAAAAAGAGTACCTTTCCTTATACGGGCTGTTCCGAGTTAGAGGAAGAGCTATACTTGAGGTAACATAGGGGCTTATGCAGAGAGGATAGAGAAGGGAAATAGCACCATATTTTGGAGAAAATACTTCCCAGAGAAGCTTCTCCTGCAGAGAACATGGAGAGATTCATAAAATTCTCCACAGCAGGTTTCTTTACTTTAAAAATTGCCAAACACGTGGAGAGATTGGTAAATTCGCCATGTTAAAATAGGGTGGTATGCAGGTAGCATAGATGCACTGCAACTCGCCATTCTGCCCTATATTATAGTAAGTTCAATCTAGCCAGAAAAACTTGGCAATTTTGAATCTCATCAGAAAAATTAGGTAACGCAGCTTTCTGCATACGACCATAACTTGCTCCAATTCTGTGGCTATTTTCTTGCCGTTTTCACATTAAATAACGTTCCTCTCTGCATAAGGCCCATAATCCTTAATGTTCAGTTCTCTTTAGATGGGGAAACGGTTTCCTGTGAGCTTTCTGAATCTCTTAGCATGTCAATAAAATCCCACTAATAAAAGAGTAACATGGGGATTGTCTCTACTATTCTGCTATACCTACCCTCTCTTTCTAGTAAAGCAGGTGTGGGATCTGTGTTTTCTCAGTTACAGATCTTCTCTCTGCTATACTCTTGTGTTGTGGCTGTGCTGACACAGGTCAGGATTATTCTGGATCCGGGCAGCCAGGAGAATTGAAAGACACAGGTCAGTTCCTCAGATGTTTTGGATTAAATCGTTTGAGGAGCAGGCAGAGAAGAAAGCAAAAGAGGGCCTTTTCCATAGCTTCTTTTCTTTACACTTGTTGGGAGAGACATTATTCCTAATACAGACTTCTGATGGGTCAGTACTGGCTAATGACTTCAAGTCTGGCAAATTAGCTCACAGGTAGAAGGGCACCACATTGCACCATGTAATACTTGCAAGGTACTGTTTCCAGGAAGTATTTTCTCATTGAATTAAAAAAAAATTCAAACACAATTTTTCTGAAAGGCGGGAGTTTTATATCATCTTATTACACCAAACAAAACAGTGGCCTTTTGTTGTAGCACTTCTCTTTCTCTGAATGATGCATCCCTTCTGTAACTTGTTGAAACCCTTTATACTGTATATGTTAGTTACAATCATATCCCCCTTCTCCCTTCTCCAAGCTGTACATGTTGATAAGTTGTATGATGCAGACAATGTATCATTTTGGTATCCCTTCTTTGCACAATCTTATGTCCTTATGGAGCCATAGTTGTGAATCAGGATGTCAAATGATTAGATTATTTGCTGCAAAACATACAGATTTCGTCAACATACTGTAATGCTTATCTTTATTGCAGAAAACATACTGACTACTACTGACACCATGTCTTCTACAGTAAAGATAAGCGATGTGGTGGAGCATCTAATCTTCTGAATTGTACTTGCTACAAAAGAGAGACAAGAGCAATTCTCCGACACCATTCACCAGCAACACACACCTTATACCTTTGCTATTAGAATATCAGTAAGGGAGTGAATCTGCATCTATTACCACTGTGTGAATCGGGATAGTCTGAGAAAAAGCCAATAGACAGTTTCCTAGAGTGACATTTTTAATCAAAGGCGTCTCCTGCTGACAATATGATACATGTGGTATGTCTTTGGGCTGCAAGTGCCCCATGATTGTCATGAGATTTCTAATTGATGGAATCAAATTAAAAGAGTAGATGACAGGGAAATAGAAAGAAGAGGTGGTAAAAGTTTGTCTACCATCAATTTCTACCGTTTTAATATTCCATGATGGCATAACGGCATAAACAAACAAAGAGATTTCTGCATCATTATGAGGCCACAAATAGAAAATTAGTCAATGATAGTGGTTTTGCCCACTGAAAATCAAGGTATGAATTATTTGTGTTCCTGGATCTTGGAAGTAATGGGGCATAATGCAGGGCAGCTAGTGTGCTGGGTTTGGGGTTACATTTAACAATCAGTCCTGAATAATTCTAGAATTTAACATTTGTTGTAACACGACAACCTTAGTTGTTTGTTTCTGAATAAGCATTCAGGCTGATTGCAGTCAATCAATGATCTGTGTTTATAGGTTTACAAATGAGTACAGCAAGTTAATCAGATATGCTTTCAGCTTGGAGCACAGAAGTCTGGGCAGTCACTTGTAAATGCATTACAAATAAGCCAATGCTCTGAGACACACACACACACACACACACATATATATATATATAGCAAATGGAAATATTACTGTATGCTCATTTGCATGTCTTAGACAGGTCTGCAACCCTGCCTTTTGCCATTATCACCCAGCACACAGTGCTTCCACTGCAGCAAGGGATTCTGGGAAATGACATGAAAATGAGCACACAGTGCCACCTTTTGCTTCAAAACCATATAACATGGTCCCTTGTAAGCGTATGCTTGCTGCATTTCACAGCTTTGAGCACAGCCTGGGTTAACATGCATAGCCAGTAAACCCACCCACAGACAGCCGTTTCGACCTTAATGGTCTCATCAGTGTGGGGTTGGTTATACTGGCTTTGCAAAATGAAGCTTAGGATAGGTTTCACCACACTTAGTTAAGTTATGTTAAGTTATATAAATATATACCATGTCTCTATCAATCAATACATCAATTCACATCAACCCACCCATCCTTATCTTCCATTTGTTCAAGCTTTAACATATTCGGTGATATCATCAGCCTTTGTTTTTAGACTTTGACCAAGTCCAACCACTTGGGAAGTGAAAGCGTGGTGTAGATGTGTAATCTCCTTTTAGCGCTTTGTTACTTCAACACATGATGTGTCTCTGTACTTTGCTTTTTCAGCACATGAAATTTCTGACTTAATATCTTTGGTATTGGTTCCTGTTTGTATCATACCTTGTTCACATCTGTGCTTGAAATCAATTTATTTATTTCCATCACGTATACTGTTTTCCCACAACATCACATTTTTTTATGTAAATTAATGGGATTTGTGGAAATAACGGGAAAAAGGAAAAGGATAAAATAGTATAGTATTATACTATTATTCCAATGTTTTAAATGTTAAATGTTTACCTCTGACTCACAGTTGATGAGCATCCACTACACCTGCTTTCATACTGTAGTTTAGATTCATTTTGATAAATATCCTCTTTTTATTCATGGGTACATATTACTGTACAATCATTTTATTATCTTTTGATCTATGGTTATTTTGAATTTGTATTTGATTTTCATATTTTTGCACTCTTTGCCCCTCCATTTATTTTGTTTTGTGTTCATAGTGTAATGGGGTTCCCCTGCCCCCCCCCCCCTCGTTACCTCAGCTGCGTGGGTGATCGCGGGTGCCGCTGGAGCCAAGCGGCAGACCGGCGACAAGTCTGGAAGGTGGGGGGCCAAGCAGGGAGCGCTCCGTTGCTCCGGAGGCTCCGCGGCGGCCCGGAAAATACAGGGCGCTGCCATGTTGTTTCCTTGCGTATGCGCAGTGTAGATGTGCGGCGGGAGGCTACTGGTAGGTCGCGCATGCGCAGTATAAGCGCGCAAACGGCTGGCCAATAGAGAAGAGGCTCTGAGCTGGGACTACAATTCCCTTGAGCCTCAGCAGGATCACAGGGTACCAGGCAGTCAATAGGGTGTGGAGCTTTTGGCTGACAGGAAAGAGAAGTGGCAGTTGGTGACAGTTGGTGGTGTGTGTCCTGGGAGAGCATTAGGAGAGGAGGTGTGTATTGCAGGTGGTCAGTGACCCACTGCATAGGCCAGGAATTCCCCCTAGGCCCCAGTGCAGGCCCTGAGTCACCACCAGATTGTGGTACTGCAGGGAACAGCCCTAGATAGGGACAGCATAACCTTTACTGATGTTAGTAGACAGGGACACAGTATCTTCCTGCGCTACTTGGCGATCGGTAGTTTGGGATCAAGCTATTGGATGCAAGTAAAGACTCGTGAGAGACCACGCTGGATCGGCGGATCCTTTTCGAAGTACAGTTACCGGGTGCTGGAGCGCCCGGAAGGTATTATTATAAGTGCACCAACACCGGTATCTGCAGACACTTATCCCGCCTTGGGGGAGAGTTCTTTGGGGACACTGGGAGTTAAGTGACCAAGGAACTGGTCCAGTACATTGGACACGGTGTGGGGCACACGCGGTGGTGGAAAAGGGACACTACTCCAGGGTGGAGCGTGGCCAGAGCTACTGGAACAAAGGTTATCTAGTCAAGGACAATCATATATTGTGTGTGTGCATTATATTACTGCAAGGTTATCAATACATTCTATATGCATATAAGTTCATTGTTATATCCATATCTGTTTACGTGTATCTATACTCCATATAGTAAAAGGTTACAAAGTTGTTGATTGCCATTGTTATTCTTGTCCAGGGGCATCTCACTTTTTGAGGGATCCTGGGCCAGTGGAGGCTTTATTTATTGTTGCCACAGGCTCCCAGTTAGCGGAGGCTCAGATCTCGCTGAGCCAACAGGTATATACAGCATTAGTAGCCTTTCTATGTCAGCAGGAAAGAGGGTTACAATTGTTAATTCTGTGTGTACTGTATATTATGTTGTGTATACTACTCACAAATTTACCCTTATTATCCTTGAATAACCAGGATTCACCGAACAATAGGTTTTTGATTGGTTTTCCACGGTATCCACATTATCAGTATAACTGTTAATACATCACGATCTTCTCGAGAATAATTTGATTTTTGTGTTGTGTTTTGTTTTTTGACTTTCAGACAATTTGTTGCAAATGAAATGGTCAATGCTATAGGGAAGTGTTTTGCAGATTGTGAAATGATATAAAATGTATTTCTTTTCAAATTGTAATAATGTGAGAGTTGAGGTGGTTTTCAGTATTTACATTTTTCTTTGATTTCGAGACAGTGCATGATCGTTGTGACAGATACTGTAATATCAGGACTTTCTGGTCAACTGTTTTACCGGTGCCTCGACTGTCAGTTGAAACTAGGCTTATTTATTGGCTTGTATAATACCACAAAATAATGTGAGAATTCAATTGGCCAGAAATTATTGTTTTAAACTAAAGTTTGAGAATGCAAAGACAATTTGATGAAAAAATCCACAAATTAATGGAGTTTCACATTTTGTTTTTGTCAGTGATTCATTCCGTGTTCTAAATCTTTCTTTACTCCACAACAACCTCCCAACAACCTCCCAACAACCTCCATAACAAACATAAACATACAATTCCCGGGACCTGGTCAGCACATTGCTCCAAACATTTACAATTTGATGACAAAATCCACAAATTGATGGCGTTCCACATTTTGTTTTGCTCGTGTTACCATTCCGTGCTATGAATCCTTTCCTATTATGTTTACTCGCTCATCCCACTATGCGGTATAAAATATAGTGTTTTCCTAGTGTAGATACAGAAGGCTACAAATCAAAGTCGCTCAGTCTCCCACACTGGGGACAAAAAAAACAACAACTACACAATAAGCAAAAAATTCCATTCTGAGAACATATTCTTGGATAAATCCAGTTTTGTTACCAGGAGGCTTTAATCCATAGCCCCTAAAGTATTAAGGTGAATAAATTGTACATAGTATATCTTAAGCTGTAGCAGAATGCATGTCCCATTCGTTTTGATCATGGTCACTTTAAGAGCTTTGGGATTGGACTTCCCTTCAACGCACATTCTATACACAAACTACTTATATTTAATACAGGCAAACATCACTTTTTCAATTTCTTTGCCACCCTTTTTAGCACATACTGTATTGTAGCATTAAACTTTTAGGTATCCTACAGATGTACAGTAGCGTGTGTCATGGAGTCTGGCACTGCAGTGAACCCATGAGGTAGTAACTACTTCATAATGTACCTGTTCGTTTTCTGGGGGAGATTGCATCCTGCACAGGATTAATGAGGCTATTAAAGGGTTAAATGCATAGGCATGGTCAAACTACGTTTACTGGGCATTATCCTGCCCTTATACAATTTGCTGAGAAGTGGTGTACCCCATGCTAGAGAAGGATTTAGTTTGATTTATGTGAATAAATACAGCTTCATGGCATATTGAATGAGAGCCTACATTTAGAAGTGATTTCTTGGGTTTGCTGTGGTGTCAGTTGGATCAGATAAATTCTTAGCCAGTACTATATACAGTACTCAGCCGTGAACTGATCAATTGCCCTGTCATTGTGGATGCCACCACCAGTAAGTCATATCCATCTATATCAGGAGTGGCCAACCCCAGTCCTCGAGGGCCACCAACAGGTCAGGTTTTAATTATATCCCTGCTTCAGCACAGGTGGCTCTATCAGTGGCTCAGTCAAAGACTGATCCACCTGTCCTTAAGCAGGGATATCCTGAAAACCTGTCCTGGTGATGGCCCTAGAGGACTGGAGTTGACCACCCCTGCTGTACAGTATAACAACTGCTTCAAAAGTTGACATGTTTGTATTTCTCAAATACTGCTGTATATGGAACCAAATACAGATGTAGCAGACTTCATTGCTCTTACTGATAATGCAACATGTCCCATTATAACTCAGAATATCACAGAGTTTCCGTAGGGTTCAATGGTAGTGATAACACAGAATATTACAAAATAGGCAACCGTAACGCAGCAGAGTGAGCAATAAAGACTGCTACATCCGTAGCTGTTCATCCCTATAAAATCCTATACCTCCTTCTTGTCCATGGTTGTATTATCTTAGTAATCATCTTAAATTAAGCATAATCCAACAAACAATCATTGTCACAGTATATTCATCTCATGCTTGTTTCTTTAAATCTCATGTGCGACAACATATTTTTACAATGATCCAATAGAGCATATAATATCTGCACAAAATGAATCAAATTAAGCAGCTGCGGATACTCTCATACTGTACATGTGGACTTTACTATGAACACAATTAAAAAAACTCTTATTATTTACAAAGCGTAGCTGTTTTATAGTACAGGTTGCTTTCTAACATGAAATGGGTTAAAGTTTCTGATGCTGCTCAATGTTGGTGATAAAATACGTAAAAAGGGAGATTGTGCTAACAAGATTAACAGCAAAATTGAACATATGTTGCTTGTAATGTCACTTTCTAAATCAATGAAATTATCATTATAGAACATGTCGACAAATTAGACAAGTGCAGGCTGTATGTGGGAGAAATGTAATTTGGCTCCATAAAAAGAAATGAAACAATAAAATATCAATGACAGATGTAGTTAGCTAAAGGTTTTGAGGTTTAAATACCAATTTGTGAAAAATGTATGCAGCCCAATCAGTGTGTAAGTTAAAAAAATACCAACCTACATGGAACAAGATGATTAAGTATTTGGACCAGATGTTTGGAGACCTTAGCAATGTCCTTTATTTAACAAGGAAGCATATCGACAATTCCTTGCATCTATATAATGCAAGCAATGCAAGGTTAGCTCAGATGTTGATTATTAAAACAAATCAATTATCATATTCTTTTTACGTATGTGCTTGATTGTTACAGATTTTCTAATCTGTTTTTCTCCTGCAAGCCATGGAGATCTTAAAGAGGAATATTTCAAAATATCCATTTCAGTCACACAGTCATGGAAATAATGTATCTCAAATCTGCAGCTTCAGTTTCTAAATCATGAAGGAAAAAAAAGAACCACATTCAAAAGAATACTGTAATCCTTTCACTCATTTAAATTCCATTTATTCATTTTTGAATTCAGTATGAGAGAGAGAGTAATGATGAGATTAAATATTCAAATGAGGGGGAAAATGCCAATCAAATGGTTTCATTTTTTTAAATTACACACTATGTAATTTCAAATGAACGAGAGAGTACTACATAAGCTTCTTCAGCGATAGTGCTGTTCCATCAGGGAAAAAATATGTTAATGTGTTATGGGAAAGATAAATAACTTCATTCACTTATTTTCTCTGATTCCGTCCTCAAGGAAAAACAAGCATTTGAGTCCTCTCCACAGTTAGACTGACTTAAAAATATCTGTGGTTCTTTTACTGCTCTTTAAAGTCAAACTGTTATTAAATTGTTTTGCTACGTCAAATGTTTCAGGTTCAAAACACTCCGAAAGCAATTTGATATTAGCCTTGCTCATTCCATGGAGTCTTTACAAATGCACACATCCATACACATACAGTATATAATATATAACGTACAGGCAGTCCTCGGTTATCCAACGGAATCCGTTCTGGAAGTAGTGTTGGATAGTGAAACCGTTGTAAAGTGAGTCCCAAGTTAATCAGTGCCGGTGATCGTTGGATAATGCATTAAGGCGTCGGATAACGCATTCCGGCGTCAAAAAACGGCCCACAGGGTTGCATTGTAAAGCGTTGGATATGCCATTGGTTTAAAGTGAAACGTTGGATAACGAGGACTACCTGTATATGAAAAATAGATAGAAAATTAGATCTAGAATCATATACAGAATTTTAGAATCTATAAATACACCCATGCTCACTGATGTGTGTGTGTGTATATATATATATATACAGTACACACACACACACACACACACACACACACACACATATATATTTATATATATATACAGTATACAAACACATTTTTGCCAACGCTTCACAAAAATTGAAGTCAAAGGGGCATTGTAAGATTTAAAAAGTTTGCGGTTGATGATTTTTTTTGTGAAGTTTAATATATTTTAGCGACAGTAACCATGCATTTCCAGTATTCTCCAGATTTGCCAAATTTACCCAAGCTCTGTTGGAAATATATTTTATTTTTCCTTTTGCAAAAGAAAATATAAACTGTTATATTGAATTAATTGCGAAATGTTGGAATAAATATCCGCTTACACTTTTTTATTATTCCTTTTTATTGTGACATGCACAATAATGATGGTAAAGTTTCCACAAAAACATTGTGAAAATGTGATATCTAGTATAGGCTGACAGTGATCCCATCATAAGCTAAATAACAAACAATGTGAAAATATATTTGGTATATTATGAGCTAGATCTTTCACACCAATATCAACATGCAAACAAAGATCTGTACAATTGTTGTATTCTATTATCAAAAAAATGATAAATATTCTAAAGTAGGCTGATAATGCTATTTAGATTGAATATACAGTACAACATATTTCAGTTTTTGCATAGATATAATGGGAAAAAAATTAAGTAAATAAGGCACCTGGCACCGATACATACATCCAAGTGTTCTTAAGGAGCTACTGTAAGTTCAGTAATAGCCAAACCATTAAATGTAATATTCAAGGACACCATTTTCACAGGCTCGATACCAGAAGATTGACATAAAGCAGACGTGGTATCAATATTTAAAAAAGGGAGCTATATCACAACAGGGGTATTACAGACCCATAAGCCTAACATCAATAGTGGGGAAGCTACTTGAAGGTTTAGTACAAGGTAATTTTCAGGAATACCTAATGGACAACAAAATGATTAGTTATAGTCAGCGTGGATTTATGAAGAATAGGTCATGCCAAACTAACCTTATTAGTTTCTTTGAGGAGGAAAGTAGGAATTTAGACCAGGGTAATGCCGTTGATGTGGTCTACTTTGATTTTGCAACGGCTTCTGATATGAAGCCACACAATAGGTTAATGTACAAAATGAAGGAATTTGGACACAGTAAAAATGTTTGCACCTGAATTGAAAACTGGTTGAAGGATAGACAATTGAGAGTTGTCATAAATTGAACATTTTCAGGTTGGTCTAAAGTTGTAAGTTAAGTACCTTAAGGATCGTTACTGGGACCCTGCTTTTAATAATGAATATGAGGTTGGCATAAGGAGCAAAGTCTCCATGTTTGCTGATAACAACAAATTCTGTAAGGTAGCAGAATCAGAGCTGGATATAATTTATCTCGAGAAGGACATGGATAGACTGGAAACTTGGGCAGGTAAAGGACAGATGAGGTTATACATTTGGGAAACAAGAATAAAAAGGCAACTTACAAATTAAATGGATAATACTGAGGTGAATCCTTAAGGGAGAAAGATTTAGAAGTGCTTGTAGACAGCAGGCTTAGCAATAGTGCCCAATGTCATGTAGGAGCTGCAAAGACAAACAAGATCTTATCTTGCATTAAACTGGGAATGGATAGATAGAAAGTAAACATCATTATAACCCTATGTAAAGCATTAGTTAAAGCACACACTTGAATATGGAGTACAGTTTTGGATACTACTCCATAAAAAAGACATTATGGAACTAGAAAAAGTGCAGAGAAGAGCCACCAAATTAATAAATGGGTGGGATAATCTGATTTATGAGGAAAGGCTAGTTAAATTAGATTTGTTTACATTAGAAAAGAGGCATCTAAGAGGGAATATGATAACTCTATACAAATATATCCAGGGATAAAAGAAGGAGCTTGAAAAAGAACTATTCATCCCAAGGGCAGTACAAATAACATGGAGTCATCCCTGGAGGTTGGAGGAAAGGAGATATCACCAGCAACAAAGGAAATAGTTATTTACAGTAAGGGCAGTTAAAATGTGGAATTAACTACCCATGGAGACTGATGTCAGATACAATAGTTATATTCAAATCCAAAAGGTTGGACATATTTTAAGAAAGGAAAGGTATTCAGGGATATACCAAATAAGTAAACATGGGAAGGATGTTGATCCAGGGAGAAATTGTATTGCCGAAATTTGGAGTCAGGAAGGAATTTATTTTTCCCCTTATGAGATATCATTAGAGGACATTTCACTGAGTTGTTTTGTTTTCCTTCCTCTGGATCAATATACTGCAAATACAAATATAGGATAAGTATCTGTCGTTTAAATTTAGCATACTGTGGGTTGAGCTTGATGGACATATGCCTTTTTTCAACCTCATCTACTATGTAACTATGTAACCATAATTATTTGGTACTTTATATGGGTGGAAGTTAATAGACTTGGGGATTTCTATGATACAATAATACATCTACCCCGTATAACACCATCTGTTTCTTGTTTTGCTTTCTGTGTACAGAATGTTTGAAGGAAATCAATATTATTTAAAAAAATAAAAATAATAATGTTGATGTTCATGTTTTCTATGTTGTATATCCCTGAATACTTTTCCTTTCTAAAAAGATGTCCAACATTTTTTGTAAGATTATTTATTGTATTTGCCATGAATTCCACATTGTAACTGCCCTTACTGTAAATAACCCTTTCATTTGTCGCTGGTGAAATCTCCTTTCTTCCAACTTTAAGGGATGACCCTGTGTCATGTGTACTGCCGTTGGGATGAATAGTTCTTTTGGAAGCTCCTTTTATTGTCCCAGAATATATTTTTGCGTTTCAATCTCTAAGCATTCTCAGTAATGTTAGACAACATGAATTCTGGGAAATAAAAAGAATCTGGTCCCAAAAGTGACAATTGTTAGTCTAATTTCAATTTTGTATGAAAAATACAAGTGTCCGAAAATAATGCTTTTGATTAAATACTAGGACCAACCAGACAGAAGATATTTGTTTATATGTATATGTGTGTGTGCAGGTAAAGATACATTACAACAATATTTCAAAGTTTATAACTGACGCATTGTGTCTTCATTTCTGATCAATTACCAGTATTAAGGCTGTAGTAACAAGGCTAATTTATTTTGTGAAATAACTATAATGAAGCAGGTCATCTATGGATCATTGTAAGTAAAATTGGTTAATAGGTTAAGTGCATTTATCCATCTGAAAAAGGGTTACTATGGTTACATTGATATCAACCTGCAACTTTGATAAATGCCCTATTGTTAATAATTGTCTTTGGTGTTAAAATCAGATACAAACATGCAGAAAAATATAGACAAAATATAAATGCTACTGCATGGGAAGTCTTTGACATTGTAAATTATCACCACAGGTTTTAAGCTAATCAAAATTATTTTGAGTTTAATGTAATTATAAATATAGTTATTTTTGATAAAACAATGTTGTTTTTTTAAATAATCATTGAAATGCCTACAAAGCCCCAAAAAAAAATAAAAAAAAAAATACAGGCACAATCTGTAGAGTTTACAATTATAGGGAGCTAGGTACGATAGTTGAAAAAAAAAAAAAGGGCAAAATCATAGAAAACTTTCTTAAAGTCTTAAATTACCTTCTGCGTTCTCCAGTTGGCATTTCAGAAGGTGATCACATTGCACTTTAGTTCTGCATTAGCACGCCCTGTGTCAGATAACGCTCCTATCAACAGAAAGCTATAATTCTCACGGAACACGGACGTGTCTATAGTTTTGCCAGGGCACAGCATACAAACAAAAAGAACGTAAATTGTTAAATGATTAGAGTTAGCATCGACACCCCTTATTTGCCCGTTTGTTTTTTAGTGCCACCTCGGAGATCGTGGTAGTGAGTCAATGTTCGACAAATAATTTGATTAGCACCGAGCTTAATTGTCAAGCACAGCTTACACTTTTTCAGACCACTTTCAGAGAAAGTGTTTTGTTTAAATATTAAATACATATTTTACTGAGGGGTTTAATTTTACAAACAATAGTTATATATGGTACATATTGAAACATATCTATATTATATGTGTATAGAGATATACAGATAAATGTAAGGTTTTGCATTTGAGAATAAACAGGCGACGTACAAATTAAATGGGGATATTTGATATTAATGTATATAGCGCTTCACAGCAGTAATACACATCATATATACAATCATATACAGTAAATAACAAATATTACAAATAGCACATATGGGAAGAAGTGCTTAAGAAATAAAAGTAACATTTAGTAAAATGAGTCCCGGCTCTGAAGAACTTACAATCTAATTAGTAGGTAGGAAGAACGTACAGAGACTGTAGGAGGGCATTCTGGTAAGTACATCTTTAAGGGGCAAAGGTTTATGTATGAGGTGTAACGTATCAGCCACGGAGCTACTCATATGATTTGTTAAGCAGGTGTGTTTTAAGGTGGGTCTTAAGGTGGATAAAGAAGGTGGAAATTGAGGGGAAGGGCATTCCAGAGGTGTTGAGCAGTCAGTGAGAAAGGTTTAAAACAGGAGAGGTCTTTACATACAAAAAGGGTAGAGAAGACATCCAGGAGCAGAACGCAAGAGTTGGGATGTGTATAGCCAGAAATTTGGGCTGAGATGTAAGGAGAAGCAGAAGAGTGTAACACTTTAAAAGTGAGGAGCAGAATTGAGTGTATGATACAGGATTTGATAGGAAGACAGGAGAGTGATTTCAGCAGGGGAGACGCTGAGACAGATTTAGGAAAGAGTAGAGTGATTCTGGCAGCAGTGTTTAGAATAGATTGTAGGGGAGATAGGTGAGAGGCAGAAAGGTCGGACAGCAGGAGGTTACAGTAATCGAGATGGGAGAAAATGAGGGCCTGTGTCAGAGTTTTAGCAGTCCAGCAACAGAGAAAAAGGTTTCAGAAAAATGTTCTTTGTAATATTGCAGAAGAAAAAATTACAGGTTTTAACTACCTTTGAATGTGAGAGGAGAATGTGAGAGAGTAGTCGTGTGACCCCTAGGCAGTGTTCTTGTACTACTGGTGAATGATAGTACTTCCAGCAGTAATGTGGATGTAAGTAGTAGGGCCAAATTTGAGAGGAAATATGAGGAGCAGCTCAGTCTTTGCTATGTTAAATTTAAGTCGGCTGAGGACCATCCAGGGTGATATAGCAGAGAGACATTAAGATTCTTTAGTCTGAACAGCAGGTGTAAGGCCAGGGGTTGAAAAGTAAATGTGTGTCATCAGTATAGATGTGATATTTGAACCCAAGATATGTGATTAGGTCAACTAGAGAGAGTGGGTACAGAGAAAAGAGAAGAGGTCCCAGGACAGAGCCCTGGGGTACCCCCACAGAGAGATCGATACAGGAGGAGGATGTGTTAGCAAAAGAGACACTGAATATATGATGGGAGAGGTAAGAGGATATGGAGAATGTGAAGGAGAAGAGGGTGGTCCACAGTATCAAATGCTGCAGAGAGGTCGATTAATATGAGTATAGTTTAATGACCTTTGTCTTTGGCAGCATGGCGGTCCTTAGTTATTTTAGTGAAGGCTGTTTCAGTGGAGTGAGCAGTGCAGAAGCCAGACTGTAGAGGGTCTAGGAAAGAATAGGTGGTGAGAAAATGGAGAAAGCAAGAGAATAGAAGACCTTCAATGAGTTTAGAGGCAAAAGGCAGCAGGGAGACAGGACCATAGTTAAAAAGACAGGTAGGGCCAAGTTTGTGTCTTTTGAGTAATGGTATAACTGTTGCATGTTTCAAGGAGGAAGGAAAGGTACCAGATTAGAGGGAGGAGTTAAAATGATCAAAGACTAGGAATCCCATTGAAAGCAATTGGAGATTTTCCTTTGATTAATCTGGTCCAATTCCATTGCACCGGTTTTGCCCAAGTTTTGCCTCAACAATTTAGTAAATAGGCCCCAAATAATGTTGTGAAATCATCTTAAAGTGGTACTGTATTTAACTGGGTTTATCCTGCTACAAATGCCCATATCCAGAAAGCTCTATTAAGTCAAACCTAACTTAGCATTACTCTCATCCAGAGCTTTTACTGAAGGGGTAGAGAGAAAGGCAAAGGGAAGGAGAGGTAGTGGGGGGGATTATGAAACTAATTTTGTCAAATACCCATTGACATATACCTCCCAAAATACTCCTATATACAACATGTGGAGAAATAGCTGTGAACACACCTGAGATACAAGGGGGCGGGGGAAAATCTAATTTAAATATGCAAAGTATATTCAAGTAATTTCAATTAGCATATTTCTGAGGCATCTCAGGTGTGTTTACAGTATGTGTTGTATAGAGGAGAATAATGGAGAACAGATTGCGCTTATCTTTCATTTTAGGGTGTAGCATTCCAGATAAAAAAAATTGGGGGGGGGGGGGAGAGAGGAGAATTAAACAGCAATCTGTTATTTCCTTTGTCTGAAGTAATCGTTTTGTCTTCTGATATTTCAAAGCGTAAAAAAAAAATGAAAAAAGAACACAGAAGCGCACCAAGGGTTAAGGATACTGTATTATACAATGGATATAATAAAATGTAAAAACGTTCACATAATGTTAAAAGTGTCCAGTAGCCTGATGAAACACTGAATAGTGTGAAACGCGTTGCGGAGTATATACAGTACTTGTTGGTGCCCAGACGCTTGGTTTTACAAGTCCCAGCTTTATACGAACTTTAGAGCTGGTTTTACCTCCTCGAGTGGGACGTAAAGTACACAGGCGATCGGAGGGCAGCTCCATACGGGTCCTGCGATACCCGCAACCCGGAACTAAGATCTGAGCCTTGCCGAGCAAGCCAGCCCCAGCACGCGGGACTGAACTGTGAACATCCGGCAATACCTCCTGCGCCTATCCTCCTGGATCCACCATGCTTGTACTGGCCGCTACTGGACACTTTTAACATTATGTGTAAGTTTTTACATTTTATTATATCCATTGTATAATACAGTATCCTTAAGCCTTGGTGCGCTTCTGTGTTCTTTTTTCACTATCTTCTGACGTTGGAGTCTTCCTACTGAAGTTACCAGTGGAGGAGGGGTGCCTCCACATCCCAGTAGCAGCAAGAGGGGAGAGCTGATCTACTTCAAGATCCCTTCTAGGAAGCATGAGCGCGGATTGACTTATCTACCTATGGTAAAAAAAAATGATATGTTGAAATTACAAAATCAAAACACGGTTGCAGAATATAAGCAGAAGTAATTTTTATTTTGGGGGTTATTGCAGTTTGAAGTGTCATTGATATTATGCATCTCTTAACTTTAATCTTCCCTTGTACTTTGTTTCCAATAAGCAATTACGTTGCTACAGTGTGTCGAGTACGTTAGTAGGTACTTGAAGTGCATATTAAAATAATATGCATTGATGCAATTATTTCTTGATTTCATTTTGCTCCACAGCTTCAATTAACCTTAACTACATTAACCTAGTTTCCTTAGGAAACCTTTGCAAAATGTACAAAATGTTTAAAAAGTATCATATTAAATATTTAAGGCCACCATTGCAGGGTGAAAATGAGTAGCAACTGTGTCCCAAGGTTTTCTAAACCCCTTTATTGCCAGGGGGGTCTGGTACACATCCAAAAAGGCATTGAAGGGTTTGAGAAATTGAATTTAGGCTTTCCAGCAAATATTACTAATGTTTTATGGAGGACCCACAGATATATATATACACTTTGCTAAGGAAAACAATAAACACTGTAGACATTGTTTCTGTTGACTAAGCATATTGACATAACAAAGAATGATTGTATAAAATATTTTTTTTTTAAATAGCACAACCAACATTTCAATTATTCAGTATTCTGATAAGAACAGGAAAATGGCAGAGCTGGAAGTCACGATTGAACAATACAGAGTGTCAAAATGCCTTGGAATGTAGATGTCTTGTTCCTTTCTTGTCTAAAGGTTTAACCCTAAATGTGACCTCTGTCCCAGTTTCATAAATCTTTTACACTATCTGGAGTTTAATGTAATTTTAGCATCAGTTTTTGTCTATCCTGTTTAATGTTTTATGCGCCTGTAATTCAACAAAGACTTCTCATGACCCTCTACTGTGAAACGGTATCTAGTTACACTATTTAAACCTGTGCAAAATAAGCCCATTGAGAAAAAAAGGTGCAAGTCTTCTCAATGAGCCATTTATGAATCAGGTAAGCCCTGAGGCAGTAACAGTATATTTGCTGTGTCATATATGTTTAGTTTGATGATTTCCACCAGTTTCCCCATTGGAACCATAACATTTTACAGTTGTCTGCAGCAGAGATTTTCTAAGACTGTCGACAGCAATAATTTCATTCTGAATTCTAGTTGCCATCATAGGACATGAATAGAGAATATACCTTATGGCTAATATATATATATATATATATATATATATATATATATATATGTGTAACCCTTGTTCCCCCCCCCTAGACTCAACTGATGTATCTAGGGTGCGTGAGGGCAGATTACATGGTGATGGAAGGTGCATACCTGTTGGAACAGGAGGGCCTGAGCTTCCTGCGATGTTATGGGGGAGACAGGACCAGGCTTCTGAGGTATGGGCCTCCATGTGGTCTTAATGGTGCAGCGCCTCCATCTTCTATAATTCCCAGGGATGTGGAAAGAGACCCTTATAGAAGAACCCCCCTTGGTCCCGGGGTGAATACTCCAGAATCACTCGGCACAATGTTGAAAGCAACAGAGTCTTTATTGTACACACTGTCGGCAGGGCAGTAATAGCAGCACAGCAATACAGTTACACGATATGCCTCCTCCTCCTCTCCAACCAGATCGTTCTCCTCAGGATGGTCTGAAGGGTATCTTTCTCCCTGCCTCCACCCGCAGTCAAGGGCGCCACGGGTGGGGCTAGCTCTTCCCTCACCCCCTAAGCAGGGCGAGAGGCATGGATCCACCTCTGAACTACTAGGCCCTACTCCTCAGGAACCTAACTACACTCTCTCTCTCTATCTGACTGTCCAGCCAGACACTCCAACCTTCCATCGGACCTCCTAGACAACTCTCTCCTGACTCACTCCTCTGCACTCATTTGTGGAGGGATCAACATTCCACCACAAAGATACCTTCTTTGGATTGTACTTACACACGGCCGTGTAAGTATCTGTAATATTTCACTGTATATTATTATCTTATAGTTCCTGTCCCAACCCCACTACTTTATGCATGATTTATCGTCGTTGGTTTTATTAATTTATGTCTACTGATCCCTCACTCCCCCTACTCTATTCGTTTCCACGTTTTCCATAAGGGCTTCGGATTATCCCTTTTAGGGGTTGAAGCAGAAGGGACCGTAAGAATATCTCTGCAACAAAAGAGAGAAACCACATTTATTGGTGTCATCACTATCTGATACTAAAGGTAAGCGCCTGGTCTCCCCCATTGCATACTTACCACAGTAGTAGGAAGATTTAGTAGCCCGTGCTGTTTACAGGGGGCTACACATATATATATATATAACATTTATCAGACGTTGATCCGGGAAAAAGAGACAGCACACAGCCAGGTAAGTACAAGAAAACTGTATTCACATAGAAAATACACGGCACTGCATCCAACATTTTGGTCAGCAAGACGTGACCTTCCTCAGGGATGTGCAGTGAATGAGTGCCAGTGATACAATATATCACAGGAACTCAAGCAAATAAACTATATATATATATACTGTCGCGGCCGAGTTTATTCTAACTTTTGCCTGGTCTCGGCCACGACAGAAACCGGGCGCGCGCCAGGGTGTCCCGGGCGCGCGCCGGAGCCTCGGAGGATCGGTCCTCCGATCGAGGCACCCCCCTCCCCTCCCCGGGTCCACCGGGACCCCCAGAGCCCCCCACCGCAATCCCCCACATCGTGGGACACCAGGGCTCCCTTCAGTGACGGTGATGCGCGGCACGCCGAGGGAATTCACTGCAAAAGCCGGGACACCTCACGGCTTGCGGCTCTATATATATATATTTGCAAGATGAAGCCAATGTACAAATTCATGGGTGAAGGGTGGGTATCGGGTCAGTGTGGCTTAACCCCTTAATTACCTTTGCGGTTATTATCCGATAAGGTGTTTAAGGGGTAAATTGATATCTGAATGTAATTGCAATGTATTTGGTTTTGTATTGGCTATGTTTTTTGTGGGCAAGACAAGGATGTTGCTGGCGACAGAGACTTCTTATTGATGAGGTCAGTAGTACTTTATTTATTTGATTATGCTAGTTAATGTTTTTAATAATGGGCAAATAATCTATTATCCCTATCTGGATAATAGTTATTTTGCACATTATTGTACTGTAAGTGTTGGGGGGGGGGGGGTTATGTATTGAATGTATAGGCCAGGTTTATTTTTTTTACATTCAGAGTTTGTTCCGTGGTTCTGCGTGAGACCTATGGAGACCACCTGTGGTTTCCTCGGGTATCTCATGGGTATCAGGCTGGTGGTTCCACGGGTGACACATGCGGGGATGAAGCGGTGGCCTCACATCTGTGGGGGCACTGCCGACCCATAGGTGCGGGGATGAAGCGGTGGTCCCACATCCGTGGGGGCACCGCGGACCCGTAGTGAGCACTCGTGAGTTCCCCAGACCCCCGTGGGAACCCCCTGAGGCCCCGCAAACACCTGTGGGTCTGACCCGGGGCTCCCAGACATCCTTGGGCCTACCGTGGGGACCCAATTGTGGCCCACGGTGACCCAAGGAGACAACCTGGGGGCCATGGTGCTTGGTGGGACCCACCAACAGGCCTCCAGAACCTGTTTGAAAAGGGCTGCTGGTACCCTGTATGTCTGTCAGGTGCCCCGCCAGCCCACCGGGGACTCGCGTGGGGCTGTGTTATGAACCCAGTTTGTAAAAGGATAAATCTTGTAATTATGGGGGGGCACAGGGGGTGGATAGTGTATTTAATAAATAGAATGAAGTTTATTGTGGGTCACTGTATTGTTTTAATTGTGGGTACTTGGTGGGGGGGGTTCCCCAACGGTATGTGGGTAGGCCTCCCTTGTGGGTAGTGGGTGAGGGTGGTTAGGCCTCATGGGGTGGGGGGTTAGTGTGGGAGGGTATGTAGGTGTCCCGAGTGGTGGGGGAGGGTGGGTTAACCCTTAATGACTATAGCGGTTAATAACTGCTATGGTGATTAAGGGGTTAGGGGACATTACTTTGGATGTTTTCATTCTTGTGTCTGTTTCGCAGCAGCGGAGGGGACATGGGCAGGATGAAGATGAGAATGGCCTGCATCGTTTCAACCGGTAATGGGTAAGTGCTATACAGTATGTATTTAATGTATTTATTGTTGTTTATGTATTTTAAATACACAGGGGGTGTATGTTGTTTATTGCAATGTTTATTGGGGCAATTGTCCCCAATAAACATGCTATTCTGCCTTAACTCTTCATTGCCTTAGCGGCTATACGCTATGGTAATGAAGCAGCATTTCTGTATTTTAATAATATTGTGCGGGAACAGGGGGTCCCCTGAGCTGAACCGCATTGATTTGTGGCTCAGAGACCCCCTGCTCACAGTACACTATTATTAAAAATACATTCATGCTGCTTCATTACCGTAGCACATAGCTGCAAAGGTAAGGAACGAGTGTTTATTGATAGTGTGTTTTACTGATAGTGTAGATGTGCAGAGGGTCTCCGGAGCTGAACCGCTTTGGTTTTAGTTCCGGGGACCCCCTGCTTCCCGAGATACTGGCCCCTTTAGTGGGTGCCGGTATCCCTCTGCTTTGTTCACATTCCGCGGTCACGTGATCGGGACCTTTAAATGCAGAGGGATACCGGCACCTCATAAAGTGGCCTGTATCTCGGGAAGCAGGGGGTCCCCGGACCTAAAACCAAAGCGCTTCAGCTCCGGAGACCCCTTGCACATGTACACTATCAGTAAAAATGTATTTTAAATAATTTATAATGTGCCTATGTTTGCGCAGAGAGAGCAGCGGATCTCTCTCTGCTGCAGACATATCTCGCCAGGGGACGGATTCTCGGCAATTTCTCGCCAGGTAGCCATCTCGCCACCGGTTACTAGCCATTTTATCAAATGGTGGTGGCGCATTCATTCGCCAGGGATTCGGCCCTTCCTGCATACAGTGAGGTTAACACGCCAAAAACCAGGCGAATTGAAACCGTGGCGAATGCAATTTTTTGGACCTTTCTGCATAGGCCCCAGTGTCTTTAATAAGTTGTTTATGTTGTCCTATAGGCTTTATCTTTTGAAATGTTGCATACAGTGTTTTTTATATATCCCTGATGATACATCACTTGGTCACTATTCAGTTGATAACAGGAGTAATACTATTACATATGTTCATACTTACATGTATATTGGACTTAAGAGATACATCTGTTTAGTAACATAGTTATGTACTTGACCATACACATTAGTTTTGTACATCAGGGGTTAACAATTTAAAGTCCGTTTTCGCAGGCTTTTTTTACTTTAAATACACAGGCTCAGACCCCATCTCCCCACTCCAAGATGAAGCGCTGATTCGAGCGTGAAATGCGTTGAGGGGGAGATTGTGGTGTAGCCTGCTGTGTTCGTGTTCAAGATACCTCAATAAAGTTATTTTCAATACCCGGAAGTGCCCTGGAGTTTGTCACAGGCAGTGGCGCCGGATTTCCTATCTTCGCCCATGTTGCTGCTTCTACTCTGCAGGATTGCACGCTTTGGAAAACTGCAATACTGGACCCATTCTGGATACCCCCAAGGGCAGGTAATGGGGTTTAGCCCTTATATGTGTACCTGTGGTCCTATTATTGGGGAGGTTAATACATAGAGAGGGTTCTACATACAAAGACCATTGGTTGTGGTAGTCAAGTGGACACCGCTAGGTCATTTGTCCCCCTGTATATGAACATTAAGATACTATGGACGTTTACATTGTGCCAATTATTGTTTCAATAACAATTGTGTGATATACTATATTCAGAGCACACACCGACATATGAGCACCATTTCTCTGCAATCTGTTCCCAGTGGCGGAGGCTAAGGTCCTCTGTGAACCAACAGGTAGTGGCAGCACCAGTGGCCTTCTTGTTTAGGGGTAAACAGGGCTACATAAAAAAACCCTGGACTAGCTCACACTAGGGAGGGACTCTACAGTAAATATTGGCAACCCCAGGGAGCCCCGCTGCATTAATCTGATGGGCCATTAGAGTGTTTGCAGAAATGTCACAGAAATGTTGCGGCTCCCTACCTGTACCGAAGCTGTGACTATAGAGCCTGTTACAAATGCGTTATTTACATCAGTTATGCACATATATGACGATTGCAGTACAGTACATGCATCGATAAGTGGGAAAAAGGCAGTGCTTCACTTTAAGTACATTGTCGCTTTACATACAAGCTCCGGTCCCATTGCGTACGTTAATGCGGGGTATGCCTGTAATGTGATCTGCACACTCTGGGTTATACAAAGATAACTGCAAATATTTTTTCCATTAATCTACAAATATTGTTTTTTCAGACCCGTATCCAATGTTCATATAAAGTAGCAAAAAAAACAAGCCTTTATGAAGTGAAACTAAGACCGTGTGTATACAGAGCTAAAAACCTCACTTTTCAATCCCACATTGTAAAGTGCTTGTGGAACTTTGGTGTGGGCGCAGACAGAACAGGAGGCCGCTATATTTTAAAAACAGAGCTTGTTTGAGAACTAATAGAATTCTATCATTCTAAAGTTAGATATTGATGTACAGTGTCCTAATTTAATAGTGTGCTTATGAATTGCTTAATCGCTAATGATATGCATGTTAGGCAACTCTTTTTTTTTTTTAAGCTGAGGATGTTTTTATAATACATATTGTTATGTATGTACAGAGGTAATGAATCAGCAACGATAATAACAATTTGAAAACAGTCTATTGAATTAGTAACATTGGTCTTGTTATACAAATGTAAAATGTGTAGGGCAGAAGGTTACATGCCCAGGCTAATGAGAGGAGAATATGAAGAAGAGGAGGAGGATATGGTGAATTCTGATTTTGCAGCTAGAGAAAGAGGCTGAGAAATGTGTGATATTAACAGGCATAGCTCAGCTGAGATTAAACAGCCTGTTGCAGTTCATAATTGATACTCCTCCACAAAACAATTGTAGACTTTAGCCTTCCAATTATCACATGTATACATAGGTAACAGATCAGTAATGATGACAACGATTTGGTAATGTTTTATTTAAACTTTGGTCTTACTACAGTAACGTAGAACATGTAGGTAAGAGGCTGTAGCAGGGTGGCAAACAAGCACTTATCTGCTGCCTAAAGGAGGAAGGAAAACTAATGAGCCACCTGTGCTGGGTTCCTTTTGGTTTTGCATAATTTATTATCTGACATAGGGAGTCAGTCATTTTTTTCGGCAGCCACCCTTCACTAATATCTTTGTGACTATTTAGGTCTACACACTAATTGTACATAAATCACGTGTTAGCGCTATACTGCCCTCTTTTCTCTTGGGATACATTATTGCCTTTAACAGATTTGAAATGGAAAAATCAAAGGTATCTGTTGTCCTTTAATGGCCTATCCCCACTACCCTTAAACCCATTTTAAAGTTTTTGAACTTGCAAATTACTGACACTGGATTCGCCCAGGTTACGGCTCCCATAATATCTACATTGCTCCAAAGGTGGACAGCCTGATGGGGCTTCCCAATTGCTGTGCCTCTCTGCACAGGACCAGCGTGCTAAGGATTAACATGTGCTTGTACTTTGTGAAACATCAACCCCACCCACTGGAATGTTAATGAGCCAAGAGGACACAAAGAACTGTTTGTTCACCGCTGTATTGAATCTCAACCACCCTAGTATACATCTGCGTTGCCCCAAAGGCGGATAGCAAAAGAATGTGAGCCGTTTGCTGCCGCTCACTGATGTTTGATGATATTAAAGTGATGTTAAAGCTGTTTTATTTCAATCTGAAACTCGCAAGCCCTTTATCCCCTGTACCCAATTTTCCAACTCTATCTGTCCATGAAGTGTCTGTGAATTGACTGTATAAACCTTTTCTTTTAATGTAACCATGTATTTTTTTATAACTCTGTGCCCAGAATATACTTGAAAACGAGAGGTAACTCTCCAATGGATTACTTCCTGGTAAAAATTTTTTAGAAATAAAATAAATAACGGCCCTAACGAAGAAGGTGGTGAATCCTTCTCTATAGTCACCTGAGGCTGTCACTGCCTTTCAGACACTCAAGACAATCTTGTTCACAGCACCCATTTGTCTTTACCCTGATCCTTCCAAGGCCTTTGCTCTCGAGGTGGATGCTTCTGAAATTGGGGCTGGTGCAGTTCTTTCTCAATGGAGAGAATTCCAGGACAGGTTTTACCCATGCGCCTTCTTCTCTAAAACATTTTCCCAGGCAGAGAAGAATTATGATATCGGGAACAGAGAACTTTTGGCCATAAAGATGACCTTGGAGGAATGGTGAAAATTTTTGATGGACACATCGCCCGTCACGATAGTCATGGATCATAAACATTTGGAAAGCATTGAGAATGCAAGAAGACTCGGCACACAACAGACAATGTGGTCCTTGTCCCTCATAGTTTTAATGCCGTCATTAATCAACCTTGTGCAACAAACATAAAGGCCGATGCTCTTTATAGACAATATTTGGTGGATGGAGAGGAGGAGACGGACACATGATCCATTCTCCCTCCGGCACGCATTATTTCCTCTATCTCTCTGGAGCAAATGCAGCAAATCATTGCTGCTCAGGCTGACAATCTTGCAGATCTTTCTTTGCCTCCGGTTTAACTCTTCATTCCTCCATGCTTCCATGAAGGAATACTGCATTGGAGACACCACTCAAAGTTCATGGGATATCCCAGCGAAATTACCTTGGATTTCCAGCTTCGTTTGTTCTCGTAACCTGAGATCTGCCAGGATGTAAAAAAATTGGTGGCCTCCTGTACTGTCTGCGCCCACACCAAAGTTCCACAAGCACCACCTTATAGCTTACTACAACCTCTGCCCACTTTTGTCTGTCCATGGACTTATATAGCAATGGACTTTATAATGATGCTACCTCCATCCAGAGGCATGTCAACCATCCTGCTTGAAGTGGACCGCTTCATAAAACAGAAAAGGATAGGTTCATAGGCGGTCACTGCGGAGATAGGAACTCAGCCAAAATTGAAGTTAAAATCAGCTTTATTTAACCAAGGTACTGGACATCACAGAGAGACTCTCTGTGATGTCCAGCACCTTGGTTAAATAAAGCTGATTCTAACTTCAATTTTGGCTGAGTTCCTATCTACGCAGTGACCGCCTACGAACCTATCCATTTCTACTACACATCTTCTAGCTGGAGCACGCAGACAATCCTATCTGCTCTACAAGATGCACGCCACGGAGCCACCCCCCCCCCTGCGGTTGCAAGGACCGCCAGCACGCAAGGCACGTCTTGGAATCCGTCCCGGAGTAAGCTGCTCAGTGACTGCAGTGACGTCATATCGAAGCGCAGCATCTGCAGAGCTGGGACCGGCAAGCCACCGAAGGAGCAGTGAAGATACCAGGCGGGTAAGGGCAGCAGGTTTTAGTTGTTTCGTGAGCACAGGAGAGGGGCTTACACGGCTTCTCATCCTGTCTCTATACTATTCCCTGCAAAACTGGCCCCCCACCTAGGTTATTAGTCTGTCTCCCCGTTCCTTCTTTTATATATGCATTGCTATTCAATACTTTAATCGCAGTGGGATAGTCTATACTTCATCTATATGCGCATCTGAGGTTGCAAAACATTAACCCATACCCAGTCATATACACTGTGTAGAGCACCGGACATTATGGGGTTCATTCCCCTTACTTTATAGACGCTTCATAAAACAGGCCCTTTTTGACCCCACTGGAAATTACCATCTCTACTGGAGCTATCTGATGTCTTTTGAAGAAGATCTTCAGGGTCATTGGGGCTCCCTCAGTTGTCATCTCACACAAGAGGACTCGGTTAGTCTCCCAATTCTTGAGAGCATTTCCCCACCGCCCTGCACCACTTTTCAGACTATTATCCCCAGACCAAATGGTTCACTGATCGGAACAATCAGTCTCTTGAGCACTTGAATACTTCCAACACTTACCCTTCCTCCGCCCCCCTCCCCCTGATTACTATTCCACTGCCAAATTCCACCATGATTTCAGGAGTACCTCTGTTGGACTTGAGGTTCCAGAAACTCCAAAAACTCTGAAGGGAAATTCCCCTCAATTTCAACAAGGCTGTCCAGATCCTGAAAGCTCAAGTTGTCAAGCACAGTAAACTTGCCCTAACTTTCCAACATGGGGACCAAGTGTGTCTATCCACTAAGAATATCTCAAGATGCCTTTGGCCAAGTAGGATCCCAAGTTACAGGATCCCTATCTCTTTTGAACTTTTTTTGCCTCCTAATATGAGGATCCCCTGGATGTTTCACACATTGCTACTTAAGCTGGTGGTTCAGGATTCCATCTCTTCTGCCTCTCTCCCATTCCGGTCAAAGGGTATACGGAGTTAAAAATTCATCATGTCCTCGACTCCGGCAAATCACGCAGGATCGTGGGTAAGTAGCAGACAAATTTGCCTTGCTGAGAGTGTTCCACCTAAGGTTCCCCCTCAAGCCTGAACTGGAGTGTCCAGAGTCTGCTCCTAGAGGGGACTATTGTAAGGCCCCACCATCGTCACCATCCCTCTTTTATATTACCACATCCCTGAGCTCTTTGCCTCTACAAAGATGGCTGACATTTGAGGTCATTTTGCCCTCAGCCAAGATAGCTAAAGTGGCTAAATTCCACCCTCAACAAAGATGGAGGATGTAATAAGCTGCACCTGATCATGGCCTTAAAAGCAGCCAGTTACTCCCAACAATGCCTGAGACAGATGTTTGATTCTTGAGCTCCTGGACCCCATCTGGTTTGCTGATTTCCAGTTTGCCTTCACTCAACCTTGGCCTGAACTCTTGCTCTCCTGCCCTGCCCTTGTAACTGTGACATCGACTATACTGCTGCACTGTGATCTGAACTTGGAAAAAGAAGAAAGTGCTCAGGGGCAGAGATCGGGCTTTTGAGCCATCTGCCTGAAAACCAGAACAGTTGGTTACCTCCCAGCCACAGTGGCGCCAGCCCAGTGGGAGATAGGCTGGAGGAGGCCGTTACCTAGTCCTTCTAGTAAGTGCTGCTCCCATTAACCCATTTGTATTTCCCTCCACAAGCACTTTAACTCTCTTAGCCTGTCTCCAGCCCTAATTGGCCAAAACAGTGGAGACCTCGCCTCCTGATTGGTCCCTGAGCACTGTGATAGGTCGTCAGCCCCTTTACCATGATTTCCTATGGTAGTGGGGGAAGCTATGAAAGGGGAACCCGATCAGCGCTCCACAGTTCATTTTGAGCCTGTCGTGGAGGTGAACTAAGCGGTGAAACCCGAAAATGAGACTGAGAGCCTTACCAAGTGGGAAATTTGAAAGTGCTTTGTGCTACTGGACTGTAGCTGTGCCAGAGAAGCAGAGAGCAGGACTTTTCAGTGAGACTTAATTGTGCTCCTCTACGAATTGCACCAGAGAGGTCTGGACGGTCCTTACCTCATCAGAAGCAAGCCCTGGGTAAGCCTTTGATGTGTCGATCAGCACCTAGTCAGCTAGTATTCCCCCAGCTAGAACAGAATAAATCCAGATGACACCCAGATAAGATGGTAAACTAAACCTGCCGGAAAACTGGATAAAGGAAATAGAAAATAAGGTGAATGTCCTGCATCACAACATAACATAACAACATGACATAACAGAGTAAAAACGAAGAGCCTAGTCTAAACAAATATGATAGAAAAGATTGTCCGTGGGGACCAAAAACGGAGCACAGCTGCAAGAAATGTGCTTGCAGCTGTGCTCCGTTTTTGCTCCCCACGGACAATCTTTTCGACTATTGAATCGTGTGATGCACGCAACAGATGAACTGCTACATATGTGAGTACTCTTTTTTTCTCTCTTTATGGTTGGGGAGATTGAGACCTTTCAATAGGTGCTACTCCAGTTGCATACCTATACAGGACTTACATTGAATCAGGCATCAGTCGGATACCACTATATGGACTGTCTCAGTATTTACCCCTTTAGGAGTTTATATGCATCAGGTCCTGAGTCTCACTACATTTCATCAAAGTTCATCCTAAACCTACGATATCATTACTCAAGTATTTATGGATTTACATGTTCCCTTGTTTCATTGAGCACCGATTTTTGGATTTGGTTCCTATACATATTCTAAACAAATATGATAACTAAAAGAAAAAAAGAATGGTGTCGCAAGCAAGCTACAGTAGCGGCATCCTTTATTCTTACCAATGCCGGTGGCATGCCGGGATCTACTCCGGCTGGCGCCAGTCTAGACCGCGTGCCGCCGCGTTTCCTCCATGCACCCCCCCTCCACTTCGGGTGCATTTTAGCCCCCCTTCCCGACCCCGAACCCGGCTCCTGCTCTGCCCCTCTGCTTCCCGCACCCCCGCTTACCTCACTTTAAACTCCAGGGGTGTCGGGGAAGCCGGGGAAGCCGGGAAAGCCGGGGAAGCCGGGCGCGCACGTGACTGTGACATCACAGTGCGCCGCAACAAGCCGCGTCACCACGCTTCCCGCACGCATCCTGTCGTGCGGGAAGTGTAAGAATAAACAATGTCGCTACTGTATGATACAAGGTTTTGAGTTAAATGGTCGAGATATTAGATCAAGGCCAGCTATAAATTCAAAAAAAATTAAAAATGGGTATTGCAAATACACTGGCGGCACACTTTATTAGAGTGCGGCCAGTTCCGCAAGCCGGGAGATTTCCCGGCTTGCTAGTGGCATCCCCTCGGTGATGCGCGGTCACGCGTCATCCGGTGCCTGCGCCCCCTGCACGCGCGTCCAGGGCTCCCCGAGGGAGCCCTGGTGTCCCGCGATGTGGGGGACGGCGGCAGGGGGTTCCGGGGGACCCGGCGGACCCGGAGAGGAGAGGGGGAAGCCCCGATCGGCGGGCCTTTCCTCCGAGGCTTCGGCGCGCGCCCGGGACATCCCGGCGCGCCAGGTTACTGTCGCGGCCGAGACCGGGCAAATGCTCGAATAAACTCGGCCGCGACAGTATGTATTGAACTATGTAACATTATACGATAACCTATGTACATGTAAATACAATATGCTACAATGTAATATTTTGAAATGTATCTGTAAACACCCTACTAAAAAGATACTTTAAAAAAAAATCGGCATATTTGTACTGTAAAAACAAACTACGAGATATTGGAGTTTTTTTGGTTGTTTTTTTCCCCCCGTGGGACACATACAATGAATTATGACAAACCTTGACTGTTTCTTTTTTTTAAGCTTCATAAATATCTGAGCTGGGTATGTGTTGTGGCAGCATTGGCCTTGTAGGTAGTGTTAGTGAAAACTCCACACAATAGTTTGTCGCCAAAACAAAGGACTTTATTTCCAAGAGTTGGAAACGGGTTACAAAATGTTTTCTCAGCAGTGTTAAAGGTCAATATAAACAGCCAAAATCTGGAACAATTAAAAATGTCCTTATCTGGATATTCTCAGGCAATCCTTCTGGGAAACTTCTGCAGATGCAGCGGCAGTTATCCGACCATTTCTCAAATTGGTTTTCGAGATCTCCCAGAAATCCTTTCAATATTTACTACGGCAGACTAATGGCCCATCGGATTAACACAGCAGGGGCCCCTACTGTGTTAATCCTACCGGGGTCTACCGGTCTGTAAGAGATGCGCAGTATGAGATAGGCTGAATCAGTCACTCTAACTGCACGTCTCTAACAGGCAATCGTGGGGGTTTATTTAATTTTAAACATTACAGTATTGTAGCAGGGGGTCTCCGGAGCTGAACCGCATTGATTTCAGGTCCGGGGCCCCCCTACTTCCCGAGTTACAGGCCCCGTTATGGGGTGCCAATATACACACCATGTTAAAATCCTGTGGGTCACGTGAATGTGGGATCTAAGCAAAGCAGAGGGATACCGGCACCCTATAACGGGGCCTGTAACTCGGGAAGTAGGAGGTCCCTGAGGCTGAAATCAACTTTGTTCAGCTCAGAAGACCCCCTGCTCCCCCACACTAGTATCAAACACCACCCTTCCCCCCAAAAAAATCATACCTAAGCGGACAGCTGCTAAGGTAATGAAACTGCTTACATTTTATTTTTATTCATAGTGTACATGAGCAGGGGATCTCCTGAGCCGAACAAAGTTGAATTCAGCCTCGGAGACCCCCTGCTTCCCGAGATACAGGCCCCATTATGTGGTGAAGGTATCCCTCTGCTTAGTTTAGATCCCACGGTCATGTGACCCACAGGATTTTAACATGGCAGGTATACCGGCACAGTAGAGATATGTGGGTGTGTAGCACTCCAAAAAATGCAAATAAATGCAAACAAATGCGATACTTGCACACAATGCCGGAGTTCCGGGTTCAGGGATGGCCTATCTGCAGCAATCCAGGTATACAGCAACAAGACAGATGATCCAGGGCTCCACGGATTTTCAGCAAAATAATTTATACATAATACACTCGGCCTCACTTAGGACTTTGTCAAGTGACTGGTAATAAGTCATTACTTGACAAAGGCCTAAGTGAGGCCAAAACGTTGTGTATTATGAATAAATTCTTTTGCTGAAAATCCATGGAGCCCTGGATCATCTCTCTTGTTGGGGTATACCGGCACCCATAACGGGGACTGTAACTCGGGAAGTTGGCAGTCTCTGACCTCAAATCAATGTGGTTCAGCTCCAGAGACCCCTGCTACAATACTGTAGTGTTAAAATTTAAATACCCCCCCCTGCGATCACCTGTTAGAAGTGCGCAGGTAGAGTGACTGATTCAGCCTATCTCTTACTGCGCATCTCTTACAGACCGGTAGACCCCGATATCATTAACACAGCAGGGACATCTGCTTTGTTAATCCGATGGGCCATTTAGTCAGCAGAGGACCATCTCGGACCATGACGCACTATAGTGCGTCATTCAACCCGATAAATTGTAGGATATCATCCGCTGCATCTGTACCTTGAAGGTAGTGCAGCCCTGCTTCCTTAGGCCTCGTCCATAGTGCAAGATACGGAATGAGCTGCATAGCTCGCGCTACAAATATAGTGTGTATTCCAAAGCACATGGCCATAGTGAGCGCAAGCTTGCACGTGCACGTGAGAAACAAGGATACCAAAAGCAGAGGAGACAAACTTGTTTAATAATACAGCGAGACAGCCTGGTCATGTGTGCGGCTAACAGCCAAGGAAAATGTTAACTAACACCTCCGCTCCGGGTCCACATTGTCCCAATTTTGGCACGAATTCTCTTTCTGGTCTTATATATGCTGTAATAAACCACTCCGGATCTCACTAGTTTCCGTCCTAGCATGTAATGGATAAGGGCCTTCCGTCACTTTTTCCTGAAAGCCACCGAACGAGAACGCACCTGGTACAATTATTGCATTATAGTGGCCATATTCACCCCTTGTATGTCCGATTGGGCTAGTCAGAGCTGCCACACCTTTTGGAATTTGGTGCCTGTGTCATCTACCAGTCATGTGAGCATCTCCTTCCGACAGAGAAACCAAATTCTATTCCTAATCTTTACGAATACTGGAGAATCCTTTTGTTTCCACAATTCTGTGAACTCACATCTCGTTGCCGTTGCTATATGCATAATAAGTTCGCTTTCATCTCTGGATAGCTGCGGGGCTGGTCTACTTAGCAGAAACAGCCATAGATCAAATGGGATCATGAGGTCCAAAATCTTTTGTAGCCAAATAGGAATTTCCTTCCACAGGGGCTGAATACGAGGGCAAGACCACAGCATGTGCAACAAGTCTGCTTGTACTCCGCATTGTTTGGGGCATAATGGGGAGTAACCAGCATCTAATTTGGATAATTTTAACGTGGTGAGATACCACCTCGTCATTACTTTATATGTGTTTTCCTTCAGTGAAGTACAAATTGAACTTTTTGCTGCGGCCATAAATATCTCTTCCCAATCTGCTATTTCCAGGGTTTCCCCTAGATCTTCTTCCCATTGGGAAGTGAATTGTGGACGCTGTGAGTACTCTTGTCCAGAACAGACTATTTCTTTATACATTTGGGAAGTTAGTCCACTAGTGTCTGTCTTCAATAAACAGAGCTGCTCAAAATTTGTTAATGGGGGAAGGGAGCCATTTTCATATAAAATGCTTTTATTTAGAGGTACCTAAAGAATTCAGATTGGGGAATTTATTTTTCTGCCTTAATTTTCTCCAAGGTTTAAATGTTTTTCCGTGCCTCTAAATCGGTAAGCCTAAGAATTCCCCTTAGCTTCCAAATAGCTAAATCTCTATTGTACAAACCCAGAGCAAAGTTCTGTTTTCAAATAATGGGTCATCAGCGTGTTCCTAGAGGTTAGCCCGCATCTGAATTTTTTCGGCTTCCCATACCTCCAATGAGTTTGATATTGAGGAGAGCAGCTCCTTGATGGATTTCAATATAGATTTTTGGGACCAGATTAAATTATATAATTTGACTGTAAAACACATCTCTCTCTCCAAATCCACCCATCGCTTCCAATTGGGGTCTGTGTACCATTGAGCTAACTGGCTTAATTGAGCCGCTTTATAATACGACAACAAGCAAGCAGCCACGCCTCCTGCAGATGTTGGCCTAACCAATACCTTTCTTTTAACGCTTGGTTTTTTGAAGTTCCAAATAATCACTAAATTTATGGACTGGAGGGAGGATATCTTTTAACCTAACTGGTATCGGTAGGGTCTGGAGCAGATAAAAAAATACGGGGGAGAAGGTTCATTCTGATACAGTATATTTTGCTTATCCAGGAGATGCTGTTTTAGGACCATGTTCTTATGTCCTCTTTTAAAGTCCTGGTCAGTTTGGGGTCGTTTGCCTAATACAGTGATTTGTAAATACCGCTGAGGTTCACTCCCAAGTATGTGATGGAGTGGGGCTACCACTTAAAGTTAAAATTAATTTCTAACAACTTCACCTGTTCCTTTGGAAGACTAATGTTTAGTGCCTCTGATTTATTATTATTTATCTTAGATCCTGAGATTTTGTCAAAGGAACCCAGCAGATGAAAGAGATTGGGCAGGGAGGTAGGGTCCGTGAAACAGTCAAAAAGAACTTATCTGCATAGAGAGCAACTTTATGAATGTGGGTGTTGATTTGTTGTCCCATAATGTTGTATTATTACGAATATGATTGGCCAGTGGTTCCATGCACATGGCAAATAGAAGTGGAGACAGGGTGCAACAATCTCTGGTACCACTTTTGATTTTGAACGGGTCTGAGGGGAAGCCCTGATGAGTAACCCTGGCCACTGGACCGGTGTACAATGCATTCATGGCATGTAGGGCCATGCCCTTAAACCCAAACGCCTTAAGAGTGGAGTTAAGATATGGCCAGTCGATTCTATCAAACACTTTCTTGACGTCTAGGCTCAACACCATAGTTGGGATCTTTTTAGTATGTGCCAATTCAATCAAATCAACTATACGTCTTCTTTGTCTGCCGCATGTCTTACTGGGACAAAACCACCTGATCTGGGTGGGCCAGCTTGGGTAATATCTGACTCACTCTGTTAGCTAACAAAATTGAATAAATCTTGATGTCCGAATTTATCATCGAGATAGGCCAATAGCTCTTGCAGCTAGTCTGGTCCTTTCCTTGTTTTGAATCTGAGAGATAGAAGCCTGAAGCATCTGTTCCGAGAATGAGGCCCTGTCCAGAACCGCATTATACATCTTAAGTAAATAAGGGGAAAGCAAATCCACAATTTGTTTATGTTAAAGATTTGAAAACCACCTGGGCCAGGTGCTTTTGAGGGTTTAAGCTGCTTAATTACTTGTGTTAGCTCTTCTAAGGAGAATTCCCCAGCCAACAATGCCTCTTCCTCCACGTCCAACCTCAGCAACCCGGTATCAGCCAAGAAAACCTCTAGGGATTGCTTTGTATTAACATTATCACTTCTCCCCGTCGTACAATCCCTCATAATAACTTTTAAATTAATCTACTATCAATTTACTGTAGTATTGGAAGTTTAGATGCTAGTAAGGTATCTGGCTTGTTTGCTTTTTCATAAAATGTCCTTTTTGACCAACTCATTGCATTTGCCGCATGGGATATTAGGAGAAGGTTTAGCTCTATTTTGGTATCCTTCATTTTTGAAAGTGTTTCTGCTTTTTTATTTATTTTGTGTTCCCCTGATAGGGTCACACATTTTGCCTGTAGCTCTAATATTTTTAGTTTTTTTCCCCTTTTCTCCCTGCTGCGATGCTAATGAGACAACCTCTAAGAGTTGCTTTATGTGCTTCCCAATGTGTTATGTGGGAGCTTACGCTTCCTACATATGATCTCCTAATCAACTTTTTAAAGAACCTCAGGTATCTTTAGGAGCCATTATTTTAATTTCCAATTAAATTAATTAATTAATCAGCTTGCGTGTACTGACTGATATGTGTGGTTGATTTAAAGTGCTGGTTGTTTAAAGTGTGTGCAGTTAGAACAAGAAGCAGTTTGAACAAGGAAGCGGTTAAACAAGGTATAGTTATTGAAGTACAGTTTACTGTTAGTACTTCTAAACTTCATAGTTGCTAGAATGAGCAGGATTGAAAATGCTACTCAAAGCACATCTTGCCACATGTATGTGCACTTGGAGCAGCTGTTCCAAGGAGCATACCGCTGTGAAAAGTGTGAGCGGGTGGACTCTTTAGAGTCAGAGATTGCTGATCTGAAGAGGCAACTTACAATATTGAGGGACATTGGCAATCTTGAAAGGGAATTAGAGCTCACTGAGCAGGCCCTTGCTTCGACTAGTGGTGCAAATGGTGGCGCTGTTAGTGAGGAGCAGGTAGGTAGCTTGGTTGCTGTTAGTGAGGAGCAGGTAGGTAGCTGGGTGACAGTTAGAAGGGGAAGAAGGGGAAATAGGGAGAGGCAGGTCGTTTCTGAGCTGACACACCCCAATAGATTTGCCATGTTGAGTGAAGATATTGGGAATGTTGGGGCAGAAATGGCAAGGCTGGGGGAGACTAATTCCTCTAGCAGCCAGGGGAATAGTTCCTCCAGCTCAGTGGGGACTCAGGATGCTCAGATACAAAGAAATATTGTGGAGGTAGAGGACTCCATTATTAGCAAGGTAGATAGGGCAATCTGTTGCCAGGACCGCATGAACCGAACAGTTTGTTGTTTCCCCGGTGCTCGGGTTCGGCACATTGCGGATCTGGTAGACAGATTGTTGGGGGGGGGCTGGAATTGACCCAGCGGTCTTGGTACACGTTGGCACCAATGACAAAGTTAGAGAAAGATGGAGGGTCCTAAAAATGATTACAGGGATCTAGGCCAAAAGCTTAAGGCAAGGACCTCCAAGGTAGTATTTTCTGAAATACTACCAGTGTCGTGCACTACCGCAGGGAGACAGTCAGAGACCAGGGAGGCTAATGCATGGCTAAGAAAGTGGTGCAGGAAGGATGGGTTTGAGTTTTTAGAGCACTGGGACTCCTTTTCTGAGAGGTGCCATCTATATTCTAGGGACGGATTGCACCTCAATGAAGAGGGATCTTCTGTGCTAGGGGGGAGAATGCTAAAAAGGTTGGAGGAGATTTTAAACTAGGATGGAGGGGGGAGGGGAATGAAACAGATAATGAACTAAATGGAATAGATGAGGATACAAGGTGGTATGAAGGTAGAATGGGGGCAAGTGCAAGTTTGACCAGCAGTGAGACACCCATAGTAAATACACATAATACTAGAAAACTTCTAAAGACTAAACCAAGTGGGCGGAGAGAGGAAGGGGCAGATAAGATAATAGTACAGGCTGAAAAAAAACTGAAATGCATGCTTGCTAATGCAAGAAGCCTGACAGATAAAATGGGGAAGCTTGAATTAATAGCTGCAAGGGAGCAGTATGATATCATCGGCATTACTGAAACATGGTGGGATGAAACTCATGACTGGACAGTTAATTTAGAGGGTTATTCTCTTTTTCAGAAGGATCGAACAAATAAAAGGGGAGGTGGAGTATGTTTATATGTTAAATGGATCTAAAACCTATTATAAGGGATGATGTCTATGAAGGGAATGATGAAAATGTAGAGACTTTGTGGATAGAAATTAGCAGTGGAGGTAAAATTATAAAAAAAATGTTTGTGGGAATATGCAATAAACCACCAAATATCTGTGAGACTGAGGAAGCTAAAATACTTTTGCAAATGGAGAAGGCATCAAAACTGGTTCATGTTTGCATAATGGGGTATTTTAATTATCCAGACATAGACTGGGGCAATGAGATTAGCGTTACAACAAAAGGGAACAGGTTTTTGGGGGTGCTTAAAGACAATTATATGACCCAAATTATTGAGGAACCAACCAGGAGAGGGGCAGTTCTGGATTTGGTCATATCAAACAATGTAGAAGTAATAACAAATATTCAAGTCCTGGAACATTTGGGTAACAGTGATCATAACATGGTCTCGTTTGAAATAAATTATCAAAAAACAGATTACTTGGGTTCAACAAAGACATTCAACTTTGGAAAGGCAGATTTTAATAAACTGAGGTCTAATCTAGTAATAATACAATGGGATGATGTTTTTGCAGGGAAAAATGTAGAAGATAAATGGGCAGTCTTTAAAACATTGTTAGAAAAGCACACTTATCAGTGTATACCTTTGGGTAATAAGTATAAAAGAAATAAGTCAAAACCAATGTGGCTAAATAAACAGGTAGGGGAGGAAATGGACAAGAAGAGGAAGGCGTTTAGATTCTTTAAGTCAGAAGGGACAGAAACATTGTATCAGAATTATAAGGAATGTAACAAAAATTGCAAAAGGGCAATCAAATTAGCAAAAATGGAAAATGAAAAAAGGATTGCAATAGAAAGTAAGGTCAACCCTAAAAAGTTCTTTAAGTACCTTAATAACAAATAAATGAGAAAATAAAATATAGGACCCTTTCAGTGTAAGATGGGTAGGCAGATTATTGGAGATAAGGAAAAAGCTGAGGTATTAAACAATTTTTTTGCCTCTGTGTTTACCAGGGAAGAATCAAGTTCAATAGTAGTGCCGCAGGAGGGAGCCACAACCTCCATATTAATGAACAATTGGTTAACTGAGGAAGAAGTTCATAAGCGACTTGAAAAAATTAAAGTAAATATGGCACCTGGCCCTGATAGCATACATCTAAGAGTTCTCAAGGAGTTAAGCTCAGTAATAGCAAAACCATTATATTTAATATTCAAGGACTCCATTTCCACAGGCTCAGTACCACAAGATTGGCGTAAAGCAGATGTGGTGCCTATATTTAAAAAGGGAGCTAGATCACAACCGGGAAATTACAGACCTGTAAGCCTGACTTCAATAGTAGGGAAACTACTTGAAGATTTAATACAGGATAATATTCAGGAATACCTAATGGAAAACAAAATTATTAGTAATAGTCAGCATGGATTTATGAAGGAGAGATCTTGCCAAACTAACCTTATTTGTTTATTTGAGGAGGTAAGTAGGAATTTAGGCCAGAGTAATGCAGTTGATGTGGTCTACTTAGATTTTGCAAAGGCTTTTGATACGGTTTCACAAAAGAGGTTGGTGTACAAAATAAAGAAATTTGGACTCAGTAATAATATATGCACCTGGATTGAAAACTGGTTAAAGGACAGACAACAGAGGGTTGTCATAAATGGAACTTTTTCAGGTTGGGCTAAAGTCGTGAGTGGAGTACCTCAGGGATCAGTACTGGGACCCCTGCTTTTTAACTTGTTTATTAAGGACCTTGAGGTTGGGATCGAGAGCAAAGTCTCGATCTTTGCTGATGATACTAAATTGTGTAAGGTAATAGAATCAGAGCAGGATGTAATTTCTCTTCAGAAGGACTTGGAGAGACTGGAAACATGGGCAGGTAAATGGCAGATGAGGTTTAATATAGATAAATGTAAGGTTATGCATTTGGGATACAAGAATAAAAAGGCGACTTACAAATTAAATGGAGATATATTGGGGGAATCCTTGATGGAGAAGGATTTAGGAATGTTTGTAGACAGCAGGCTTAGCAATAGTGCCCAATGTCATGCAGTAGCTGCAAAGGCAAACAAGATCTTATCTTGCATCAAATGGGCAATGGATGGCAGGGAAGTAAACATAATTATGCCCCTTTACAAAGCATTAGTACCTTGAATATGGGCACCAATCCTAAGAAAAGACATTATGGAACTAGAGAGAGTGCAGAGAAGAGCCACCAAATAATAAAGGGGATGGACATTCTAACTTATGAGGAGAGGCTAGCTAAATTAGATTTATTTACATTAGAAAAGAGGTGTCTAAGAGGGGATATGATAACAATATACAAATATATTCAGGGACAATACAAGGAGCTTTCAAAAGAACTATTCATCCCACGGGCAGTACAAAGGACTGTCACGGGAGACTCCTGTGGCGGGTAGGATCTCGGTGGCCGGAACAGCAGGTAGCGAAGTAGGGGTCACAAGCAGGGGTCTGAGGCAGGCGGCAGGTAGCGAAGTCAGGTAACAAGCAGGGGTCCGAGGCAGGCGGCAGGTAGCGAAGTCAGGTAACAAGCAGATGTCGGCAACGAGGAGACTGGAACAGGACAGGCGGGGCAGGACAGGTCCGGGAGCAGGGACTGAGAACGGGGAGCAGGGACTGAGACCGGGGAGCAGGGACTGAGACCGGGGAGCAAGGAACAAACAGGGACAAGCCAGATTACTAGCAAGGGCCTTTACTGTGAACAGACTACAAATACAAGTACAGGAAGAGATCAGGATCAAAGACAGAGGCATGTGATAGGAGTCTGACTTGAAGCAAAGGCAATTGAACCAACCAGGAAGCAGAAGCTATAAAGGACAGAGACAGGAGCAACAAGAAGACAGACAGGCAGACAGGCAGACAGAGGAACCCAGAGGAAACAGAAGACAGCAGCACACCCAGTGGACAAGAAGAACTATGGCTAAGCAGGAGGTCTAGGTGATCCTGACAAGGACTCAGGGCCATCCCTTAAGGTTGGAGGAAAGGAAATTTCACCAGCAACAAAGGAAAGGGTTCTTTACAGTAAGGGCAGTTAAAATGTGGAATTCATTACCCATGGAGACTGTGATGGCAGATACAATAGATTTGTTCAAAAAAAGGTTGGGCATCTTGTTAGATGGGAAAGGTATACAGGGATATACCAAATAAGTATACATGGGAAGGATGTTGATCCAGGGATTAATCCGATTGCCAATTCTTGGAGTCAGAAAGGAATTAATTTTTCCCTTAATGGGTTTTTATGTTTGCCTTCCTCTGGATCAATAAGTATAGATATAGGATAAAGTATCTGTTGTCTAAATTTAGCATACACTGGCGACACACTTTATTCGAGCTCAGCTAGTCCCACGAATTCGGGTATACCCGGGTGTATTGAGGTTTGTGACTGTTTTCTGCCCGAGTGCATTGGGTTATTTTCCAGGCAGGGATTGAAGCATTTTATTCCCGCTGGCTGCAATACTGCACAGTATATATATATATATATACTGCATTACAATTCATGAATTTATGCCATCTGGTAGACACGCGAAGCATTGCAGCCTATTAAATCCTAATCATTATCATTTAACAGATCAGCCGCCCGTCAGCCAGGCATGAACCCAGGCTGGGAAGGCAAACGCAACGGGGCTTGTCAGAGGTGAGGAGCGGCGCATTCCAGGTATCTGCCAGGTACATACTGGGTATTTGCTCGAATAAAGTGTGTCGGTGCAGTACCTTTGTGATTGTTAAAGGTTGACCCGGAATTGTTCCAACCAGGATTAGGAATCTGCCCTCTTTATCTCGCCTAACTTGGTCAACTACATGGGGTAGTCTGTTATTAATTAGGATTGACACTCCTCTCTTTTTGGTCGGGGCTGAGGAAAGATAGAATTGCCTGAAGTTTTTGTCCAAATATTTAGGGGCAAATTTTTTACTGAAATGGGTCTCCTTTATAAGCAGTAGATTTGCATTCTTTCTTTTATCATCTGACATCGCTGAGCACCTTTTAGCTGGGCTGTTAAGGCCCTTCTCGTTATGGGATAATATTGTTATTGACATTTTTTAATCCAACCCTGGGTCGCTCCTTCCCGACGCCAGACCCTTCTAAGAGGTCTACTGTTGTTTTGTGGAACTCTGGTTGAGTTATGACCTGTGGACTTTCCCCGGAACCGGAGTGGTAGGATGGGATAGGGATGGTGAAGGGGGGGGAGAAACAACATTTACTAAAAACATAGTATATGTAGAAAGATGGTGGAGCACTGCAAAAAAATAGGGCTGGAGGCAGATCCGTGAAAAATAAAAATGCTTTAATACAAATGCATGGTAGCAACAGCTACATTAAAAGGGTCCTCTAACGCGTTTCGCGCTTTATCTTTGATAAAGCGCTGTTAAAGCGCGAAACGCGTTAGAGGACCCTTTTAATGTAGCTGTTGCTACCATGCATTTGTATTAAAGCATTTTTATTTTTCACGGATCTGCCTCCAGCCCTATTTTTTTGCAGTGCTCCACCATCTTTCTACATATACTATACCTACAAAACGGAACGGATGCACGCTGTCATGGAGCAGAAGGGGTTAATATGTGAGTGACCTACTATGTTTATGGTTATTGTGACTATAGGGTATGTGCAGGGCTCCAGCCTATGATACAGGATATGTTCTATCCACATAGTGATTGCACTGGGAGTCTCTTTATATAAGGGCTTCCATGTGGTTTCACTTTTAAAGTGGTTACTATTGCTCTGTCCTTGTTAGGCTTCATATGGTGAGCCATATACCCTGTCACACATCAACACATTAAATATACAATTAACATACCCCGGTCTCCTAAGCATTATGGCCAACATTGCACAATCCTGGATTTAGAAGCACCATCAAGAGATTCATTTCTCATCCTTTGCTTTACTAAAAACATGAGAAACAGAGACTCCATCAGAGTCAAATATCTTAATGAACCTTTTTCGATCAACTTGACCTGTGGCCCATCTGCCCTTAGGCGGAAATTACCAACTGGACCACTGGAAATGATGGTCCAGCGTCCTGAGCAAAAGGTCTTCCCAGGAGCCCTTGATAGGTGAATAACCCCTATCACCTATATGAGAATGCATGCATGAAGCAGGGGTACAAACTCCACTGCCCAGCCTGATGAGTCATAAAATCAGAAAACAATACGTAAACCAAGAACAGCCTAACATATTGTGAATATCACATAAAGACAATTAATATCATAACAAACTGCTCACACCTTTGCAGAACCCTGTAATTAAACCTTGTGAACGCAACCACAATGAACCCGTTACAAATTCATATTCTCTATATACTGTAGTACTATTACAAATATCTTTAACAGTTTCCTTCCTGTGACTGCAAGAATCTTACATTATAACATTTGTACTACAAACCCTTTAGGGACAAACAAAGAACTTTGAACCTAAACCATTTTATACATATTAAATACATGACACTGAAACCTTAGACACTGGGTAAACATACTGTAAGCTAAACTTTAATCTGGCCTAGAACAACTGCTTGAACTGTTTAACCATTCCACATGCTTCCGACCGAACCGCAAAGGAGACCCCAAGGCCCATCAACCCTCCCTCAACTCCTGACCTCTCCCTCTGTGCGGGGGTGGGGGGTGGGTGAGAACTCTCCAACGCCTCTCATGTCCATCTATGATAACCCTCTACTGCGTGTGCTACATTTTTATTTCAGTCTAAGTAAGCACTTACCCTATTCCCGCCTCCAGTTACTCACCTCCCTCCTGATTTTACCTCTCATCCTAAACTTAGACCTCTAAGTACTTAGTCTCTAAGCTCACCCCCATGCCAAATAAATATTGACATATTCTGAAAACTGATGTTTCCTTAGCCTTTTTAATTACCTGACTCCTTCAATATTGTGTAGAGACCTGTCACATGGCCCACTCCACTACCATTGTGTGTTATAGACAGTGCGCTACTGTGTAGATGCTAAGTCTGCCTCCCTGATAGGATTTTATATGTATGTAATCGGGAGGATTAACTTAAGGATTCAGTATGCATTTGTACGTTGGAGGGCAAATTCCTTCATCGGACATCCTAACCGGACAATTGAAAGCCCCAGCATGAGTTCATGAGATTAATTACCTGTCCGAACAGTCACAACCCAAGGCGCCGCCTTATAACTGTATCTTGTTGTGCTCGGGCTGCAATAGGTAACCGGACCGCTCATCAGCTCCGTGCAGGATAAGAGAAGTACCCGCCCAGCTAGCGCTTCAATGTAAATGCCTGTCTCTGTCTCCGTGTCCGACTTCCTCCATCTCAGACTGCTTAATGGTCCCCCAGGGCCCATCCCTGCCTCTACCCTTCCTCTCCCTGCCACTACAGGATAATGGCATTTCAGATCTGAGACCTCTCCGACAGGCACTTACCCTCCTATGTAGTGTAGCACTGAAAGTCCAGATCGTCTCGCCACAAGAGCTAAGATACTCCTCAAGGGAGATGCCATCTCCCACGTTTCCCACTCCGGTGGAACAAATGGCAGGAAGACCTGCCGAAAATGGTGGCCAGAAAAGAAGAGCCTCCTAATTTCTCACTATGCAGACTCCAGGGTGGCCTCTTCTCCTGGATCTAGGAGAGGCACTGTACTTTGAATCTCTAGCTTCTTTAGGAAGGCAGCACCTTCTGAGTGCTCCCAAAGGATGTTTGCCCTTCCATCTTTGATAACTAGTAAACAAAAAGGGGAAAACCATTGAAAATGCAGCCCATTGTCGCACAGTACTTTGGTAATAGGCTGTAGTCTGCATCTTCTACTAAGAGTCAAAGTGGACAGATCTTGGAAAATGTGTGACTTTATTTTCTCATATACAAGATTGTTGGTGGATCGAGTTATTTTGCACACGGCTTCTTTTGTTTAAAAAAAATGGAACCTGAGGATGATATCTCTTGGAGGGTCTCCCTGTTGTGGCCTGCTCCTGAGGGCCCTATGGCACCAATCTAGTGCAATCTCGTCCTCAGTCTTTTCCGTTAGCATTACATTCAGCCATTTTGAGATTAAGTTTTCTACTTCCAGCACTGACTCAGGGACGACACGGATGGACATGGATCCGAATGTTTTTCCTGTGATCCCTGTTTTCTGAGACCTCCTGTCACTCAGATATCTCTGATAGCTGACCCTTTAGGTAAGCTGTTGTTTTTATATTTTTATGCGGAATTTTTATTGCTGGATCCAGCTTCTATTCCAGCTAATCAGCTCTTCCACCAGCTATGGCGATGTCACTCCTTATCTCCTTTATATCCTCCTGAAACATATTCTTCAACTCTTCAAATAGTTTTACGATATCTGTTTTGGTGGCCATAGTTTTTATAATAGCCATGTTTCCCTCCGTCATTGGGATTCCCTCCACATTGGGGCTCCTGCTCTCTGCCCCGGCCAGCATCTCCATTGCCTATGCTTAGTCCGATTTTGTGAAAAAAACTTGTTAGATCTGGCGAGATTTTCTTTGTTTTTGCCTTGATAGGCATCCCTGAATGCTCACCTTGTGGATTATGCTCAATTAAGTATGATCTGTATAGGTTTTATGTTGTGTTCTTTCAGTTAATCGGCTGGGCAGGACTGAGCTGTTATATCAGACATCCATGCCCGTTGCTGCCGTGCATGCGACTCCCCTTCAAATTTTTTTAATAGTCTGTAATGTGTCTTTATGCCTTATACATTCTTTGCTGCAGAGCCTATAACATTCTCCCCCCCACCCAAGCCAACAACAGGGCTCTGCTCTGCAGCCCTCCTCCCCCAGCCACCCTCAGGGGCCTCTGTTATCCTTCCCCTCTGAATCAGCACTCAAGTCTGTCACTTCAGGGACTCAGCAGCACTAATTCCCCCCTCGCACCTTATTTATGTGTTCCTCGTGGGACCGGTGGCCATTTTGCACACTGGTGCTTCACCCGATCTGCACTGGCACCATGGGCTCCCTACTGGCCACCAGGGGGGGGGGCCTCCAACCCCTCCAAATCCAGCACTGGTGAGGAGCTGAGTGTATTGCCTGCAGCCTCAGGGGGAGGGAGACGGCACTGCAGGTATCTTTTACCGTCTGCGTTTATCTCCGCTCACCTACAGACCCCCGACAGACATTTTGTTGTGGCTCTATTAGCCTGCACACCTCCACCTGAGCCGGTCGATCACCCCGCCACTGCGATCTCTCCTGCCGGTACCTCTGCCCCTCCCAACTCCCTGAGGACCTCACAGCCTACCCCGATTCCTGCTCCAGTCGCTGTGGGGTTGTTCCCTGTAGGATTGCACAGCGCTGCTCACCCCCTGCTGTTCTCATAAAGTGGCGGCCATTTTGTGGACCTCGTCTGGAATCGCGGGGCTCCCGGTCAGATGTATTTTGTGTGTGGGCTTCAAAATGTCACCCGAACTGTTGACTGGGGTTCCGCTGATGTTGGAGAGGGTTTTCCCTAGCTAATATAGATTTAATGTTTCATTTAATTAGACTTTTCCCCTCTTTCATTTGGTTCACAGACGGAGCTCTCATGCCACACATCTTTCTTGGCTGGTGTCTTGGCCACCATGCCTCATTTTCTGATGCAAAATTGTACTAAACTGTATGGACAACATTTGTGACTGAATGATGCCACTACATCTATTGTCATACACTTGGCTCCCGGCTTTCTGTATCCTGGTTCTCTCACTTTCATCCTCTCTGCTTTTAAATGTAGTTACCATACTTTTCAGGTTTTACAAGGTTTTGTACAAGTTGAGTGTTATAACCAGCCGCAGATGTTTTTCACTGCATAAAGATAATCTTTTTATTCCAGCACCATAACTGACAACCCACTGTTCCCTTTCCCTTCCTTCCAATGAACTCAAATTACTTCTACCCGCTGTCACCTATCTCTGGACCAATTTCTTATTCATTTCTCCACTTTAGGACCTGCTCCCTGGTTTCTCAGCTTGTTTATGAATGTGTGTTCTTGCCAGTTCATTACTTTTTTATGCTGGTTTCTTTTCATTCCAAATGAAATGCTATACACCAAGTTGCTGTTAGCTACATCATTAAATTAGATTAGCAAAACACCTGTGCTACCGAAAGATCAGCACAGATCCCCTGGTTGCTATAGCTGAAATAACTGTAAGTAGTTTTGTACATTTAGAACCTGCGATTCTTTCACTAGAATTTCTAAATATTTCTCTTTAAGTTATTACTGGGGAGTCATACAAGTTTTATATAGTTTACTTTGAGAAATGTAACATAATTTTAAGCAACTGAAAATGAGAGATTTTTCTTTGGTCGAGATATTAGAACAAAAGGCATTATGTATCCCCATCATGACCAAAAATCTATCTCAAGGGTATGCTTTGGTTAATAGTCAGAGAAAGAAAGAACATTCAATTTGCACAACACAAAAATCTATAATTTTGCTATCATGATTGCTGAAGTTAATATTACACTAAATTATATTAATGTATATTATCATGTGTGGGTGCTACAAGACAAAGCTCCAAAATAAAACACTGCACAGCTGTGCAAAATGCTAAAGCAATTGTAATAGATTGTAAAGACTTGATACAACATAAAAATGCGAAAACTGAAAACATTTCTTTCGTCTATGCTTCCCTACTAACAGTTCATATTTTTCTTTGCTTTATTTTTTTTAATTAGATATTGTTTTAGATAATTATGTAAACATAGCACTGGTTCTATGCATAAAAAAAAATTTCGCCATGTATTTGTGCCAGATATAAGAAATCTGTCAAAAATGTGTTAGATTTATTGCAGATTGTCAGCGGTTGTCTTGTTAAGACAAGACAAGATTTTTCCCATACTCTACATAAAATGTACATGAGAATTACATAAAATGTTCAATGATCCTCGAGCCATGGTACATCTAAGAATAGCTGCAGCAGTGAGTTCCTTTTCCTTAAGTGGCCACATGTAGACTGCACGCTGGGAACAGTTGCTCTCCCACTGTGAAAAAGTGTCATAGCCAGGTGTACTGCGGACATGTGTGAATTTCAATATAATGTTTGGTAACTCCTCGCTCACTTTTCCCAAAGCCACACCCCAAATCTGCTTCCTGGCATGCATGGGACAAACGAGGGGGCATTATTTTGGTTCATTGATGTTTCAATAGAGCTTTCTAAACATCAATTTAATAGCAATAATGTGCGTTTTAGCCTTTATTCATAGGCTCGTTGTCTTTTTGAGACCTGATGTTTTTAATAATAATTCACTGTCAAACTTTAGGAAACAGCAGACCTGGAAGGGCAACAAACCTGTAGAGTGTTATCCAGTTGTTATATTTTGTTAACAAAGTTACTGTCACATAAAAAGAAGGCGCCCACTGAATTTGTCAACTCATATAAATTAAAATAAAAACACCAAACAGATTACTTGTGCTAACTATTTGTAAGATTTTAAATGAGGGAACAGTGTGCTTGAGTATCTAAATTCTAATTATTTTACTCACTACTTGCTACTTTTTCTGTGACGATTTCCCAGGACAGGTTTGTGTTTGAGCTATAAGATGTGGGCAATTAACATTTCAATTGGTGATTATACTAGGAATTTAAAAAAAAATGCATCCCTTTTAATTAGTATTAAATGCTACAGATTGGTATGCTGAAAAGATTTAAAGCAGTAAGCTAACATAAAGATAGACGGAATACATTTCAGAAAAGCAGTGATATGCTGTTTAGTGGATATTACTGGATAAGAGTGAAAGATGCTTGGTTTAATATTATAATATACAACTGAATATAAAATATTATGTACCTGTTTTATTTAATCTAAATTGGCAGAGATGTGTTCTTATGTATTTTAACACAAATTCACTTTGTATTTGTAAAAAAATACAGCTACATTAGAAGCCACGTACAGTAGATACAATGATGACACTTCTCCTTCAGATACTTTTTACCATTGGTAGTGCAAGCAAAACATTGCATTGTAATCCTTCCTGGGAGTGCCAGCTGGGAGGTAATTAATTTAGAGTGAAGGATGCAACATAAGTGCAGTATGTTATATGGTTACGTTTTCATATACTTGTCATTCTTTTGCTAATCTCAATTGTTTCTATGGCAACACTGAATATAAGAGGGTTCCAGTGATGTAAACTCCTTTGTTGTTGCTGTGCCAGTGCTTTGCTCCCTCTCCTCCGTAACATGGACATGCACGGAGATGCCATTAACAATCTTTCATAATGCAAATTCCACATGTCTGTGTGCTCCCTAGTATACATTACATCAACACTGGGTTATGTTAAGGAAAAGATGGCCCATAGCAGGTAAGTCATATTAAGGTGTGCTTCGCTAAATAATATTCAATTAATGCAGAGGAGCTTACAACAAAACTACAAGCATATAATGTAGATGTTTACAACACTTCAATGATAAAGTATGAGGGTAACTCCTATAGCTGCATTGTAATATCTTTATTTGTGCACCTCATCTTTGCAACTATTGAAGGTTGAAGTGTTTTAGCACCGATAGTGTATACTGTATATCTATATTATTATAATTTATAAAGTAAGCACTAACATATTCCACAGTGCGGTACAGGAGGGGTGGGGGAGGGTACAGAGATATGATAATTACAGTATATAAACAGAATGACATACAAATAAGCACAAACCAGCGCAACAGGATACAGAAGGTAATGAGGGCCCTGCTCATGAGAGTTTATAATCTAAAGGGAATAAGGGGCAATGTTAAAATAAGAGGTAAAGTGGCCGATCATTGTGGAATGGAGTGTGCCTCAGGATGGAGTGTGACCCAGCTGGTCCCATTAAAGTTTGAGGCTATGGATGTTAAGGGGCATTAGCGTGGAGTTGTGTCCAGCCACACAACTGTTACAAATAGGGTTGAGGGGAAAAGAGTGCATTTTAGGAGTGTGAAGGATAGGATTGTTTTTTAAAAAATTGCGTTTTCAGAGAGTTTTTAAATGTCTGAAAGCTGGGGAAGAGTCTGATGGTACATGGCAGAAAATTCAAGAGAGAGAGAAGGCAGCACTGGAGAAGTCTAGTCTAGTAGGCAGGAGTGAGAGGAGGTAATAAGGAAAGAGGAGAGGAGGCATTTAGGGATATATTTGGGGGTGAGATGCAAGGTGGGGCCGCTTCACTGAGAACTTTATAAGTCACAGCTAGAGAAACTGCCATATCCTAGCAATATTTCAGAAGTGGAGGGGGCAGGACTTAGTGAGGGCTTGAATGTGAGGAATGATGGAGATGGCAGGGTCAAAGATGACCCCTAGTAGTGGGTTTGGTGTGTTGAGATGGTGGTATTATTGGCAGTGAGGGAGAGTCCGGGTGTAGGGGTGACATTGGAAGGGAGAAACATAATGAATGCACAGGATAATGGGGTGATCAACAGTGTTGAAGGCAGCAGAAACATCCAGGACAATTATTAAGGAGAAATTACCCTTTGACTTAGGTCAATGACCACTTTTGTTAGTACGGACTCAGTGAGGTATGGGCCAGTGGAAGGGTATACCTCATTTTTTTTCTAATATTTTTTCTAATATTCATACACATAACCCTCCTGTTCCTGTCTCTAGCTCTCCCCCCTCCCTCATCCTCCCCTCATATTTTCTCTCCTCCTTCCCTCACCCCTCCCTCATATTCTTTCTCCCCATCTGTCATATTCTCTCCCCACCTCCCTCATATTCTCTCTCCCCACCTCCCTCATATTCTCTCTTCCCATCCCTCAAATTCTCTCCCCCCCCTCCCTCGTAGTGTCTCTCCCGTCTCCTTCATTTTCTCTCTCCCCCCTCCATTATATTCTCTCCCCCCCCTCATATCCTCCACCCCCCCCATCCCTCATATTCTCTGTCCTCCTGACAAATACACTAAACAGAACAAATACGGCTACAGAATACACACATACACACCAGAACAGAACAAATAAATAAATACACACAGGTCAGAGACATACAGCCTCACATCTACAATATGTATTAGAGAAAAAGGAAAATACCCCACAAACAATAAGTACAGAGGGCAACACCAAAAAAATAAAAAATTATTTTACTTAGGATATCCCTTAGGATTATTTTATTTAGGATACTCACCGGTAGCTTAAACCGATACCACAGCTTCATGAGCCACTACCCTGACACAAGAGAACTCTCTTCCCATGATTTCTAAAGCCCATTTCTGCGAATATCGCACTATATGAATTCACTCACCTGTCTCTTACACATATAAATGAACATTACAGTTCTATCCCTATATACCAATAGGGACAACATAGTAGCCATACAATGAATATTAATGCAACACCCTCTTACATTTCTACACCTACCAACACCATTGTTATACACTCCACATCCACACACACTTTTTGTGGGTTAGCGTTTGTGCCATGAGAGAGAGCAATCAGCTATTTCCCTGTGAGAGGAGTGACAGCTTTGGGAGCTCAGTGGAGCCTAACCACTGAATCTCCCTCTGATCGCGTGCGATGAGAGTTGGCCACATCACGTGACGTGGAAACCGAGTGAGTGAGGAGAGAGGAGAAGCTAGTATGGGACCGAGACACAGACATGAATTGGTGCCGATCTCAACGGGACACAGCTTTGCAGTAAAAATGCCATGATACAGAGAGGCAAGGACAGAGTTATTTGATGCAAGGACTAATATAGTGCGTGTAGATCGGAACAACATCTGAATGTGAGAGACTCAGTCTACAGAAAATTCTCTCAGTGCCTTTATTTTAGAATTTTTAATAAATAGTATTACACTATATTTGTTTCCCACGGTTTTCTCTCCTATATGGTGTATCCCTGAGATGGAGAATATATCCTCAGAATACAGAAGGGATCCTACAGCAAGACGCCAGCTTGGAAAAGGAATCTGCAGTTCCAGTTCACATCCAAACCAACGTGGTCAGTGACCCCTGATAAAGTCACTCACTTGACGAAACACGTTGGGACGTTGGCTGATGTCATCACGCAGAGAAGCCGGTGTGAGATGGTCTGTACTGTCCGTTCGAGAGGAGCTTATTACCAGAGATGCTGAATCAAGCTACACTGCACATCACTCGATTGGAGTTGCTGCCTGCCTGCTCCTGCCTCCTTCATTGGAAGGTTTCATTACCAGGAGACATGCCATTACAGAGCTAAAGATCCGTCCTGTTTGTGCCCAGCTGAATATGGTGATGACACCCTATTGACATTTACTCCCACACACGTGCTTTTCTTTAAAATCTTTTAGGTGCAGGTCCATACGATCCTGTACCATCTGTTTTTTTTTTTTTTTATAACTTGTATTTTTTATTTTTGTGAAAATACAGCATATATACATCTTATTTCCAGTACTGTGACATGCATTATTCATATCTCTTATGTATGGTAGCTGTACACAAACATTGTCATCAAAAACAGAGTTATAAGCAACTACATAGACTTAAATAATAAATAAACATAACGTAAAATTAGGTGGGGGGGGGTAAGAGGAAGAGGGTGGGGAGGGGGAGGAAGGGAGGGAGGCCGCGGCACTGATCAACGCTTCCGGGACCGATGTCTGGATTAATTTGTTGCTGCTGGGAGGTCTACTCCATTACCGGAGAACGCATCTAACTACTATTAAAGCAAAACGGTGGATCTCTCCACCCCAGGGATGTCTGTCTGGGCCAGCCAAGGCGTCCAGACTTTTAGGAAATTTTCGCCAGTGTCATTGACTAAACTTGTCAATTTTTCCATCTGGCATACGAACCAAATTCTATTCCGGATTTTGGGGATAACAGGAATTTCACTTTGTTTCCATAATGCTGCAATCTCGCACCGCACGGCTGTAGCAAAATGTGCTATTAGTTTAAGAGTTGCTTTCGAGAGGCCCTGTCGTGCTCTTCCCAGAAGGAAGAGACCGGGATCAAATGGGATGTCGAGGCCTAAAAGCCTCTGAAGCCAATTAATGATTTTTTTCCATAATGGAATCAGCCGGGGGCAGGACCACAGCATATGTAACAGATCAGCGGATTCTCCACACTGTCTAGGACAGAGTGGAGAACTACCATTTACAAATTTGGATAATCTAAGTGGGGTGTGGTACCACCTCATTAGGACCTTATATGCGTTCTCCTTTAATGTTGTGCAAATCGAACTCTTAGCAGCTGCTGTTGCAATTTGGGTCCACTCGTCTAAATCTAGGGTCTCCCCTAAGTCCGTTTCCCATTTTAGCATGTAACCTAGCTTGTGGGTGACTTTAATTCCAGAACCGATCACTTCTCTATACATCTGCGATGTGAGTCCCTTCGTGTTAGTCTCATTCCGACAGAGCTTCTCGAATGTTGTCAAAGGTGGGTATGGGGTTGAGTTATTGTAGAAGGCTCTGATCTGGAGGTATCTATAAAATTCTGAATGTGGGATATTTTTCTCTTCTCTAATTTGTGCAAATGATATAAGTTTGTTGTCTACCACCAGATCTTGTAATCTCATAATATTATGCTGTTTCCAAATTTGAAAGTTAGCGCTAGGCATACCCGGAGCAAAGTGTGGGTTACCCCATAGGGGAGTCATCAGGGTTTGTTTGGACGTAAGTCCGCATCTAAATTTGGTAACATCCCAGATTGCTAATGAATTGGTCATTGAGGATAGCGGCTGCTGTATAGCGGATTTTCTTGCTATTTTTGGGGACCATAATAGGTTGCTTAGTTCCAATGGGGAACAAGCTTTGCTTTCCAATGCTACCCATCTCTTCAAATCAGGGTGTGTTTGCCATTGGGAGAGTTGACATAATTGGGCCGCTCGATAGTATGAAATCAAGCAAGGTACTGCTAAGCCCCCTTCTGTTGGGTGTTTCAATAGGGTCTGTTTAGTAATTCTAGATTTTTTGCCCCCCCATATAAATGTAAAAATGGCGGATTGCAGTTCTCTAATTTCCTTCAAATTTAACGGCACTGGGAGGGTTTGGAATAAGTATAAGATGCGTGGGAGAATATTCATTTTTATGCTATATATTTTTCCTATCCAGGAGATATTGAATTTCGCCCACTTTCTTATATCCTCCTTCAGTGTTTTAATTAATTTGGGATAATTTGCTTTATAAATTGATTTATATTCACTTGTGACAAATACCCCTAGGTATTTGATCGCCTTAGGCTGCCAGCGAAAGTTGAAGTTTAAAGAGATTAGTTTTTCTTCTGGTTTTGGGATGGTGACGTTCAAGGCCTCTGACTTTGACTGGTTTATTTTAAATCCTGAAATTTTGTTGAACTTATCTAATAGGCTGAAGAGGTTAGGGAGAGAGGTGAGTGGTTTTGACAAGACCATTAGCACATCATCAGCATAGAGGGCTATTTTGTGGGATTGATTATCTAATTTGAGACCTGAAATATCCGGATTCTCTCTCACGTGTGCCGCTAAAGGCTCCATACACATGGCAAAGAGTAAGGGCGAGAGGGGGCAACCCTGTCTCGTGCCACTCTTGATCTTAAATATGTCCGAGGGGTAGCCTTGATGCATAACTTTAGCTGTCGGACCGGTGTATAGCGCCATAATAGCTGATATTAATTTATTCTCGAAACCAAATGCTCCAAGTGTAGCTTTTAGGTATGCCCAGTCGATCCTATCAAAGGCCTTTTCTGCGTCTAGACTTAACACCATAATTTTAACTTTTTGTGATTTGGCTATTTCTAACAGATCAATGATTCGTCGGATATTATCTCCCGCTTGTCTATCTTTAATGAAGCCGACTTGATCTGGGTGTATTAGTCTAGGTAGGATCTGACTTAATCTATTGGCAATTAATTTAGCATAGATTTTGATATCCGTGTTGATAAGCGAGATAGGTCTGTAACTTTTACAGTCTAATGGGTCTTTACCAGATTTATGAATTACAGAGATTGACGCTTGGAGCATGTTTTCGGGGAAGGGTTGTCCTGCTAACACCGCGTTAAACATTTTGAGCAGGTATGGGGCCAAAATTTTACTGAATTTCTTATAATAGAGGCCCGAGAAGCCATCTGGCCCCGGGGCCTTCGAGGTCTTGAGGTTGTCTATAACTAGATCTAGCTCTTCCATGGTAAAATCAAGACTCAGTCGTCCTCTCTCCTCTTCCGTCAGTTTTGGCAGCTTTGAACTCGAGAGAAATGACTCACGAGATCGTTCGGTATTCTGGTTATGTACTATTTTATCCCCATTATATAATTTCTCGTAGAATGACTTGAATTCTTCTACAATTACAGATGGGTTGCCAGAGATAGAGCCTGAGGATCTTCTAATGGCTTGTATACTATAATTAGGGTGTCTGTGTCTCAGCTTGTTGGCGAGCATAGTATCTGGCTTGTTTGCTTTATCGAAAAATTTCCTCTTTGACCAATTCAGGGATATATCAGCCTGGTATGTTAATAGGAGATTTAGTTCTATTTTGGCATCTCTTATTGGTTTGAGTGGGTTGGGGTTATTGGATTGTTTATGTTTGTCCTCTAGGATTTTCAATTTAGATTGTAGTAAATTTATTTTGTATTCACGTTCTCTTTTCTTTCTAGACGCAATACTAATTAGTATGCCCCTTAGCGTGGCTTTATGAGCTTCCCAAAGGGATAGATAGGAGTCCACCGAACCGTGGTTTAGTTGGAAAAATTGATCTATTTCGTTGGCTACTAATTGGGCGGTGGCAGGGTTTTTTAAGAGGGCTTCATTAAGTTTCCAGTTTGCTCTAGGTCTGTCCAGAATTAGCTGAGTGCACCTTACACTGGCGACACACTTTATTCGAGCTCGGCTAGTCCCACGAATTCGGGTATACCCGGGTGTATTGAGGTTTGTGACTGTTTTCTGCCCGAGTGCATTGAGGTATTTTCCAAGCAGGGATTGAAGCATTTTATTCCTGCTGGCTGCAATACTGCACAGTATATATATATATACTGCATTACAATTCATGAATTTATGCCATCTGGTAGACACGCGAAGCATTGCAGCCTATTAAATCCTAATCATTATCATTTAACAGATCAGCCGCCCGTCAGCCAGGCATGAACCCAGGCTGGGAAGGCAAACACAACGGGGCTTGTCAGAGGTGAGGAGCGGCGCATTCCAGGTATCTGCCAGGTACATACCGGGTATTTGCTCGAATAAAGTGTGTCGGTGCAGTAGCTCTATAGGCGCATGATCTGACCATGAAATATCATGGATCCCTGTATGGGAGATCTGCGGGACCAGTCTGCTAGAGATAAAGAAGTAGTCGATTCTGCTATATGAGGAGTGGGGGTGTGAGAAAAAGGTATAATCTCTATCAGTGGGGTGTTGCTCCCTCCAGATATCTAGGAGATTATTCTCTTTCAAACCCTGACGTAGAGTGTATGACGCAAGCTTAGATTGCCGGGGCTGAGGGTTTGATCTGTCCATTGTAGGATCGAGGGCTGTGTTGAAGTCCCCTGCTATTATTAGAGGGCCCTGTGCAACCTTGTTTAATTTATTGAAAACGCTTGTGAAGAAATTGGGGTCCAAATCGCCAGGGGCGTAGATAGATGCAATAGATAGTGTTTGACCATTTATAGAACCTATGAGGATTATATATCTTCCGTTCTTATCTTTAATTATCTTTTCTGCTTTAAAAGGACACTTGTTATGGAATATAATTGCTACTCCCTTTGTTTTCTTTGAGGAGGATGAGAAATAGAATTGTCTGAATCTTTTGTCTAGATATTTTGGGGCGCTCTTTATGCTGAAATGTGTTTCTTGTAGTAGAATGATATCAGCTTTTTTCCGCTGATAGTCAGCAAAAGCTACTCGTCTTTTATTAGGGCTATTTAGGCCTTTCACATTGTGGGATATGATTATTAACCCCATTACGGCATACCTAGTCGGGAAGCTCTAACTTTAGTGTTTGGTGTGTGGTGATTGTAGGTGATCTTTACCTTTTCTTCATCTGTCCATGACATCGGTGTCCCTCTGAGGGGTCCCTCAGCGTGTTGCGCGGCGAGCGGCCAGATGGGGAGGGGGAGGGTGGGAAGGAAAAACAAGGGATGAGACATACAGAAATTTAACAACGGAGATCCTTGTGGGGTCTGAGACTCCAATGGATCTCTTGCCTTTGGAGGAAGGCTGGAATCCCGTACACCAGAATCTGGTGTACGATGGACCAGGTCCGATCGGCCTTCTCCCCTCCAAAGGACTTGGGTGGATGTCCTGTGATTACACAGGACACTATGAATCGGCAACATGGCAAGGGCCAGGGGTGGGTGGCTCCTTCCCTCGGCCTATCATAAACAATGATATACAAGCACACACATAACTATTTAATAACGTTAACTGTGAAGTTAATGAAAAAGAACAGAAACCTGTATTCCACAATTCCAGAAAAATATATGGTGGACAGACTGAGGTGTGTCCAGGTACGGACTGTCTTCACCTGTACTGGATCTTATTTACCATGGGTACCCCCGCTTGTGGAGCTTCCATCTATATACCCTAAAATCCCTTCTAGAGCTGCTTATATAATTATTTTTAACCTACATTTCCCCTCTTTCATCTTCCCAACTCCCCCTGGATATTGTTAGGTGGATGAGGTGTCTGAAGATTGGGGTTATATATATATATATAGTGGGCTGGTTCCCCTCAAAATGCCCTTTTTGTGGATTGAATCTCGGTGGGTGCCTCGTGGGGGAGGGGGGTCGGATGTATGGAGGGGGGGGCGGAGAGGTGTGGGGGGATGTCTCTAGTGCTTGGTGACTCCGTTGGATGTAGTCCATCTTGGGCACAGTCCCTGTTGTGCGCCTCATCTGTTGTGGGCTGCCTCCGTTGATGGTGGATTGAGTCCCTCCTATTCAGGATATTGCTCCGTTTCCGGGTGTACCACGATTGCCGCCGTGATGGTGTACAGGTTTGAAGTGTTCAACTTTATTCAGGTGTTCCGAGGACAAACGTACATTCCGCTGGTATTGTCCTTTTAAGGCTCAGTTGATCTTTAATTGGCATCAATTAAGGGTCTTATCTGGGGATTTTCTCGACGAATTGGTCACTTTGCTCCAGGACGGCTCAGGGGAGGATGTACCCGCTTCTACCAGGTCAGTAGAATCTCGTTGGAGGCCCAATTTTTTCAGGAACTGGTTCTTGTCATCCAGAGAGCGAATGGTGTGGGCTGCTCCGTTTTTTAGGACCATAAGTCCGAAGGGGAAGACCCAACGATACCGTACCCCCTTATCACGGAGTAGTTTGGTGATGGGGAAGAGGGTTCTTCGTTTGGCAAGGGTTATAGGCGACAAGTCCTGGAACACCAGGAGCTTAACCCCTTCGAATTCCACTGATCCCGAAGCTCTGGAGATTTGGCAGACAGCTTCTTTTATTTGAAAATAATGTAACCGTACTATTATGTCTCTTGGGGGGTCGTTAGGCTGTGGTTTGGACCGGAGGGCCCTATGGCATCTATCCAGGTGCAGGGTCGTGTCGGGCTTATCAGGGAATAGGCTTGTCAGCCATCTTGATATGAAGTCATCAGGGTCTGTAAACTCTTCAGGGACACCACGCACCCTGATATTGTTCCGGCGGTCCCTATTTTCCGCATCTTCTTGTTTGCAAGACAGCTCATTTATTTGAGCCTGCAGGTTGGCTGAAGTTTTGTCTTGCTTGCGGACTGCCCTGATCGTGGAGTCTAGTTTAGTCTCTATTTCGTCAGTTCTGGCGCCGATACTATTAATGTCTTTTTTCAAATCCTCCAACTCTTTATGCATGTACGCCTTCATCTCGTTACAGAACTCCCTCATCACTCTTCTAGTGATTGATTCTGTGTCCCCTGGGTCAGCTCTTTCCTCCGGTAGCCGATCATCTTCGGATTCTGAATCTGCAGATGGCGGCCGGTTTCCCGCTCTGTCTTTGCGTACCGAGTCCGTTTTGTTAAAATAATTTGTGAGTACCGTGGCCTGACGGCCCGATTTTGGTCTCGTTGGCATCCTGGGCTGTTCCTTAACGGGGTCGTGTGTTTTGAGAAAGTTATGAATAAATTTTGTATTGTGTGTGTGCTTTTAAATTGCCGAGGGATGCGGGGCTCACATTCTAGGCATCCATGTACCTAGCCCTCGCTCATGTGCCTCCCAAAAGATAACTTGTGCAGGTTATTAATTGCAGTCTGTGTCTGTTCTTTTTTTTTTTTTTTTTCAGCAAATGTGGGCAGAGAGGGTTGGCCAAGATGGCTGTCAGTCTCCCCGTAGCAGGGCTGCACTTGCTGGCAACCTCCTTCCCCCGGGATGGATCTCCCTCTCCCCTCCGGAGCTCGCGGGTCCCCGTGTCACGAGGGGAATCACTTGCACTGGCTCCGCTGCACGTTTATGCGCCTTTTGCAGCACCTCATACACCGGTCGGCGCTATCATGAGATACCGGCTCAGTGCAGGCGTACTGAAGTTATTGGGAGAGGGGCGGTTGGTCACTGCTTTGTCTTATATTATGCTTGTCTTTGTGTATTTGTGCACTGGGGCCCACTCGTTCTCTCCCCCACCTCCCCCGTCAAGCAGTTTGACAGGCTGAGTATCACTGTAGGGCTCCTTTAATTTCTACCGGCGGCCATCTTGGAAATTTCGGCTGCAGGGACACTGGGGCTCCGGTTCTCCCGAGCGCCTGCCTCTCGCTTGTTTTGCCGCCACGGGGCCTCTTGGGGTGTGTGTGAGTCTCCCCCGCTCGTGGGGCACTTTGTTCACCCCCCCCTGGATGGTTTCACGGTGTATGGTACTGTTTTTGTATTGGAGCCGCACAGGGCGCTCTGGCTTTAGTCAGTGTGTTTGTTTTGACTGCCTTTATTTATTTATTAATGTTTATTAATGTTGCGCTGTGTCGGGCGGCTGTGCAGCTCTCTGAGTTGTCAGCCCCAACCTTCCCCCCCTGGATCGGCGGTTTTCAGGAGATCCGCGCGGCCCCGGCGGCCATCTTGGTGTCGGATATAGAGGGAGGGAGACGAGCCTCCGGCAGCAGAGGAACCCCTTTAAAGTTTGTTTATTTATTTATTTTTTGTGTGCTGCTTAGTCGGGCGTCTATGCGGTTTGCAGGCAGTGCGTGCGGATGGGCAAGAACAGGGGGGGGGGGAGGGGGCAGGATCCACTCACTCTTTCTCTGCCAGGCTCTCCTCCACGATCTCTCATCAGCGTTAGGCTTCTGATCCTGTAATCTTGGGAGATAATAATGGTATAAGCTTGCAGCTCTTGATATAGTCTTTATTGATTTGCTTAATATAAGTTGTTTTATTAATTTTGGAGTATGGATGGGTTAGGATTCACTAATTTTCTGTAGGGAGCTCCAGTGCTAAGCATCCATCTTGTTAGCGTGCCAGGCCACGCCCCCCTGTACCATCTGTTTTAATATTAAATCCTACTTTGTTTTCGAGTATTATGCTATGGAGCTTGCACTTCTTTTATTCTTTCTCTTTCAGGTATTTTGTGGTTTTGCTAGACCACTAAGAAGCTGCAGCAGTCTCCATAGGAATCCTTTTACTGGGACAGGATTTCTTCAAATTTACAGGACACTTATTTCACAATTTGGAACTGGTTTAGACTTATTTTCATTATATTGATAAACTGTTTGTCACTGTTGATATATACACTAATATTTATTTGATTACATACACACTTGTATATGTATAACACTCATATCCTCACATATTCAAAACAATATAGTAGCTTGTTAGTCCAAATAAAAAAGGTATCACCTAATACTAAAGTACTCCGTTATTCTGCACTATGGGCCTCATGCAGTAAGCCCCGATAAGGCTTTTTCGGCATTTTATAGCCATTTTTTGCCCTCCTGATTCAGTAAGCCCCGATAAGTGGGAATTATCGGCAACTTTTCTTCAGAAAAAAATTTTTTCGCCACCCGGCTGCCGATAAGCCACTTATCGGGACTTTTTTTTCCCGCCTGAATTCAGTAAGCCCCGATCAGCTTTTTGGTGCTGATCGGCAGGCCAGATTGGAGATTTTATGGCCAATCCAGCCCGCCAACTAAAGTTGGCAACTTGCTGAAGGAGAAGCATCGGCAAGGGCGACACTTAGGAAAAATCAGCCCTTTTTCCTGCCTGTGATTGATGCCGGGGGTCTCCGGAGCTGATACCCGCACCGGAGCCCCCCAGCATGCATCCGAGGCAGGAAAAAGGCATTTAAAAGCCACTTCATTACCTTAGCGGCTAACCGCTAAGGCAATGAAGGGGTTAACCCACCGTGCCAGCGTTATTGTGGGTAGCGGGGATGGGTGAGGGGGGTATTTGGCCCTGGGTGTGAGTTTAGGACTTGCGGGGGGGATGCGGGGGCACTTAACCCCTTCACGACCGTAGCGGTTAATACCGCTACGGTCCTGAAGGGGTTAAGGCCTCCCGCTACCCACCCGCAAGCCCTAAACAACCACCGTTGGGGCTAATGCCCCCTTCACACACCCCCACTACCCACAATAATAAAAAAAACACACCCCAGCCCCACAATAACGAATTAAATAAATAATAAAATAATTATATATATATATATATATATATATATATACCCAACAACACCTATACCCCCCTAACATACAGTATAGTAATGGGCAGAATGACTATTATCCACAAATGGATAATAGTGCAGTTGTCCATTTACAATACATACACAACAATAAAGACTTTAAATACATATAGCACTCACCCATGTCCCACTGCCACGATGAAGGCCATCCTCATCTTCATCCTGCCCATGCCCCATCCGCTTCTGCAAAACAAACACAAGAATTACAACATCCAAATTAATGTCCCCTAACCCCTTAATCACCATAGCGGTTATTAACCGCTACAGTTATTAAGGGGTTAAGCCACCATCACCCACATACCCTCCCCCACAAAGCCCCCCAACCACCCTCACCCAATACCCACAGGGGAGTCCTACCAAATACCCTTGGGCCTAATACCCCCTCCCCCAGCACATACAGTACAATAATGTGCCAAATAACTATTATCCACATAGGGATAATACATTATTTGGCCATTATTAAACACATTCAATAACGTTAAAATGTAAAGAAACTTGTACTAACCTCATCAATAAGAAGTCTCCGTCGCCAGCATCATCCTTGGGGTCCGTTGCCAACATTAGAAATAGCCACAACATTTCAATATCATTAACATAACACTGAACCCCTTAATCACCTTATCAGGTACTAACCTGAAAGGTAATTAAGGGGTGAAGCCGTCCTGCAATGCCTACAACAGTTATGCATAACATCCTCAGTGAAATAAAAACCAATTGCCTAACCAAATTCCATTTAATCATTCAATCTGTAGGCTCACATGCCTCATAAAACATTGCATTTACAGTGTATACATGTAGCATAACATGTAAACTGCATGTACACGCTGCAAATCAATGTTAACAATACAATAATGCCACTCAAATCGCCATACATCACAAGAAGTATATTATTTAATACAATAAACTCACCATCAATGAATTACCACACATCAATTACATCCCTAAACAATTAAAATACCATCCATACCAATTACACAATGAACTAAAGCTATCCTAACAGAGAACAACTTCAAAACATAGTCAAAAGTACACCAACAATTACAATATAATAAAGCAAGGCTTTCCATATCCTACTGTACGGCCTGGAAGCCCAAAACTTACATCTGTCTAAAAATAAAATACATTTAGCACACATCAATGCATAGCCACAATGATTAACAATACAGAATTAGAAGCTTTAACAACACTATCATTTCTTACCCTGTATATATATCTGTACACATACATACAGACATACATACAGTGGGAAGAAATGATATGCATTGTAAAAAATGAAAACATGAAAAAGCAACACAAAAAACAGTTACATTAAGTACATTTCTTTATTTAACTTACCATTACTTGCCCCCACCGACTCCCGTTGATCAGCTTACTCACGAACCAATCCACGACACCATCCACGACACCATCCAGGAACAAATCCACGACACAATCCAGGAACAAATCCACGAACCAAACCAGGAACCAATCCAAGAACAAGTGCAGGAACCAATCCAGGAAGCAAGCCACGAAGAAATCCAAGAAACAATCCACGACACGATCCAGGAACAGGAACCCATAAAAGAAAAAAAAACATAACAAATTAAACATTAAAATAATAAAACATGACAATCAAGGGTTGTACTAGTTTTATTCTTAGTGAATCTGTATTACAATACCTTGTTCCGGGGTCTTCTTGACGTCCGGTGCCACGCCCTGGTCTTCAATCTTCAGGAGGAGGTCCGTCCTCCTCGGCATCTGCCTTCAAAATGAGACGACATAGGCTTTTATAGGCCTATGACGTCACATTTGTCGTCATATGGTTCCCACGGCCCTGATTGGGCCGTGAAAACCATGTGTTTTGGCTGATGTAAAAAAATTGATGACGTCACTTAAAGGCAATGCCAGCACAGCCAATCAGAATGGCTTTGCTGCTATTGCCTTTAAGAAAACGTCATGAAATGACACATGGCCGGACTCACATGGTAAGCCAGCCAATCAGAGCGTGGGAACTCCATCCCTACTCTGATTGGTTCAAGTACCATGTGAGTCCGGCCATGTGTCATTTCATGACGTTTTCTTAAAGGCAATAGCAGCAAAGCCATTCTGATTGGCTGTGCTGGTATTGCCTTTAAGTGACGTCATCAATTTTTTTACATCGGCCAAAACACATGGTTTTCACGGCCCAATCAGGGCCGTGGGAACCATATGACGACAAATGTGACGTCATAGGCCTATAAAAGCCTATGTCGTCTCATTTTGAAGGCAGATGCCGAGGAGGACGGACCTCCTCCTGAAGATTGAAGACCAGGGCGTGGCACCGGATGTCAAGAAGACCCCGGAACAAGGTATTGTAATACAGATTCACTAAGAATAAAACTAGTACAACCCTTGATTGTCATGTTTTATTATTTTAATGTTTAATTTGTTTTTTTCTTTTCTTTTATGGGTTCCTGTTCCTGGATGGTGTCGTGGATGGTGTCGTGGATTGGTTCGTGAGTAAGCTGATCAACGGGAGTCGGTGGGGGCAAGTAATGGTAAGTTAAATAAAGAAATGTACTTAATGTAACTGTTTTTTGTGTTGCTTTTTCATGTTTTCATTTTTTACAATGCATATCATTTCTTCCCACTGTATGTATGTCTGTATGTATGTGTACAGATATATATACAGGGTAAGAAATGATAGTGTTGTTAAAGCTTCTAATTCTGTATTGTTAATCATTGTGGCTATGCATTGATGTGTGCTAAATGTATTTTATTTTTAGACAAATGTAAGTTTTGGGCTTCCAGGCCGTACAGTAGGATATGGAAAGCCTTGCTTTATTATATTGTAATTGTTGGTGTACTTTTGACTATGTTTTGAAGTTGTTCTCTGTTAGGATAGCTTTAGTTCATTGTGTAATTGGTATGGATGGTATTTTAATTGTTTAGGGATGTAATTGATGTGTGGTAATTCATTGATGGTGAGTTTATTGTATTAAATAATATACTTCTTGTGATGTATGGCGATTTGAGTGGCATTATTGTATTGTTAACATTGATTTGCAGCGTGTACATGCAGTTTACATGTTATGCTACATGTATACACTGTAAATGCAATGTTTTATGAGGCATGTGAGCCTACAGATTGAATGATTAAATGGAATTTGGTTAGGCAATTGGTTTTTATTTCACTGAGGATGTTATGCATAACTGTTGTAGGCATTGCAGGATGGCTTCACCCCTTAATTACCTTTCAGGTTAGTACCCGATAAGGTGATTAAGGGGTTCAGTGTTATGTTAATGATATTGAAATGTTGTGGCTATTTCTAATGTTGGCAACGGACCCCAAGGATGATGCTGGCGACGGAGACTTCTTATTGATGAGGTTAGTACAAGTTTCTTTACATTTTAACGTTATTGAATGTGTTTAATAATGGCCAAATAATGTACAGTATTATCCCTATGTGGATAATAGTTATTTGGCACATTATTGTACTGTATGTGCTGGGGGAGGGGGTATTAGGCCCAAGGGTATTTGGTAGGACTCCCCTGTGGGTATTGGGTGAGGGTGGTTGGGGGGCTTTGTGGGGGAGGGTATGTGGGTGATGGTGGCTTAACCCCTTAATAACTGTAGCGGTTAATAACCGCTATGGTGATTAAGGGGTTAGGGGACATTAATTTGGATGTTGTAATTCTTGTGTTTGTTTTGCAGAAGCGGATGGGGCATGGGCAGGATGAAGATGAGGATGGCCTTCATCGTGGCAGTGGGACATGGGTGAGTGCTATATGTATTTAAAGTCTTTATTGTTGTGTATGTATTGTAAATGGACAACTGCACTATTATCCATTTGTGGATAATAGTCATTCTGCCCATTACTATACTGTATGTTGTGTATTGATGCTATGTTTATTGGGGGCATTTGTCCCCAATAAACATGCTACTATGCGTTAACCCCTTCATTGCCTTAGCGGCTATCCGCTATGGTAATGAAGCAGCATTAATGTATTTTAATAATATTGTGCGGAAGCAGGAGGCCCCCTGAGCTGAAGCGCATTTATTTGTGGCTCAGAGACCCCTGCCTCCCGAGTTACAGGCCCCGGTTTGGGCCATCGGTTACAGTGTGGACGCCATGTTTATTGCGGGGACGCTATAAACATGGCGGCGACACTGCCACCCGATGACACATACCGGGGCCTGTAACTCGGGAAGCAGGGGGTCCCTGCTCCACAAAGCAATGCGGTTCAGCTCAGGGGACCCCCTGCTCACTGTACAGTATAATTAAAAAGACATTCATGCTGCTTCATTACCGTTGCACATAGCCGCCAAGGTAAGGAACGAGTCTTTATTGATGTGTGTGTGTTTTATTTATACTGTACATGTGCAGAGGGTCTCCGGAGCAGAACAGCGTTGGTTTGAGGTCCGGGGACCCCCTGCCCCCCGAGATACAGGCCCCTTTATGGGGTGCCGGTATCCCTCTGGTTTGTTTACAGGTCGCGGTCACGTGATCGGGACCTTTAAACGCCGAGGGATACCGGCACCTCATAAAGGGGCCTGTATCTCGGGGGGCAGGGGGTCCCCGGACCTCAAACCAACGCGGTTCAGCTCCGAAGACCCCCTGCACATGTACACTATGAATAAAAGTTGTTTTTAAATACTTTTTTTGGTGCCGAAGTTTGCGCTGGTCTCTCTCAGCTGCAAACATCTATCGGCACCAAAGGCTTATCGGGAGCCTTATCGGGAGCCAGGCTGTATCGCCACAGCTCATCGGCAGCTTTGGTTTCGCAGTGCTTCAGCAAGGATCGGAAGGATTCGGCCCTTACTGAATACTGCAAGGGCAAATCGCCCAAAAAAAACATTTTCGCAATTCGTGCCGAAAATTTTGTATCGGGGCTTACTGCATGAGGCCCTATGTGTGTGTATGTGTGTGTGTGTGTGTTTTCTACATATTGATGGTAGATAACAGATATGTTACTGAGTATTCCACTCTACAGCTCTATAAGCAATACCTCTGAATTATGATTCCTTCCTGCACGTTACATATCTCTTATGAGCCAGTGAAAAGTCTCTGCCATATCCACCATTTCATCCCTTGTTCCAAGACGTACATGTTGAGGTCCTCATACTTTATCTAATCTATCTTTAAATGTGGATAGTTTCAACTAATACCCCTGTGCTCTTTGTGTTGCCCTTTCTGGGCTATCTCCAGTCTGTTCATTTTTTTAATGTTTTGGCCTGCATAATTGCACATAGTGACATCTCTAATGATTTGTAAAGATGCATTACTGCTTCCTCCTCAATCTCGGGTCCTCTTTCAACACACGCTAACATCTTATTAGCCATCACTGTTTTGTTATTATCTGATCACATTAGTAGGAAACCCTTTTATATGAAACTTTAGAGAATGTACTGTACACTCTCTACTAGAGGTGTGCAAAATAATTTTCTCAAGTACAGTACATCGAGTATTACCCCGCTGTTTAATTTAATATACATCAATAAAGGGAAATACTGTCTGAATATTTGTTACACTATGTCGCATGAGATTAAAGCAAAAGCATCTTCATTTGGAAGGTTTAGTTATATTCTGATTGGCAGAATTTTAATATTGCTTTTAACAATATCTGTCAGTCCACTTAGTTTTTTGAAATTCGATTGCTTATGTAGCCCTTTTACCATAAATCTAAGTGATAAGTCTCTCTCTCTCTCTCTCTCTCTCTCTCTCTCTCTCTCTCTCTCTCTCTCTCTCTCTCTCTCTCTCTCTCTCTCTCTCCCTCTCCCTCTCCCTCTCCCTCTCCCTCTCCCTCTCCCTCTCTCTATTAGTTGTTGGGGAACATTTCTGAACCCTGTGATCAAGTGAAAAAAGAAAACCATAATGCTAACACCTGTCTGTCTATTCATCCATAATTAGTTAGGTTAAGTTTGATTGGTGTCAAATATGCTGACTGATGTACTGTACTGTAGTCTGATGCTTTTCAAACATGGTTTGTATGGGTGCATATAGTGAGGTCCCTGGAGTGTCTGAATAGTTTTTTTTCATCCAGCACAGATTTGAGAGCCTGTAAGACCACAAAGGCTACAAGCTGACATAAAAACCTAGAAAGACACAACTAACATCACTTTTCAAAATAATTGTGTTGGGACTTAAAAACAGCCTCAGGGACTACCCAGAATCCCTGAATATTTCCACTGCTTTTTCTCCAGCAGCAGCATGATTAAGTGCAAATGCTCTCTGTAACCGGCTTCAAGAGGTATTACAAAAATACAGTCTCTGCAGATTTCAGCTACGAACATTGGAGTAGTAAACATAGGATTTAAGCATTTAGAATTATCCAATTCATTGACAAAAGAAAAAATGATAGCATGTTTACATTTTTGCCATAATAGTGAGAAGGAAAGGTTACAGAAAGAAAATTGGGGGCAAAAGTCAGAGGGGACGTTAAAATATTCTAACTAACAGCAATGGATTAATCAGCATTCAAGTATATTTCTAATTTTCTTTTGCAACTATGCTATTTTTCTTGTCGCCACATTAAACGTTATAAACTATATCAGTCTGATAGTGGAATGAAAAACGTATTCACTCATTCATTGTCCAGGCTTTCGTTGGAAAAGAATCTCATTCTATCAGGTCCAACCTTCATTAAATTACCTGACAGAGCTATTTGTTTGAGATGACCAAGAGAAGAAAATGAAAATATAAGATTGATGTGTATGCTTCAGAATGACTGTCAAAGTTTTTGGCTTGGTGCCAACTGCCCTCATAACAGCTTATGGGGGAGGAGAATTCAAGAGAAAGTTGTTTTCCACTTTCTTTCCATTACTAAATCATTGAAAATACTAAGGATCTTACTTGATTTATCTGGATATAATTTTACATCTACTTAAAACCCTATTTAGAAATACACTACTAGTATATATATTGGTTCAGTTATGACTTAGATCCAAAATATGACATTCGTTTTGTACATTGAATTCAGTATGCATAACTGTTTTAATACAGTAGCTTAAATGTTGTAAACAAGGCTAGCATTAACTAGGTGCCTACAAAGGCATGTTTGTGTGTGTCTTGGAATTTTTTATTATTTTATCACTAAGACATCAAGCAACCAGATTAATTATATATCCAAATCTTTAAATCTGGCTGAAAAATTTGATTTTTTTTTTTGAATAAAAATGTATTCCCCTGCCGGCACAGTATTTGTCTTGTACCACATTTTGTGTTCTTATAATTGTGCATCAAACATGAAATAGGAGATACCACGGTGGTTACTGGGGTAATGTGTGATTTGGAATGTAACACTGAGACTGTACTAAGATGTTGAAATAAAATCCCATGGGTGGCATTCATTCCAATAGCCAGAATAAACAGCTTCAAATATTTATCCATTTTTATATTTTTCTCCTGATTTCAACTAATACAGATTTGAGCATTCATAGCAATTTCTCTGCCAGTGTTATATATAAATAAAAAGAAGATACATACTTTGATCTGAACTTTTTTCTTTAGTCTATTTCCTTGATCATAATCCCTTAAGTAATATCTTTAATCTAACTGAAGGCTGAAAAAATAGTAGCATAATTATGGTACAGAACAGTATGAATATTTCCTAGAATCTTTTTTTTTTACCTTCTGTAGCAGTCTCTGCAATTATTTTCAATCACGTGAAAAATGTATGGACTTCACTTTATCTTAAAAATGAGCACAAATGTTCTTCTTGATAGGTATGCTACAGTATCTGGTGGCACTCCATAGGGTGGTCATACATTATAGATAAGGTGCGAAGCTGTTAGGCTAACATACGTACATGTAGATGAGACCCAGATAATAAATTATAGGTTATGATAATAACAACAAGTATGTATATTTTTATTTACAGTGCAATGTATATATTGTACAAGCAGCACTTAATGAAATAGATCAAATAACACAAGGAATAAAAATACAATAAGTGCATGAAGATACAACCACATGATATGACTGGCTATCCATCTTCCCTGAGTTCAGAAGTTGAACATTTTTTCATTCCCATTATCTTCTTCCTTGTGTGTTATTGTGTGGTATTCCATTCACCTGATGAAAGGTCCATATGGGACCTGAAACGTTGTCTTTCCACTGGTTTTGGCTGTCACATTAAATGGAGAATTGCATTATGAACTTGTGAGTATTTCTGGCTTAGAGGAGAACTGTACTTTGAAGACATTGTTTGCCTTGGAGAATTAACACACCAACATATTGCATATAACTCCAGCTGAGGGAGTGACTCAGTAAGTAATGCACTGACTGACAACAACAACAACACTGAGTTTGAAGCAGGAGCGCCTGGTTCAAATACCGAGCCTGTCACAAGTCATTTTATCTCCCTGTGCCTCAAGCAGCAAAAACATAGATTGAAAACTCATCTTTGTCTATAAAAAATATTAGTTGCTGCTTGCAGTGCACAATATTATAATTGTGATGCACTTTGAGTCCCATTGGGAGGAAAGCTCTATATGAAATAAAGTTATTATTAGCAATAATATACACTGATTATATATATATATATATATATATATATATATATTATTTATTTACTGATTATATATTATATATTATATATATATATCGTCACTTTTGTTCCAGTCATCAAAAATACCCTAAATCCTTATCCATTATGGGTATTGAGTCCAATCCCCCATCCATTATAGGGGGGGGGACCGTTTCAAAAAATTATGTACCAGGGAAACATACTGGATATATATATATTGGGTACTATGCTACCCGGTGGACACAATGACCATATTGATGTCAGTACCATAGTATAGATCACCTAGGTATAGATCACCAGAGGTCAGGTTTGAATGCAGCAATGTGTTCCCTCAGGACTGTGGTCCTGCGGTCTGGTCATTGTTAGCCACTGAGATACAGTCCTCGGATGTTTCGGTTCGGTCCCGGATTAGGTTTATATCCATTATTTTATATTATTCTTTATTATTAATAATATTCTGTAATTTCACTTTAGTCAATATTGAATATATATATATATATATATATATATATATATATATATATATATATATATAAATATATATAAATATATATATATATATATATTAATACATTGATTAATATCACATTATTCACATAAAATGTTTAATATCAGTCAAATTTATTAGTAATATGTAGTTGGCACCTTTGGCCCGATTCTTCTTGCTTCCATCCATCAGCTGCGGATTAATCTGCTCTCCTCTGGCTCCATTTATCTCTTGATATTTGGTTTGCCAAATTTAATAGCAATATAATTATAATTAAAATTAAAATTGAAATTGTATTTAAACAAATGTTTTCTAAGCTGTAATAAATTAGTAACTATCTATATATATATATATATATATATATATATATATATATATATATATATATATATATATTCATTCACTATATATTGGTTATATATATTTATTATGTATATCTATAATATTGGTCATTTGCATAGCATACAGTCAGGCAACTGGAATTTGCTAATACTGTATATCTGTTAAACTGAATTGTTGTATCGAGGTCAGTGATCACTTTTATGTCCAATTAGGGATTGAATTAACAATATGTAAATTTGGTACAGATTTATCTATAGATAACACATTGCAATGTAGTGATTCCTTGCTATATGGCAATCCTGTGATTTTTCAGTTTCCTGGTAATCCAATATAAGAGGAAACTGTATATGCAGGTATGCCCTGGTAAGGGTATTATCTGCATATAGTAATTAGCATCAAATAAATATATTAAACTTAGTAAAGTGATATTTGATGGGTATCAATTGATTAATGAATAAATGAGTGTTTGTGTAGGATATAATATGCCATAATTCATAATTTGGTGTAGGAATGCATTCTAATTAGTTTCACAACGGGTTCTCATCTATATTGAATATAGTACATTTAATTGTTTAAGATACAGATCATGTGTGCAGGGCTAATTAATTAGCATTTCTCCCCATATATATGCTGGGAGGTTATACCCAATGGTTTCCCCTGACGAAGTCATCTTGTAATGACGAAACGCGTAGGGCGGTGCTAAATTCAGTGGCACACTCACAGAGTCAAGAGAGAGAAGCTGTACATGGTTGTCTATAGTCCCAACAATTCAGTAACAACATTTCCAGCACGGACGTTTTGAACCGCTGGTATCCGGAGGAGATCACTTCCGGGTGCAGACGCACGAGGTTCCGCTTATGCAGAGTGTGGAGGAGCGACGTCGGAGAACGCTGGGTTACAGAGACACAGTGTAAAGGACTGCGCAGTTGGCGATTGGCGATTGAGTACAATCTCATGCACGCTTGATTTCTTGCTATTCTTGTGAGTGGGCAATTGTCTGAACTTTATGTCCCATAAAAATTGTTTTTAACAGTAATACACTAGGAGTGTGCCTGTGTTTTCTTCTCTTTTTAGGTATCTATAGGGATTGGTGATCCCAATATCTGGCTGCAAATCCAGGGTGGACTACATTTTGTGACTAATTGGACATTCATCGATTGGTCACTTTTTTATATTTTATACATTTTTTTTATATAATATCATTTTTTACATATTATCATATTTCTTTTGAAATATTTTTAGATTTTGTGTATTTGTTTTTTAGTGACTAGTGGTTAGTTTGCATTTATCACACAGATTTAGCTTAGGATTGCCTTTATTATTATTATTGGGTATTTTATTTAATCAAATTCTTAGCCATATTCTAGACTTAAATATCCCACAACTCAATTCAAGTGGTTATATAAGGCGCTACTTTTTTGTTCTTTCTTCTTTTTTGATATATATGTATATATAAAGAGAGAGAGAGAGAGACAATACTGTGATCCCCACCAGAGTATAAATCACAAAGCAGCACTAAGAACTTGGTATTCCAAAAAAGTGTATTTAAATCACCAACAAACACATATGCTTCATCATATGAGCATGTCACAATAGTATAGTACATGCACTTTCGCGGTTTCATTTAAAATTTAGGGCCTCATGCACTTAAGTCCAATAGAAAAAATCAGCAGGGTTTTTAAATCGCCATTTTTGACAGTGTTGCTATCACGGTACGCAGAAAGCCCCGAATACCAGTGATAGCAACATTTCAACAAATGGCAAGTAGCCGTCGCCCTCCGAAAAGGGCTCACCCGGCGAGTTGTTTCTGCTGCAGAGAGAGAGTCGCCTCTCTCTGCGCATATCTCGCCGGAAATTGAAGTTGTTACATTTTAATTTTATTAATAGTGTAGATGAGCAGGGGGTCTCAGGAGCAGAACCACGTTGACTTGAGGTCTGGGGACCCCCTGCTTCCCAAGATACAGGCCCCGTTATGGGGTGCCGATATCTCCTATGCATTGAAATGTCCCGGTCATGTGATACAGAGCATTTACATGCATAGGAGATAACGGCACCCCATAACGGGTCCTGTATCTTGGGAAGCAGGGGTTCACGAGGCTGAAATCAAAGCGGTTCAGCTCAGGAGACCCCCTGCTCCCGCACACTATTAATTAAAAAAAAAGGATTTCCGCTAAGGCAATGAAGGGGTTAAACACCAGTGCCATGTTTATTGTGGGTAGCGGGGGTGGGTGATGGTGATTTTTAGCCTGTGTTGGGTGTTTAGGCCTTGCATGGGTCTTGCAGGTGGATTTAACCCCTTCGTTACCTTAGCTGTTAATACCGCTAAAGTAATGAAGGAGTTAACCCCTCCCGCTACCACCCGGTAGGTCTAAACACCCATCCTTGGGGCTAATACCCCTTTAACCCACCCCCGCTACCCACAATAAACACAAACACGCAACAGCCCCACTACCCACCTCCTAGTCCCCCAATAAAATTACAATATCTAATAAACAACAATACACAACCCACCCCTGTGCACCCCCCATAAAACCATGATTTCTTTTTTTATACATAGGATTAATACAGACCAGCTGGGGTCCCCAGGGGGTTCTCATGGGTGTCTGGGGGCCTAAGGGTGGTCCCCGCTAGGCTCTGCGGGCCTCCCTGTGGGTGTCTAGCGGCCCCCAGGTTGTCCTCACGGGTGTCTGGGAGCCCTTAAATCGTTCCCACGGGTGTCTGTGGGCCCTCGGGTGGTCCACACAAGGGTCCTCGGGGACCCACAACTTTGGGGCCCCTTGTTCATCCCCGCAGGTGTCCATGGGTCCTCAGGTGGTCTCTGTGGGTCCCCGGGGGTCCTCGGGTGGTGTCCGTGGGTCCCCATTGGCCTGCGGTACCAATCCTGTGTGTAAAAAAAAACAATGTCTACATTTCAATAAATACAATCCCCCGTCCCCCACAAACACACACAGTAATGGGCAAAATGACTGTTATCCAGATATAGATAATAGATTATTTGCCCATTATTAAACACAACATTAGCCATGCAGCATAAATAAAGTCAATTTAAACCATTCTACTTACCCCTGCCAATGTGAATGGCGTCCTCGTAAGCTTACTGCATGTCCATGTCCTCAGTTGCCAGAAAGAATACATAGCAAAATACAATCTAACCCCTTAATCACCTTAGCGGTTAATAACCGCTATAGTTATTAAGGGGTTAACCCATCCTGCCCTGCTACCCAACCGGGAGGCCTAACCACCCACCCCAGACCCACTACCCCCACCCTCCACCCATTCATTGGTACAGTGGATATATCATGCCCATATAATATCAGCATGATTTACCCTTATAGCAATAAATGGTGAAGCTAAAACAAAACAGGCCCAAAATACAATAAGTTACATATAAAAATCAACACATATAAAAACGCCAATAAACCAAAAGAATGGCACAGTGGGTAAATCATGCCCATATAATATGGACATGATTTACACTATATCAGTCAATGATGAACCAATGGTGCACCTATAAAAAAAAAACAATTACCAAACAAACATAAAAAAACAAGTAAACACAACAAAATTACCACCAATCAATTAATCAAATATCAAATCAACAACAGCATTAACTATTCCAACATCAAAACAAAACCATCAATAAATAAAATAAATCTCCAAAAAAACACCATCCTTCAAATTCAAAACTCCAAAAATAAACCACTATTAAAATGCAAACATTCAAAAGAACACAGAAATAAACAATGAAAAACACCACCAAAAATGCCATAATACAACATGAACATGCAAAATAAATAGCATACAAATATTTAAAAAATTAGCCAACATACATATAAAACACATAAAAGCAAGTATTTTGCAAAAGAACCATTGCTTCTTACTGTATGTATATATATAGCCGTAAAGGGGCATACATAAATACAGTTGCAATGAGTTTGTTAAAAAAATGCCCAAACCCCAAAAAATACAGTGAAAAAACCTGTTAAAGAAAAATAACATACTTTCAATTTTTTTATTTACCTTTAGATGTCTTCACCCTCTGATTCCCGTGATGTGTGCTATATATAGGCTGTTTTTGTAGACAATAATTGCATACTTCACTTTGAAATCCTGAGTTTTAGGGTTTGCCATAAAGACGGGGACAGAAAGTGCTTGGCATATTCAGAGTGTGAATCAGTTACACAGGTAAGGGGCATCAATGAAAAAAGATTTAAAGTGAGAAAGCCGTAGAGGTGAAAGGTGGAAATGAGACAGTTATGAGCATTGTGCAAGAAAGGACAGGGACATAATGAGACATCAAAGCTAATATGTAGGAAGGAGCAAATGATCCAAAACTTGATGGGAAGTCAAGAGAGGGGTTTAAGGAGGAGGTGAGCAGAGACTGTTTTTGTTCTTAGAGACAGTTAAATTATTCTAGCAACAACATTTTGGACAGATTGTAAAAGAGAAAGTTGTGAGGCAGAGAGGCCTGTTAGCAGACTGGAGATGAGAAGAGCATTGACAGAGTAAAGGGTGTATCATGGTAATGTTACAGAGGAAGAAGCAACACATTTTAGTATTGGCATGTGTATGGAGTGCTCACCACAAACAGGACGGGACCGCGAGGCTGAGGTGGGGATGTTAGTAGCCACTGACCTACAATCGCGTAACCGCTTCTGGAGTGCAGAGTAATGGTCGTGTGGCCGGGTTAGGGTAGGAGAGGTCTGGATGGTAGTATATATTCGCCGTGGTCAGGGATTGGAGAGAATAGAATCATCGTTATCCGTAGCCGTGGTCGAGGAAAGAAGGTGGAAGGTCAGAAGTGAGCCGAGGTCAAGCGGTCAGAGAAGGCAGAGGTCCAGGTACGAGCTGTGGTCAAAACAGGAAGCAAAACAAGACAAGGCAAGACAGTAGGTTGCTTGAGGCAAGCACAAAAAACACAAACCTAAGTTTATGCTCAGCCAGTTTTTAGGAGGGCTGGCTGAGCATTTAAAGGACAGGCAGCCAATGGAAAGGCAGCACACAGGTGCAAGGATACAAATGCAGAACAGCCCACAGCTGCAGGGTAATGAGTAGTTAGACGTAGGCTGTCCGGTGATGGGCCGGGGCAGAATGCACTACAGGTGTGCTAAAAAGGTTGGAGGAGAGTTTAAACTAGGATGGAGGGGGGAGGGGGGAGGGGAAAGAAACAGATAATGAACTAAATAGAATAGAGGATACAAGGTGGTCTGGAGGTAGAATGGGGGCAAGTGCGAGTTTGACAAGCAGTGAGACACACATAGTAAATACAGATAACACTAGAAAACTTCTAAAGACTAAACCAAGTGGGCGCATAAAGGAAGGAGCAGATAAGATAATAGTACAGACTGAAAATAAAACTGAAATGCATGCTTGCTAATGCAAGAAGCCTGACAGATAAAATGGGGGAGCTTTAATTAATAGCTGCAAGGGAGCAGTATGATATCATAGGCATTACTGAAACATGGTGGGATGAAACTCATGACTGGACAGTTAATTTAGAGGGTTATTCCCTTTTTCGGAAGGATCAAACAAATAGAAGGGGAGGTGGAGTATGTTTATATGTTAAACCGGATCTAAACTTATTATAAGGGAGGATGTCTATGAAGGGAATGATGAAAATGTAGAGACTTTGTGGATAGAAATTAGCAGTGGAGGTAATAGTATAAAGAAAATGTTCGTGGGAATGTGCTATAAACCACCAAATATCTGTGAGATTGAGGAAGCTAAAATACTTTTGCAAATGGAGAAGGCATCAAAACTGGGTCATGTTTGCATAATGGGGGATTTTTAATTATCCAGACATAGACTGGGGCAATGAGATTAGTATTACAACAAAAGGAAACAGGTTTTTGGGGTGCTTAAAGACAATTGTACGACCCAAATTATTGAGGAACCAACCAGGAGAGGGGCAATACTGGATTTGGTCATATCAAACAATGTAGAAGTAATAAAAAATATTCAAGTCCTGGAACATTTGGGTAACAGTGATCATAACATGGTCTCATTTGAAATGAACTATCAAAAAACAGATTACTTGGGTTCAACAAAGACCTTTAAATTTAGAAAGGCAGATTTAAAAAAAACTGAGGTCTAATCTACAAGTAATACACTGGGATGATGTTTTTGCAGTGAAAAATGTAGAAGATAAATGGGCAGTCTTTAAAACATTGTTAGAAAAGCACACTTATCGGTGTATAATCTTGGGTAATAAGTATAAAAGAAATAAGTCAAAACCAATGTGGCTAAATAAACAGGTAGGGGAGGAAATGGACAAGAAGAGGAAGGCGTTTAGATTATTTAAGTCAGAAGGGACAGAGACATCGTATCAGAATTATAAGGAATGTAACAAAAATTGCAAAAGGGCAATCAAATTAGCAAAAATGGATAATGAAAAAAGGATTGCAATAGAAAGTAAGGTCAACCCTAAAAAGTTCTTTAAGTACCTTAATAACAAAAAAATGAGAAAAGAAAATATAGGACCCTTTCAGTGTGGTAGGCAGATTATTGGAGATAAGGAAAAAGAAGGGGTATTAAACAATTTCTTTGCCTTTGTGTTTACCAGGGAAGAATCAAGTTCAATAGTAGTGCCGCCGGAGGAAGCCACAACCTCCATATTAATGAACAATTGGTTAACTGAGGAAGAAGTTCATAAGCGACTTGAAAAAATTAAAGTAAATAAGGCACCTGGCCCCGATGGCATACATCCAAGAGTTCTCAAGGAGTTAAGCTCAGTAATAGCCAAACCATTATATTTAATATGCAAGGTCTCCATTTCCACAGGCTCAGTACCACAAGATTGGCGTAAAGCAAATGTGGTGCCTATATTTAAAAAGGGAGCTAGATCACAACCAGGAAATTACAGCCCTGTAAGCCTCACTTCAATACTGGGGAAACTACTTGAAGGTTTAATACAGGTGTAACCCATGTTCCCCGCCCTCCTCCCCCCCCCGGTCGCAGATTGTACCTCTAAGGTGTAGTGAGGGCTGGCTACATGTACTATGGTGGTGCATACCTGCTTGGAACAGGAGGGCCTGAGTCTCCCGCGTTGGTATTGGGGATAACAGGACCAGGCTTCTGGGGTATATGCCTTCATCGTTAGTGGTGGTGGTGCAGCGCCACCATTCTCTGGCGAAACCTAGGGGATAGGTTGGAATCTTCCCAGAGAAAGCCCTGGTCCCAGGGCGAGAGATTCCAATCTCACACACGCAGTCTTTTGTATAAAAGCAGCAATGTCTTTATTATCCTTGTAACAATGATACAGCACACAGCAGCAGCAGCAGCAGCAGCAGTTCATGTACATCAGTGCTTCCAAATGTACAGGTATATTCCTCCGCTCCTCTCCTCCAGGCTGTACCCTAGCAGGATGGGCTGGTTGTGGGCTTCAATACCCCAACCCCCACCTCCAGGATATACTCTCTGTGTGAGGTTAGATCTCCCCCCTCACCCCCTCAGCAGGGTGAGGGGCATTGGTCCACAGCACTACAGTGCTATCAGCTGTAATCAGTATGGCTGAGTGTCTTCTCTCCTGTTTCCTTGAACTCCCAGACCATGCTCTCTCTGTTCCAGCACTCTCCACTCATAACTCCAACAGACTCCACTCTCCAACAGACTGACTCCTCACTGACTGAACTCTCCCCCAGACTGAACACAGACACACACAGGAGCAGCCCACTAAATAGATACAGCCCTGCCCCTTATGATGTCAGCAGGACCTCCCCTCTGTCTCAAGCCTGCCACAGAGTCAGGGGCCTACATCTATCACAGCAAGGCAGGGCTTGGTGGGGGGAAAACCCATGATTACTACTGGCGCCTGCCCTTAACAGGGCTTACTCCAGTAGGAGAAGGATAGGTAGCCCACTATTTCTTACAGGGTCTACACAGGATAATATTCAGGAATACCTAATGGAAAACAAAATTATTAGTAATAGTCAGCATGGATTTATGAAGGATAGAGCATGCCAAACTAACCTTATTTGTTTCTTTGAGGGGGTAAGTAGGAATTTAGACAAAGGTAATGTAGTTGATGTGGTCTATTTAGATTTTGCAAAGGATTTGATATGGTTTCACCCAAGATGTTGGTGTTCAAAATAAAGAAAATTGGACTCAGTAATAATATATGCACTTGGATTGAAAATTGGTTAAAGGACAGACAACAGAGGGTTGTCATAAATGGAACTTTTTAAGGTTGGGCTAAAGTCGTGAGTGGAGTACCTCAGGGATTGGTACTGGGACCCCTGCTTTTTAACTTGTTTATTAATGACCTTGATGTTGGCATCGAGAGCAAAGTCTCCATCTTTGCTGATGATACTAAATTGTGAAAGGTAATAGAATCAGAGCAGGATGTAATTTCTCTTCAGAAGGACTTGGAGAGATTAGAAACATGGGCAGGTAAATGGCAGATGAGGTTTAATACAGATGAGGTAAATGGCAGATGAGGTTTAATACAGATAAATGTAAGGTCATGCATTTGGGATGTAAGAATAAAAAAGTGACTTACAAATTAAATGGCAATTTATTGGGGGAATCCTTGATGGAGAAGGATTTAGGAGTGCTTGTAGATAGCAGGCTTAGCAATAGTGCCAAAAGTCATGCAGTAGCTGCAAAGGCAAACTAGATCTTATCTTGCATCAAACGGGCAATGAATGGAAGGGAAGTAAACATAAGTATGCCCCTTACAAAGCATTAGTAATACCACACCTTGAATTTGGAGTACAATTTTGGGCACGAATCCTAAGAAAAGACATTATGGAACTAGAGAGAGTGCAGAGAAGAGCCACCAAATTAATAAAGGGGATGAACAATCTAACTTATGAGGAGAGGCTAGCTAAATTAGATATATTTACATTAGAAAAGAGGCGTCTAAGAGGGGTTATGATAACTATATATAAATATATTCGGGGACAATACAAGGAGCTTTCAAAAGAACTATTCATCCCACGGGCAGTACAAAGGACTCAGGGCCATCTCTTAAGGTTAGAGGAAAGGAGATTTCACCAGCAACAAAGGAAATGGTTCTTTACAATAAGGGCAGTTAAAATGTGGAATTCATTACCCATGGAGACTGTGATGGCAGTTACAATAGATATGTTCAAAAAAAGGTTGGACATCTTTTTAGATGGGAAAGGTATACAGGGATATACCAAATAAGTACACATGGGAAGGATGTTGATCCAGGGATTAATCCGATTGCCAATTCTTGGAGTCAGGAAGGAATTTATTTTTCCCCTTATGAGATATCATTGGATGATACGACTCTGGGGTTTTTTGTTTGCCTTCCTCTGGATCAATAAGTAAGTATAGATATAGGATAAAGTGTTGTCTAAATATAGCATAGGTTGAACTTCTACTATGTAACTATGTAACTATGTGGAGCAACTGATGAGACTGTTAACCCCTTGTTTTCCTGTGTTAGCACGGCGCCTGCGTATAGGAAGCATGCGACATGTGTCGTCCGTGTCGTCACCTGATGCGTCACGGGGGTGGTGCCTGGGACTGGTTCTTGGTGTATTTTCTTTCCAAGTGGTGCGGCTCCTGCGCGTAGGTTGTAGCTGACGCACGCCACCTATGACGTCGCGGGGTGGCTCACAGGGGCAGGGCCCGAGTCCAATCCTGACAGCATTAATGTGAATTGAGAAGGAAAGGGAGGAGTCAAATGTCACACCTAGACAATAGAGATATATATGACTGCTATTTTGACATTTTATTACAGTTTGTTGCTTCTGTTTTTTCAGTTACTGGAGGTGTGAATGTACAAACATTGCATAAATTGCCTCACCACAAGCTACATGTGGAAGGGCCTATGAATGCACAAGTATCATTAAGAACTTTAGGAAAGCCATTAATGCCTTTCTGTCAGTATCATCAATGGTACCTCAATGTTTGTGGCATCTAATTTTTAAAGAGGAGATCATCCTGACACCAACTTTTGTGATATGTAGGAATGGGTGAACTTGTTGTAGTTCGTCCCACGGACATTCGCGCAAAATTTTGTCAATCTTTGCAAACCCGCAAAAGTTCAGCTGCATGGAAATGCACCAACAGACATCAATTAACCGAAAGTTTTTCGTTTCTGAAAACTTTTTCATTTTGAAAGTTCAGTACATCTTTTTTTTACCAATGTATCCACTTCGTGCACGAAGCGTTTCGCTCATACCCAGAGGAGTGGGCATTTCAAGATGTTGTTCTCCACATGCCAATGTCTCCAAGACCTAATAAGAAAATATTGTAGGTGCAGTGTGATGAACAAGAACTGCTTAGTGACTGATCACAGCATCGATGTCTGTGCATTGATTGAGTCAATCTATGATGTATTGAACAATAAATGATACATTTGCATAATAAAATATCAAAGGATTTCCTCATATATTTTTTTCAGTAAATGTCATCATGATGTTTGACAGGTTTTTTTTGCAAAACTATAAATTAAGTTCAAGTTCAAAGTCAACTTAAAATAAACGTGCATCAGATTTACAGTACAAAGTCACAAAAACTTTCTTTGCATTTCTTTCTCTTTTAACACATTGTGAATTTGAAAATAAATTTGCATGCGCATTTGTAAAGTGAACTGGGATCACGGCACACATCTCCTATGCGAACACTGCATAACATAATGGGCGGTGGTATGTGTTACTCCTGTATATTGTGGAGTCCAGATGTTGAAAGATGAAGAAGTGCTTCACAAACGTCTCCAGAGTGTGATTTGCCAATGTACTGTATGTCAATTTTTTTGTGCAAGATGGACATACAGTTGGGTCCGGAAATAATTGGACACTGAAACAAGTTTTGTTATTTCGTCTGTGTACCAAAATAAATTCAAGTTACAGTTAAATAATATGGGTTTAAAGTGCAGTCTATCAGCTTTAATTTGAAAGTATTCACATCCAAATTGGAGGAAGGGTTTATGAATGACATCTCTTTAATATGTAGCCCCCTCTTTTTCAAGGGACCAAACGTAATTGGACAATTGACGCAAAAGCTGTTTCATGGACAGGTGTGGGCTATTCCTTCGTTATTTCAACATCAATTAAGCAGGTAAAAGATCTGGAGTTGATTCCAGTGTGGTATTCGCATTTGGAAGCTGTTACTGTGAACCCACAACATGCGGTCAAAGGAGCTCTCAATGCAAGTGAAACAGGGCATCCTTAGGCTGCAAAAAAAAAGAAAATCCATCAGAGAGATAGCAGGAACATTAGGAGTGGCCAAATCAACAGTTTGGTACATTCTGAGGAAAAAAGAACGCACTGGTGAGCTCTGCAACACAAAAAGGACTGGACGTTCACGGAAGTAAACAGTGGTGGATGATCGTAGGATCCTTTCCATGGTAAAGAAAAACCCCTTCACAACATCCAGCCAAGTGAAGAACACTCTCCAGGAGGTAGGCATATCATAATCCAAGTTTACCATAAAGAGAAGACTTCACAAGAGCAAATACAGAGGGTTCACCACAAGGTGCAAACCATTCATAAGCTTCAAGAATAGAAAGGCCAGATTAGACTTTGCCAAACAATATCTAAAAATAGCCAGCCCAGTTCTGGAACAGCATTCTTTGGACAGATGAAACTAAGATCAACCTGTACCAGAATGATGGGAAGAAAAAAGTATGGAGAAGGCTTGGAACGGCTCATGATCTGAAGCATACCACATCATCTGTAAAACACGGTGGAGGCAGTGTGATGGCATGGGCATGCATGGCTTACAATGGCACTGGGTCAGTAGTATATTGATGATGTGACAGAATACAGAAGCAGTCGGATGAATTCTGAAGTGTATGATGTAGGGATATATTGTTTACTCAGATTCAGCCAAATTCAGCGAAGTTGATTGGGCGGCGCTTCACTTTACAGATGGACAATGACCCAAAACATACTGCGAAAGCAACCCAGGAGTTTTTTAAGGCAAAGAAGTGGAATATTCGGCAATGGCCGAGTCAATCACCTGATCTCAACCCGATCGAGCATGCATTTCACTTGCTGAAGACAAAACTTAAGGCAGAAAGATCCACGAACAAACAACAACTGAAGACAGCTGTAGTAAAGGCCTGGCAAAGCATCACAAAGGAGGAAACCCAGCGTTTGGTGATGTCCATGCGTTCCAGACATCAACAGTCATTGCCTGCAAAATATTCTCGACAAAGTATTAAAAATGAACATTTTATTTATGATTGTGTTATTTTGTCTAATTACATTTGAGCCCCTGAAATAAGGGTGTAGGAAAATGGTTGCAATTCCTAAACGTTTCATACAATATTTTTGTTCAACCCCTTGAATTAAAGCTGAAAGTCTGCACTTGTATTGCATCTTGGTTGTTTCATTTCAAATCCATTGTGGTGGCGTGCAGAGCCACAATTATGAAAATTGTGTCAGTGTCCAATTATTTCCAGACCTAACTGTATATGTAACCCATGTGTGTGTGTGTCCCCCCTTCCTCTGGCAGAAGGACTGAATTACTCTCTAGTGTGTTGCTGAGGCATACCTGCTAGTTCAGGAGAGATGAGTCTGCCGCAGTGGAAAGGGGCAACAGGACAGGCTTTTGGGGTCTCTGGGATCTTGCTCATGGTTTCAGCGCCTCCAGCTGTGATGGGATCCTTGGTATATGGATGTCATTCCCCACCACTGCACTCCTTACCCCTCCTGCCTAGGAACTGACACCCAGACAGAGGTTTTGTGAATAAGTAGCTTTATTGGATATTCTGCACAGCTCTTCATACAGCATAGATGTTAGGTCCAATGACCCAGGACTTCAAGATGGTGCTGCCATGATAGTATGGTGCCTGGAGTCTTGGTGGTCCCCAGATCCTTGTTCGGATACTCGTTGCTGAATCTGTATCTGACATAAACAAAAAGGGATATAGTGAAGCTGTCCAAAAAAAAACAACATGATGTATAATCAATGGGACATAAGAATCACATATGTTGTAGATTACAGTGATTTACCTTACAATTCTTGTGATTTATACAAGAAGCCAAGGAATCCTTTTCTTTGTATGGTTTGGCTCAGAACTATCAGCTTGTACCTGCAGCTACAGTGCAGTCAGAAAATAGACCTCTTGAAAACTAGGTTAAATGACAATGAAACGGCAGATTCTACAGATCTTGCATGGCTGTGATGTGAGCAATCCCGTCAACATAACGATCTGATTTGAACCGTAGTGCTCTTCCGTAGCACAGCATAAATCTTCTTATTTCCAGTGGTCCTAGTGGGTTTGTTATTTAATTTACAAACCAGGAGCTCCACTGCCTTTTTATTTATAGTTCTGCAGTTTTACTTTTATTTAGAGATAAGGCATGTTTTAGAAATGACCTGCTTTTACAGCATATATTAACCTATTTAATATTAGGCCCTAAGAGCTTTGCCACATTTTAAAAAAAAAATGTTTAACATTTCTCTAAATCAGGGGTGCTCAACTTCAGTCCCCAAGCCCCCCCCACCCCCTCCCAACAGGTCAGGTTTTCAGGATATCTATGGTCAATCCGTCCCTGCTTCAGCACAGGTGACTCAATCAGAGCCTCAGTTTCTGACTGAGCCTCTGATTGAGCCATCTGTGCTCAAGCAGGGATATCCTAAAAACCTGACTTGTAGGGGCGTCTTGAGAACTGGAGTTGATACACAAAATACAGGCGAAATTCACACTTACTGGGGGTGAAAACTAGGCTCCAATAGGTGCAGGGTGCCAGCTTTGGAAGGCTGACCCTGACCTGGCCACGTCCTTACAGGAGAGGGTTAAAAATGGCTTCTAACCAATCTATCTTTCAGATTCTTGGATCGTCTGCACGTCATGCTTGGTGTTTGATTAAGAACTTGAACTAGATCCTCATCTTCTGTTAGTAATTGCCAATGAAGATCCTTCTAATGTAATCCCATTGGTTATTGAACGTACTAATAAATCTTACCACATCTTTGTGTGTTTCTCTGTGGTGATTATCAGTCAGAAGTGTATGTCTCTGAGTATGTAAGGCTCTATTAAAGGCCTTTTTGACAGAGTTCTTACTATGACCACGTTCATAAAAGTGTTTGCTCATATCCTCAGACTGTGTGATAATGTCTGAAAGGGACGAGCAATTGCGCCTGAGACGTAGAAATTGTCCAGTGGGAATATTTTTAATGAGATGGGCAGGGTGATGGCAATCTGCCCTCAATAGGCTATTTGTGGATGTCGTTTTTCTTTATATGGTAGATACCAAGTAGCCACCCCTGCCCCTTTTGATGGTAATATCACGAAAGTCGATCTTCTCATGATCCATTTGCATTGTTAGTTTGAGATTGTGTATTGACATTCAATCTGCTTATGAATTCACATACAGTAATGAGTTCTCTGTACCTCTCCACAGTAGCAGGATATCATCTATGTAGCGGACCCACAATAGTATCTGGTCATCAAATTGATCCAGGGCCTCGCCAAAGACCACAGTCTCCTCCCACCAGCCCAGATATAAATTGGCATAAGTGGGAGCACATGTGGTTCCCATGGCGGGGCCCTGGATCTGATGGTAGTAATGGCCATTTTATTATAGGTGTTTATCTTATAATAAATAGTTTTAAACGATCCATCCTTGTCCAGCATAAAATTGGAAGATTTATTATTTGGGAAGTTTTTGAAGTTCAAGTATCCTAAAGATCCAGATTTATCCATGGACGATTCAAGAACAGGAAACTGGGTTCATTAGGACGCCTGAGAAAAATATACCTAAAAGTGTTCCTGATCCTAAATATTGGATAAATGTTCTAGATACCCTCATCTTCATGTAAGTGCAATCCAAAGCACCTTATTCTCACATTGTACATACATACTACTCTATGTGTGTTTCCCCCTACCTTCTTTTTTCCCCTTTCTTGTGCGCCTAGGTGACCTTCTACTATATATATATATATATATATATATATATATATATATATATATATATATATATATACAGTCATGTGAAAAAGAAAGTACACCCTCTTTGAATTCCATGGTTTTACATATCTGGACATAATAACAATCATCTGTTCCTTAGCAGGTGTACAAATTAGGTAAATATAACCTCAGATGAACAACAACACATGACATATTACACCACGTAATGATTTATTTAACAAAAATAAAGCCAAAATGGAAAAGCTACAGTATGTGTGAAAAACTAAGTACACCCATACTGCTTCCATAGACAGGTGTTGCTAATCAAATGCCCTTGATTAATTGATCATCAGCAAGTGTGACCACCTCTATAAAAGCCAACGTTTTAGCAGTTTGCTGGTCTGGAGCATTCAGGTGTGTGTTAACACAATGCCAAGGAGGAATGACATCAGCAATGATCTTAGAAGAAGCAATTGTTGCTGCCCATCAATCTGGGAAGGGTTATAAGGCCATTTCCAAACAATTTAAAGTCCATTATTCTACAGTGAGAAATATTATTCAAAAGTGGAAAAAATTCAAGACAGTTACTAATCATCCCATGAGTGGACGTCCCAGCAAATTCACCCCAAGGTCAGACCGTGCAATGCTCAGAGAAATTTCAAAAAATTCAAGAGTTATATCTCAGACTCTACAGGCCTCAGTTAGCATGTTATATTTTAAAGTTCATGACAGTACAATTAGAAAAAGACTGAACAAGTATGGTTTGTTTGGAAGGGTTGCCAGGAGAAAGCCTCTTCTCTCTAAAAAGAACATGGCAGCATGGCTTAGGTTTGCAAAGTTGCATATGAACAAACCACAAGATTCTGGAACAATGTCCTTTGGACAGACGAGACCAAAGTGGAGATGTTTGGCCATAATTCACTGCGCCACATTTGGCGAAAACCAAACACATCATATCAGCACAAACACCTCATACCTACTGTCACGCACTGTGGTGGAGGGGTGATGATTTGGGCTTGTTTTGCCGCCACAGGACCTGGGAACCTTGCAGTCATTGAGTCGACCATGAACTCTTCTGTATAGCAAAGTATTCTAGATTCAAATGTGAGGCCTTCTGTCCGACAGCTAAAGCCTGGACGAAATAGGGTCATGCAACAGGACAATGATCCCAAGCACACCAGCAAATCTACAACAGCATGGCTGAAAAAGAAAAGAATCAAGATGTTGCAATGGCCCAGTCAAAGTTCAGACCTCAACCGATTGAAATGCTGTGGCGGGACCTTAATGGGAGCTCTGTATAAAAAAATGCCCGCAAACCTCAATGAACTGAAGCAATGTTGTAAAGAAGAGTTGGCCAAAATTCCTCCACAACGATGTGAGAGACTGATAAAGTCATACAGAAAACGATTACTTCAAGTTATTGCTGCTAAAGGTGGTTCTACAAGCTATTTAATCATAAGGTGTACGTAGTTTTTCACACATGGCTTCTCCATTCTGGCTTTATTTTTGTTAAATAAATCATGACACAGTGTAATATGTCATTTGTTGTTGTTCATCTGAGGTTGTATTTACCTAATTTTAAGATCTGCTAAGGAACAGATTATTGTTATTATGTCCTGATATGTAAAACCATAGAATTCAAAGAGGGTGTACTTTCTTTTTCACATGACTGCGCCGACGAGTATTCTAAAACTTGCCTTAAACTTGCCTTGAAAATCTGGGGCTATCACCAACAAGATCCAGGTACATGCTGGGTACATGCTGCAAACATTTCAGTGACATTTCTGCAGAGACAAATGGCCCATCGGATTAGCACAGCAGGGGTCCTTGGCAGTCCCATTCAGTTTGAATGGGACTGCCAGGGACCCCCGCTGTTAATCCGATGGGCCAATAGTCTGTCTGCAGTAATGTCACTGAAAAGTTGCAGCATGTACCCAGGATGTACCCAGCATGTACCTGGGTCTTGTTGGTGATTGCCCCAGATTTATCTTAGAATACTCGTCGGCACTACAGTATATAAGACATATGATACCGTTGTGGAGACGAAATCAGAGGGCAGCACTTGAGATAGGTCCCGTTGGGGGACCAAAACGTAGTTTTTCTTTTTGTGTCTTTTTTAAAAACAATTAATTTTTTTGCCTACTTACCTGAGTGCTGCTCTCTGATTTCATCTCAACAACGGTATTGTATGTCTTATAATTTCTTTATGGGAAAAGCACCTACCTTTATGGACTTGCCAGTGGAGTGCTTGCTGTTTCCTGTGATATATTTATATATATATATATATATATATGTGTAGAAGATGGTGCAAAAAAAGGTATGTTCAATAAGAATAGCAGGGAAGAGCTCTGCGTGCATAAAAACAGTGACGTTGTCTCTCATGCTTTTATTATATCAGTGAGTAACTTTACCTTTTTTTACATTAGCAATGCTTTTACAAATTGCTAGTCTACTGTTGTTACTACAACTCACTAGTCTAATTTATAAGCACGCTTGTATTCCACTTATTGCAGATAACCACACATTTCAGTGGAGGGATAGCAAAATGTCATTATTTTATTTTTAATAGCTCCTGGGTTTTCCTTTTTGTATGGTTGTTATGTCTGATAAGTCCTGCTCCTTTTTTTTAAGAGACTGAACCTGGCCTGTAATTGGAACTGTGACATGTAATTCAGCCAATGATAGTAGATTAAATGAGGAGTGAAAATCTAGAGCATTTTTGAATACCTTCATATTTTTCACTGCAAAACCTTTAGAAATAATGCTAATGCTCCTCACACCTACACATTCCTACATCAATTTAATTATGACAATTTGTGAGTGTAGGAGGCATCTTTTTGATCCAAAATGTTGTGCATAAGAAAAGATTTTATTAACTGGCAGCAGGGAACAATGCAACACTGAGAAGGAATTAACCCTTTTTATGTTGTATGTATTGTATTGTATGTCTTTATTTATATAGCAGCAATAGTGTTCTCAGCGCTTCACAAAGAATACAGTACAGGGAATTATAATAATAATACAATAAGCACAGCAAAATCAGACAATAGGAAAGGAAATCCCTGCCCCGAAGAGCTTACAATCAAAGCAAAAGGCATTGAAAAAAAAAACTTCCACGACCCACTTGTTATATCTCTCTGTTTCAGTTATTTCCTTCCAGTAAGGAAGAAGGGTGGTCTTGGAAGCATAGACAGGCTGAAAAATGTTTAACCACTGGTGGAATTCACATTCTAAAGCTGTTTCACCAGGATGCCAACTGGGATAACTGGTACTCCCTAGCTAAAAATCTCCTGCTGGTTCATGTCCAAGCAATATTGCCAATGTTGGAAACCACTCACCCAGCTGGAGGAAGAGTGCAAAAATTGTAATTGCCCACAAAGTGATTGAACTTGATGTTTAAATTGACAGCTAAAATTAGTCGCCATTATGTTTTAGTTTCACCAACTGTACAATTCCTATCTGTGCTGTGCAACTTTTCACTTTTCATGCAGTGTTTCACATATTGATTATTATGAAAACAGCTGCCACACACATTACCCACGAAAAGGGTTTGAAGCTGGTTTCTATTTTCACAGGCACAATAGCAGTGTGATGGGGGGGAAAAATGTGACAAGATCCTTCCTTCAACTGTACAGAGTAAAGCAGATTAAAAACACTCTATGTCAGATGCATGTGCATGACAGCCCAACACAGCCTGTGCTAGCCTTTTAAATATGAGCCACTGGGAACATTTCAGCATAATGATCCTGACGTTGGATGACAGCATGTAAGTGAGCATTGGAACTGTGTGGGTGGGGGACTTAAAACATTTTTTTATCTCCCCATCTAAAAAAATATGACTTGGACTCATAGCAAATCCATTCTTACTAGAGATGTGTGAAAATATCACTGAAATTCGTGAACCAAGCGGTCCATACTAAAAAAAAAAAAAAAATTGCGAACAACTGTTAAGTTTGCAAAGTATTAAACATTGACTTGCACGGTCACCTGACCCTTTACAGTATATACTTCCATGAACTGCTTTTTTTTCCTGCCATGTGAACACCAATTTTCTGAAAACTTTGATGATGCACATTTAAAGTAATTTGCATATCTCTAATTCTTACCCAATATGGGTCCACTAAAGGAACTTTAGCATCTATATGTAACAGGGTTTCCCCCCCCCCCCCAATCGCAGATTGGCCCCTTTAGGGAAATACTACTCTGGTTACACATGACTATAGTGTGGTGCACCTGCTGGCTTACAGGACTCCTGAGTCTCCCGCTTGATGGTATTAAGGGAAATGGCATCAGGACTGGCTTGTGAGGTAATGTTGAGCTATACTCACTCATGGTACAGTGCCTCCATCTCTTCCAGGCCCCCAGCGTAGCAGGGAGGAGTCTCTGAAAGAGAACCTCTATGTGAACCTTCTTCCCAAGTGACTCCACACACAGGACAGAAGTGTTCTTTCTCTTTGGCATCCTTTATTAACAGCAGAAATGGACAGCCGCCCATCATAGTGGCTTGGTCTTCTAGCCACTCATTCTCAGGTTGCCAACCCAAAGGAAGTCCCTGACCTTACACTCCTAGTCAAGGGCACTGAAAGCAGGTCTAGCTCTTCCCTTACTCCCTGATGAAGTAAGAGGTATAGTCTTCCACACCACTCCTTAATGGGAGGGCCACAAACACTGCCAGAGCCCTGACAGGTTGCTGTATAGACTCACCTCACTCAGATGGTGAGGCATACAGACTAAATAGAGGAAGTTCTGCATATTATATAGCTTCAGTAGGCACCACCCCTGTGTCACTGTTAGTGGACACAGAGCCTGATGTCACTTCCTTCACTAGATATTACACAGCACAGGAGGTGAGGGCAAACCCCATGATTACTCCTGACAAACCTGCCCTTTAACAGGGATTATTGCACAGGAGGAGAAAGACATGTAACCCCAAAATTACACAGGGCTACATATAGATGTAAGTTCAGCCTTGTTGTTATGCTGGGAGACTTTGGCAAGTTCTATGATCTAAAGGGGAGGGGGAGTGAGTGGGCTTTCAAATTTAATAAGTGTCACCAGTTGTGTATATATATATATATATATATATATATATATATATATATATATATATCCTCAAAAACCTTTCTTCAAATAAATTAGGGAGACATGCCTGTGCTGAAAAAGGAGCAGATGCCCGAGAGATATGCAATGTATATTTAAATGAGTCCCATCCCACACTTCTTAAAAGGATTTCCATACAGTACCAACTATAGTATAGTGAGTTGATAAGCCTAAGACACCAAACTAATGACTGGAATGGTGTCAGACCCAACAGGAATAGATGTGTAGAAAAGATTCCGGCGCAACTGCGCATGACACATGCGCAGTTGCGCCGGGATCTTTTCTACACATCTATACTCCTTGAAGGCAGCACGCGGGAGCGGGAGGACAGAGGCAAGCAGGACCCAGACCGGAGTGGAGACAAAGGTAAGAGTTTTTACTTTATTTCCTCTCCACACACTCCGGTCATCCTAGGGTCATTCACAGCTTCCTCATACCCTGCCCACATGACGATACTGACACCGTGCGGTGCTCTTGCTGCATAGCTGAAGCGCAAGACAGTTTGTTCTCCCCCCCCCCCCCAACAGGATTAGAACCCATAATCACTGCTTTTGTAGACCATAGCTCTAGCATTGTGAACTAATGTAAACCAGTTGATGGCTAACAGTGAACAGTCCACCACTGTCTACTACCAGCATGCCTCCAATAGATATATAGTCAGTTTATTGTAACATTGAAAGCACTTCAAGCACAAAGTAATAATATGTACTTGGGACTATGAGTTACTAGGCCAGGTGAGATTAAATAAACGTTGAACAGAATATAAGTAACCTGGGTTAGAAGAAAATGGGTGCCACCTCTGCTTCTGTAGGGATTACAGTTATACTGTAACTGCGGGTTAACAAGCAAGCAGTATTATTATTATTTGTATACAAATATTCATGGTATTATCTGGCTAGTATACATTTTCATCTTATTAAATCAGATCTTTGCAATCATGTTTATATAGATTCTACAAAGGCATTACATCCCTTCTATGTAACTATCTATTTAAGTGGATAGGGTCTTTTTAAGGGTGACTGCACCTCTGAAGAACCAACCTGTTATTTAATGGATTTTGAATTTTCAATCTGCATTATCAACAAGCTCTAAATCAGTAGACTTTTGTTCTGCAAAAATATAAATATATATACTGTATACTGTATGTAGCGGGTTACCCCCTGGCTACTATTCTACCCTATGGGCTGGCAGTAAACCCTGGTATTACAGGAATGCCATTACTTGGTATGGGGTTTTCTCCTTCACCTTTGGTACTGCACTTGAGTGACAGCTGTGGCCAGCTTTATCCTAACGTTTGCCCGGAATTGTTTTCGGCTGGGCGCCGAACTTGGCCGCGTGCCAGCTGCGTGCCAACCGCCTTCCCCTCCCCGCATGCGCATCTTTGCTGCTCCCCTCGCGATCCCCAGCTGCTCCGCTTCTTCCCCTTACCCCATCAACATTTGGGGCCTTCGGGGATGCCGGGAAACCCTGTCACGTGTGACCGGCGCCACTGTGATGCGTGGTACGCGCCAGGAAACAGCCACGAGACAGCCGTGTCTGCCCACACTTTGCGGTGGCGGCCGCATTAGAATAAAGGCGGCCGCCAGTGTACATCCTGTTGTAGCTGGGACAACGGAGTGCCCACCTCCTGGCTGTACTTAAGGGCAGGACCGCCCTAAAGTTTTGGTTGTTCCTTTCCTCTGAAGAAGGCAAGTCACATGACTGGGAGCCTGACATTGGGGCCTTCCCATGTGCTCTTCCCTGTGGGGAGTGAGTGTGAGTATACTTCTGCCTCCGCTAGGGAGCTGGGAAAGAGCTAGGATGGCTGTGAGTGCCCATGGCATGTAGTCATGGTCCAGGGACCATCTTCAGTGATAGCTGATCCAAGAGACTGTATCCGGCAGAAGACTGCTGAGTACCTGTTGTGTTACTGCAGAGTGTGTAGTAATAAACTGTTCCTTTTTGCAATATACCTCCGGCCTGGTGTGTGATCTAACTGGGGGAGAGGTAATTAGTTCTGCCGTAGGAGATTATCTCCATTTCCCTGGAGCCTACATCAGATGGAGGCGCTGCACTGCTAAGTATCGTGTGTGGTATGAACCCCAGAAGCCTGTTCCTGTGTCCCCAGGTCATCGCAGATGACTCAGCCCTCCTGTTGACAGCAGGTATAAGCACCACACACCCTGAAATGGCCCCCATCTGCGACTGGGGGGGGGGGGAGAGAAACACTGTTATATATATACAGGCTTCATTCCTTGCTTAATATTTTGCTTAAATTACCACTAATTACTAGGTCTCACTACAAGGGCCAGTATACATTGTGGTTTGGTCACTCTCTGATCTTGTGTTTTTTATAATTACCTTTTCTCTTATTATTCACTTTATTTTGTCTCATAATAAATGTATAGTTTTTTTTAAACTCAGTTAGCTTAATACATCACAGATACATTACATTAAGTAAATGTATCCTCTAATTTGCAGCTCTTTGGGTGTCCTTTTTTATTCTTTTTAATTATATATGTATTCAAAGTTAATGGCAAAGAAAATTTGGATGCATGGACAATTCACAATGTGAGAAAAGAAGAGAAAAGAAAAGAGAAATGGTGGTGACATACTGGAATATTAGCTGTGTCAGTATATATATATATATATATACTCGGCACTAGAATCTTCAATAAACCTACCAACAAAAACACGCTACTGGATGCAAGGAGTCAACATCCTCAGCCATTAAAGAAAGGTCACCCCTATTCTCAGATGCTAAGAGTGTGCAGGATCACAAGTAATCCTTCAGATGTGGATGAAGCACTGATAAAAATGGCCGACAGGTTCAGGGACAGGGGCTACGATGACGGAGAAATTACCCTAGTCTTGGATAAAGCAAGACTACCCACTAGAGAAGATCTACTGGAACAGGATATGAGATTAAAAGGAGACAACAGATTTAATGTCATTACTACATACAGCACAGCATCAAATCTTATTCAGAATAGTGTATGAAAAAACTGGCACATTCTGACTAATGACAAAAAATTGGTAAACACTTTGAAAATCCCCTGCTCTTTTGCGTTGAGAGGTCTGGGAGATCTACTGACACAATCAGACCCTGTGGATAAATACACAGGAACATCGACTTGGCTTACTAAAACTATAGGTGTTTATCATTGTCATGGCTGTGTTAACTGCCAATTTATGGTGGTGAGAAAAACATTTACCCACCCACATAATAGGAATCCCATTAAAATCTTGGACTTTCTGAATTGGGAATCAAAATTTGTGGTTTATGTTGTTAAATGCCCCCGTGGTTTATACTATGTGGGGAAAACCACAAGCATATTAAAAGGGTATAAAGTTTCCCATGTGTATGGTAGCACTGTACACACCCCCCTGAAAAAGATCCCTCTGTAGGATCAAAACGTGGCATCAATATGAAACATACTTTCGCTATTTCATATTGATGCATAAAGTCGATATTTTAGCGTGAATTTAACACTACTCCAAATGCATGTATATACATGAACCCCTTGCTTCCCGAGATACGGAACATTTATCATAAGGTTCCCATAGTTCTGTCTCCTCCAGGGTGAACAATATGGAGGTCTAAAGCTCCCATGTCAAGTGGGCCAATAGGAAGCCACAACCACATCCGTCTACCCTTCCTATTGGCCCTCATGAAATGGGTGCTTTAAACCTCCATGAGATACCATCAGCACCTTCAGAGTTTTTATCTCGCAAAGAAAGGAGTCCCCGGAGCTGAAATGAACGCTGTTTAGTTCTGGAGAGCTCCTGCTTCCCAATTTTTTATCCCATGGAATGACCCTCATATTATGAAATATTATTTCTATCAAAATCTCAATATGAAAAGATGAGTCCTTTCTTTTCAGGACTATCTCAGCACAGTAAAAACACAATAGTTGGAATATTTTGAAAGAGTTTATGGAACCATATATTTTTGTAATAAACATTTATTTGCTCTAATGAAACACATTTTCAAAGGATCACATCTGACAACCCAGGAAATACTTTATTTCTAATGAAATAAAGACTGCACAGAACATTAAAGCACGTTTGGGAAGCAGACATTGTGCAATGGAGGTTGTTTAAAGTGTGCTTTTAAAAAAAAAAACTCTTTGCTGCAAATTGGTGACTGAATATGCAGTAGGCGGTGATCATGTGCTATTACGCATTTATTTTATTTGGCTGGTGCTGTAAATACATCTACTTCCCTGATTCTGTATGTCACTTTCAGCAAGCCATAGCTTTGATTAGATCTTGTATTGTCTCACTTCAACACGTCCTATGAATGACTTCCATCATGCCAATAACAGGCTGATGTTCACTCAGAATGCCCACGTCTCACCTGTATGCTATAAAAACAGTATCTCAAGACTCTTATAATACTGGTAAACCACTCAAGCTTCACTCTCACAGTTTATTTATATTACTTATACAAGAAAAGAGCAACCTAACACTGCACTTGTTTTCTTTGAGGACATTTTATGTCAAATTATAAGACAAGTTTGTTAAAATCAGCTCACTTCTTTCACAAAGATTTTCCTCTGTGTTTTAAAATAGAAACGTCTTATGTTATATAGTGCTGATTATAGTGCACAGAATTTTGCAAGCACGATGAGTGCAAATGTAAAAGATTTTCAGCAAACTGCTAACTTTACTAAAACTCATTTATGAACATACATCGGGGCTTATTTGTGGGTGGCTCAGTGAGTAAAGACACTGGCTGGCACTAAGAGTTTGAAGCAGGGGAATTCCCAGTGTCGGCTCCTGCTGTACAAGAACATGCTATTATTATTATTATTATTATTATTATTATTCACTAAACTTCGATAAGTGGCTTATAGTACTATAAATGCTTTTATAGTTCGATATTGCCTGTGTTGTTATTCATAAAGCTCAGATAACAAAAAATGCTCAAAATCGTTTGTTTTGCCAGAAACTGCTACTGTATTCACTAAGCAGTGACAAGCATATCGTACTATAAAAACTTGCAATAGTTTGACACCAGCTAAAGGCTGGTGCTAAAGGTATTGCAAGATGCATAAAAGCAGTTTCTTTTACTGCACAGGATTGATACCGGAGGCTGGTGGGGAGACCGGGGGACACAGAGATCCGGGGGTCCTCATGGGTTCCTGCATCACCGGGGTGTCCCCATGGTTTGCCGCATCATTGGGGGGCCACATGGATCAACGGGGGTCCCCGCTGGTCTCTGGTATCAATCATGTGCAATAAAAATTGCAGACAGTTTCATTACCTTAGCGGCTAACCGCTAAAGTAATGAAAGGGTTAAATAGCAGGCACTGCATAGTTGTTGGTACTAGCTTGTACTTTCCCCAGAGTGGATGTTTAGGCCTTGTAGGAGGTTGGCAGTAGAAGTTAACCCTTTCATTACCGCGAAGGTAATGAAGGGGATACTAACCCCTTGAGCTACCCACCCGCAAGGCCTAAACACTCAACCTGGGGTAACTGCAAGCTTCACCTGCCCCCTGTACCTACAACTATGCAGTGCTTGCTATTTAACCCTTTCGTTGCCTTCCTGGGGCAACTACCCCCACCCTTCAGCCCCGCTACTCATTGATTGGCACAGTGTTAAACCATGGCCATAATATGTATCTCGTCTACTGGAAGGGTTTCGGCCATAAAGAGCGTTCCTGGATTCCCAGGAGTCAACTCCACATGCTTTAACTCGTCCGGGAGTTCCATTGTAAATACCCGGCGACACCATTCTTTGAGCACCCGGATGTCGCACCTCAGGGTGGGGTACTGTGATGATCAGACGCAAGCTTTACCCCTGCCAAGCTCTAGTCATCAGATTGGATCTTGCTCCTCTCCTGCCTGCAGGAGTAATCCTGCACCTGATTCGCCAGTGCTGCTATTTTGGCTAAGCCTCTTCCACTAGGAAGTTGGCTGAGCATACTGTAGTGCCGACAAGTATTCTAAAACAAATCTGGGGCAATCACCAACAAGACCCAGGAACATTCTGGGTACAACCTGGGTACATCCTGGGTACATGCTGCAACATTTAAGTGACATTTCTGCAGACCGACTAATGGCCCATCGGATAACCCCTGCTGTGTTAATCCGATGGGCCATTAGTCTCTGCTGAAATGTCACTGAAATGTTTGCAGCATGTACCCAGCATGTACCTGGATCTTGTTGGTGATAGCACCAGATTTTCCAAGGCAAGTTTAAAGCAAGTTTTAGAATACTCATCGGCGCACCTGTATATCTTGTAACGTTTGCTGGTCCCATGCACCCTGCCTTGTCTCACCATTCCTTGCCTCATTCACCTTGGACTTCACTGCTGTCTCCAATCCTCTATCTCGGCTTCCCTACAACTACCCTGCTCTCTCCAATTCCCGACCTCGGCTTGCCTTCAATGATTCTACATTCTCGTACTTTGATCTGGCTATCCACATCTATGAACTTGCACACCGGATGCGACCTCATGTCTCTAGGTCAGTGTTTCCTAATCCCCACGAAGGTCTTGCGGTCCGATGTCCAATGAAGATGCGAATACTCCAGTTTGACCACACCGCTCACCAATCTGGATTATATCAATAAATTCAACTGGTGCATATAGGGAAGCCACATAACATGAGTCAAAACAAAGAAAGTGATGAAAGAATCACCACATATTCCCTTTTTACTGCACTCTGTTGTATCATACAGTAGAATTGGACTGCATTGTCCAAAATATACAATTATCTAATAGTGAATGGGTACAGACAACTATTAGTATCAGCTCCCACAACTGTGGGTGAATAGGTACTAATAAAAGCCAACTAATTGGCCAAAAATAATACAACTTTATTGTATATGAACATTGACGAAAGAACAGTGAACATATTTACAGTGCTAGGGGTCAAAACATCCCCAATTAAAAAGTGGTTGGGTGCTAGTCATATATTACTAATTATCTTAGGTATCAATAACCACAATTGTATATGTACTGTAGCAAACCGAAGATTGTCTATGTCTGGGATAGCAAGAGGTAGGAACTAATAAAGATCACCTTTTTGTTTCAATGGTGTCAATATAAGTATATAAGTCCAATCAATTTCCTCAGTAGTTGTATGGAGTAGTATATATTTAGATCACGTTCAATCCAGATAAGACATACAAGTATATGTATATCAAGTCAGCATTGAGTGCTAGATACTATTAACACACACCCTAACTATCAAGTGTATAGGGTTAAAACAACACCAGCATATAATTCCGTTTTGTATAGAGTGGATAGAGTAGCCTTTCATACTTAGTTAACCATAGCTGAATACACATAGACATTTGACTCAAAATATACTTCAGATGGTAATCATAAAATCCACCTTACAACCAGTCACAGACAGACGAACAGCCCCACTTCCTCCAAGACATCAACGTGACGTCACTACGTTGATGTCTTGGAGGAAGTAGGGCTGTTCGTCTGTCTGCGGCTGGTTGTATGCGTTTTTTTTTATTACCATCTGAAGTATATTTTGAGTCAAACGTCTATGTGTATTCAGATATGGGTTAACTGAGTATGAAAGGGTGCTCTTTCCACTCTATAGAAAATCCTCCGCCTACCCAGGGAATTACTTAAATCTTTCATTGGTAAAATTTCGGGTTGAGGAAGGCTATTTGTAGCCCTGCTGTACAGGGGAAGATATTTATGATTGGCTAACATGTTTGTTGGTTAGAGTGTATATAAATTGGAGGATTGTACTTTCCCCACATTACATAGGGATAACTGACTCTAGGACTACCTACTGTAGCATCTATCACCTGAGGCACAGCCTGAGTTGATTTGGGCACTGAGTAGCAAGCAGTTAATTCCAGTGGTAGTGCCAGAACTCTGATGATAGCAAGAACATTACACCTACCCTTGGATATTAGCACCAGCATATTTGTCATTTGTTTCTGCCTGTTCCAAATGGAAGCAAGTTATGTTAGAAGAGAGCAGTGAGCCTTTGATCCCATAGCACGGTGTGTAACAATGAAGCAGCAAGTTCACAACTCATCAATAGCTATAACTCCATAGTTGTTGGAGGCTTATGCAGCTTCTCGAACAATCCCTCTGGGATTGCATCTATCTTCGGTTGTTAAAGATTGGAACTTAGGGAGGGGGTTTTAGAGAAATGTTCATACATTGCTTCAATTGAAGGAGAAGATTAGGTTGGACAAACTAGAGGATAATAAGAAATTATTAGGTCCCAACAGAAGTATTGAGCTTTATTCAGACATGATTATATATATTTTTTACAGGTGCACTTCCTCCCAAAATAGCACCTGCCTTGAAAGTAAACTCAATGTAAGCCGATTGCCATACTTATTTATTTGCATTTATTTAAACACTCAAATGTCTACAGAAGTGTTCACCTAGTTATCCCTGCTGCTTACTGTAGAAAACAGAGTTGTTTTCCATATTTGAAACAGCCTTATAAGAGAAAGTTATTTTATTCTAGTGTACAGTAACGTGAATATATGTTTAAACAAAATGGAGATTGAATCGTTTATCATGACAGCAGCATGCAAGTAAGGTGGCTATAAAAGAAAGAGAGGAATTATTTTTGTTGTTTGTTTCAAATTATTTTTGCAAGAAAGATGGATTTCAATGCAGATTTCTTTTTCAAGTATATCCTTTGTAAAATGACAGAGACATTATATTAACAGACATTACCATATTCATTATTGTTGATTCTGTTTATTGTAATGTGCTCAGTGCAGATATCTTTGGGAAGTAGCCTAAGTGCAGGAGGCTTTATTTATATGCAAGTGTTTACACCAATTACCTGTACAATATGATTTACCTGTACTGTAGATGCGAATAAAGCATAATTTTGTATAAAGATCATTCAGGTTTCTTATCTCAAGATACAATCATTTAAACACACAAGATTTTCAAATAAAGACAAGTACATTTAATTAGACTGTGCAAATCAAAAATAATTAAACATATTATTTTTTGAAACTTAGCACAATATATCCTAAATTTACTAAATGAAAGTAATAACAATAATAACTTTATTTCAAATAGCGCTTTTCTGCCAATGGAACTCAAAGTGCTTCACAATTCTTTTTACAGACACAGTCCCTGCCCTGTAGAGCTTACAATCTATGTTTTTGGTGCCTGTGAGATAAAGTGACTTGCAAGGAGCTGACACCAGGATTTGATTCAAACCCAGTGTCATTATTTTCAGAATCACTGAGCTGCTCCTTCAGTCCCAATACTCCAAAATAACCAACAATTACAGTTATAGAGAAGGAGCGGTTCAGTGAGTCAAGACACTGACTCTGGCATTGAGTTTGAAGCAGGGGAGCCTGGTTCAATTCCCAGTGTCGGCTCCTTGTAACCTTGGGCAAGTCACTTTATCACCCTGTGCCTCAGGCACTAAAAACATAGATGGTAAGCTCTACAGGGCAGGGACTGTGTCTGCAAAATGTCTCTGTAAAAACTATGTAAAACTAGAAGCGCTATACAAGAACAAACAACAATTATTACAATTACAATTATTATGAATTATTATAGGATTTCGAAGGACTTGCTGCCATGAAGGAGGTTTACTTATTATTGGGTACAAAATGGCCACCGCCGGCCTCTGTGGCGGAGTGAAAGAACAGCCGTGGGCACGGAGGGAGGCAGACAACCGCCGATGGCCTGACTTGATCCGGTGGGGGCTGCTCCCGGTCCCGGAGTGTCGGACTTAGAGAGGGTGAGGTTGGAGGTGTCATGGGTGGCGGGTGCTGGTGGTGTGGCTCAGGCTTGTGTCGGGTGACCTCTCTGTAGCATGCAGGGTCTGCAAATCCATCTCCCTGTGCTGGTCGTGGGTCCCGGTGGCCATCCCCCCTTACGCGGACATAGCCAAAGCTAATCTAAATCTAAACCTTAAGGAAATATTGTCTTACCTTACCTGGGCTAGTGGAGGGAGGTAAGGCTGCCATCGTCTTATCCCTGGGGGCCCGTCAGGTACATTTTCGTGTGGCACCGGAGCGTAGGGTTCCTCCCCCTCCCAGACAGATTTGGAACTACCGCTTAATTGGGTGTAACTATAGAGGGCTCCCTGGATGATCCGAGACACCATCAGCTGGTGAGAGAAGGCCTGGAGCTCCACTCGGGGCACTGCTGCGGCCCGCACTAAAACCAAGATGGCCTCTCGGCCTAAAGAAAGTCAGGGAGAGGCATAGCGAATCAACACACTCAGCCATTTGGGATTCTGCTGTGGAGTGCAAGCAGCAGAAGGCCGGATCTCTTCACTGATACCCAGAGAACCAACAGGCAGACAAGACCTAGGAGAGAAAGGAAACGGGTGATCAGCATCAGACAACAGTTAAAGGTAAAGGTCCCAATAGGGGTGGGGGGATACAGACTACATTGACCACTAGACCCCTTAATATCCTTCCCTATCCTAGGTCTGTAAGCCAATCACACTAAGATTCTAAATCTGCACCACAAAATCCCACTTGAAAAGGGTGGGAAATTAAAAAGATTCTATGTATCTTAACCTCATTTCATTAAAAATTCAAATGGAGGAGGGTGCATACGCAACAACTGAGGGACTGGATGCTTGATCTTTGAGCTCCGCACTCTCAGGCACACTTATCATCGGAAAACACATAACCATAGACAACGGATATAACCAAGTTGCCTACCCGGTCAAAAAATATAAGAACCTAGCTGGACGTAACAGACTATTTTCAAAGGGCTGATTGGGCGCAGGCGGGAGGATCCACGGCCCCAACCTCCCATGGGGGATCTAAATCAGAAAGAGAAGGGATGGAGGACCGGAGTTAAGAAAGGGACAGCGACCTAGTTACCAGAAGCGACCTTAAGGAGTTATTTGGGGAAATTAAATCTCTATTCCAATCAGAGATGACAGAGTTAAGAAGAGACATAAATGACATTGGTAACAGCACAGATTAAACAGAAAAAAGGCTAGATGCTTCCATAAAGGCTCTTCATGGAACGGAGAAAAACAACTCTCACCTAAAATCCCTTGTGTCGGATCTGGCAGACCATCTAGAAGACCCAGAAAATAATTAAAGGAGAAATAATATTAGAGTCGGGTGTCCCGGAGACCATCATGGATGCAGAAGAATTCATCACAAACTGTCTGACTAGCATGCTGCCGGATAAATCAGAGGCAGAACTACAGCTTGATCATTGCCATAGAGCCCTGAACACTAGACCTCAACCTGGGTAGCTCCCCCCCCCCCCCCAAGACATAATAATGAGATTTCATTATCTTAGAGTGAAGGGTGCCCTTTGCCAAATAACCAGAAACACTGCATCGGTTGAATTTGAGGGAATTAAATTACAGATATTCCAAGACCTTTCCCCTACTACCCTAAGCAGGAGGAGAAAACTACAACCCGTAACCAAGATATTATGGGACAAGGGAGTTCGCTATAGGCGGACCTTTATGTTTGGACTGTTAGTTTTTAAAGATGGCAAAGCCTATGCTATGAAGGAACTTTAAGAGGGGGATACCTTCTAGAAGGTTGGGTCTAAAACAGAGCTCCCGCATTGTGTTGCTGAAGAGGAGCCTGTACCGGATCAAGTCTGGAAGGAAGTGAGGAGCTGTGCACGTGACAGGAAAGACAGAGAAGTTAATTGAAAGCAACTACTAAGACTCTATAGGGTTTCCGTTCTCTCACGGTTATATGTACTGTAGGTTAAAAGTTTAAAGTGACACCACACCTTTCCTAAAACAGTCCTGGTGGAGTAAGCATTTGATATGGAACCCAGTAACCAGACCACTTGGGTGATAGCCCCATATTGCCAGCGGGACAGTCACAGTACTGGGGTCAGGGAAAGGGAGGGTACTCCAGTGGGCCAGGCTTACGCAAAAGTCAGTTATAGAGTGTGGAACTTACAGATTTGCTTAGACTGGTTAGACTGGGGTACACACAGATGGTGTAATAATATGATATATGCTTGATCAGGAGGGTGTATGTTGAAAGTCACTGGTTTATATGTTTATCTCTCTCATCTTTCTTCTCTTTCGCCATCTAATATACGTTAAATATACAAGTTGAAGCTGTCGTTACGTCTGCCAAGTTAATTATCTAGCTGGAGTCACTGGCAGGTATTGGAGAAATGGTGGACCTAAAATGTAGGGTAACACTAAGGTTGCAGATACAGACCAACAGACACATAGTGGTCACTACAAGGGAGGATAGGGGCAATAGACAACAAAGCGTTACATCAACATAGGAATTACAGGGCCTAGTCAGGGTTTAAGGTAGTGACTGCTCAAGGTAGGGTGTTGTAAAGTAGGGAAGTAAGAAACTCTCAAGGCAAATAAAGGTTTCACTGCAGAGATTACACATCTAAATCTACATTATGGGATAGCAGGGAATTACACTAGATTAAAAGCCTACCAGCTTCAGTAGCAAGCTATAGGTGCCTACTGGCAGGTGATACCACATCTCCAAAATATTCTGTCAAGAGATACTAGCTGCATGGTATTGGTTATTGTATTGGTTAACTAAGATGTTGTTCTATGTTGTTCTTATTGGTTTCTACAAATGTGCCGGGGGCGGATGGGGAGTGCGGCTGCCCCGATTAACCGTATGTACTCCATTTTGAGTGACATGGTTCCTAATCATGTTGCCGACAAAGACCCTTGGGTTTTTGGGACTGGGGGTTACTCAAGTTCCTGTACCTACTCTCTTGAGAGCCCGGATGAATCAGGGTCGCTATTGACCAGGTCTGATTCATTGAGTTTTTGTTTTTGTGTCCTCCCCCCCACCCCAGCTCCAAAGTTTTGTCCTTCCCCCTCTTGCCTTCTCCTGCAGAAAGTTATCATCCCTGAAAAAAGATTCTCATATCCCTGCTGGCTGGGGAACTCCTTGTGCGGTTGTAGCAGTTGTTCAGAGATCGTCACAGTTGGGTCATTAAAGTACAAATGGCAGTAAATATAATTTCTTATAACGTGAAAGGTTTGAACTGCCCAGGTAAACAATGCATAGCAATGACAGACTATAAGAGGAGAAAGCGGACATCATACTACTACAAGAAACACATTTTAGTTAAACAAGTTTTCCTAAATACTTTGATAAAGAGAGTTCAGGCAATTTTATTTATCATTAGCCAATTGCAAAAAGAGAGGCGTGTCGGTGATGTTCCACAACAGATGCCCATTTTCAGCGAACAAGTGAGAAGGGATAAGGAGTGCAGGTTTGTGATACTAGTAGGCACAATCCATGGGCAGCACTTCACAATTGCCAATGTATATGCCCCTTGTGATCAGGACCCTGCTTTCTTCACATCGTTCTTTTCAGTTTTGAGCCATATGGCGAAGGGACACATTAAGGCGAGCGACTTCAATACAGTCCTGAATACAAGAGTAGATAGATCAGGCTAACCCGGAGACAAGAGAAAAGATTGTCCAGCGACACTCCTCAAAGGCCTGATGGACAATCAGTTAGTAGACAAATGGAGGGAACTACATCCAATACAAGGGACTTTACATTCTTCTCTCACCCCCACACCAGTTACTGTATAGCAGAATTGATTACTTCCTTATATCGAGCAGACTGGTCCCGAAGATCTCCCATGCTGGGATCCATGATATTTCATGGTCACATCATGCATAAATTGAGCTAAGGTGCACTCAGATTAATATGGACTGACCTGGAGTAAACTGGAAACTAAATGAGTCAATCATTAAAATCCCTGACATGTTCCAGACAGTCAACAACGAGATTGAGCAATTTTTTAGATTAAATAAGGACAGTGTTGATTCCCAAACAACATTATGGGAAGCCCACAAGGAAACCCTCAGGGGCTCCCTGATTAGCATAGCCACCGTGAGAAAAAGGGAAAGAAATAAAAAGATAATCATACTCCAATCCAAACTCAAGGAGCTGTCCGACAGGCATAAACAGGATGGTAGAGCAGAAACATTTAAGTAACTGAAAGATAATAGAATTGAATTAAATATGCTCCTGACCTCCCAGACGGAGAATTCTCTGAGTTGGTCCAAGAGGAAATTTTATGAGAACGCAAACAAGCCAGATACCTTGCTAGCAAACAAAATCAGGAACAAAGCCAAATTATAACATTTAGGCCATCAGACTAAAATCAGGGGTAAAAACATCAAATCCTAAACTAATTGTAGAGGAATTTAAAAAGTTTTATGAAAATGTGTATAATGGTGAAAAATGTACTCACAACAGTATCACGAAAAATGCCCTACAGGACTTCCTAGCAGACTCAAAATTGCAGAGGTGGAGTAGGGGGGAGAGAGAGGGCTTAATGGATGATTTTACAATGGAAGAGTTATTAAAGGTTATGCAACACCTGAAACCATCTAAGGCACCGGCCCAGATGGGTTCTCTAATTTATACTATAAGAAATTTAGTACACTCTTGGCCCCCTATCTTCTCCAGATGCTAAATGCAGTGCTAGCAGGTGTGTTATTCCTGGATCAATTGCTTTAGGTGTCGATCTCACTAATCTACAAACAAGGGAAAGATCTATTGGACTGTAAATGTTACAAACCAATATCCCTGATAAATTCGGATATTAAAATCTATGCTAAAATGTTGGCCAACCATTTAAGTCGTATCCTTCCTAGACTAATACACTCAGATCAAGTCAGCTTAATCAAAGACAGGCACGCAGCTGATAATACTAGATGAATCCTTGATCTGATAGAGATAGCCAATACAAGAAAGATACAGGTAATGGTGTTGACGCTAGACGCAGAAAAAGCCTTCGACAGGATAGACTGGCCATATCTGAAGGCCGCGCTCGAGGCGTTTGGTTTGGGGGGTAGAATATTGAAGGCATTCCTGGCACTGTATTCCAGCCCGGCAGCAAGAGTAATACATCAGGGTTTCCCTTCGGAGCCCTTCAAAATTAAAAGCGGTACGCGCAGGGTTGCCCACTCTTCCCTTTGCTGTTTGCCCCAAGCATGGAGCCCCTGGTAGCACAAATTTGGAACAACCTGGATATATCAGGAATACAAATTAACCAGCAGATCCATAAAGTACCTTTATATGTAGACGATGTTTTCTTGACTGTATCTAGACTTGACTGTTGATCTTGATCTTGACTGTAACTTACCTCCCTGTCCAACCTACAGTATTCAACTTCTTGGGGAAGTTCAATAGAATTTCAGGCTTTAAAATGAACCATTAACCAAACAAAATCGGAAGCCCTAAACATAAATTTACCAAAAGAGATGGAGAACTGATAGCCATTAATTTCAATTTTAAATGGCAACAAAATTATATGACATATTTGGGAATAAATATCACAAACAATTATAAAAACCCTTTATAGGGCTAATTTCCCCAAACTTTTGCAGACTGAGAAAAGACATCAGAGTATGGTCTACCTACAATAAGTATGTAGTAAAGGCAGCACTACCGTGAATGTATAATATGAAATGCTGAAAAAGTGACGGGTGCCCGGGAACAAGTGGAGAGATCCCAAATCTCCCCTGAATAAACTCTATAACACTCATGGTGTTCCAAGCACTCCAAAACAAAACAGAATGACTGATGGTATATCAATAAAGAATATGTATTGCAAAACACAACATCATAACGACAACAATATATTCAGGTGAACAGGGATATAAAAAAAACTGACTGCAGGTGCAGCCTGAGGTAGAGTGGGGGAGGAGAGGGGGTGGGGGAGGGAAACGTGAAATCACAGGGAGATGGGGAAGGAATAGAAAAACCCTTAACGGGAAAGGAAATATGGAAATTAAGATGCGGGGGCAACGTTAAACATGTTGTGGTGGAAAACCCCTTCTGCTGGCCCATTCCCGCAGCCTCCAAAGGGGGGCTGCGGTACTTCGCTGCACCCTCAAAACCCAATACTCCTCCTAACAAATATAAAAACAAATAGTAAAGTGTATACAGGTATTGGGACAAGCAAAGGAATAAGTCACTATGAAACAATAGAGTCAAACCTATGTAACACTCAAAACAGCAGATACTGTACTATACACAACCTGCAGGAGAAGTCATGAACATGCCCAGAGTTAAAGATCTTACACTAGATACATATGGCTGTAAGGCAACAAAAATACTGGCACATCCATAAAGGCACATAGAGATATCTATACAATGATAAGCATAATGCATTCAAGTCCTGTAACAGTCTGTAAGGAGCCAAAGGCATCTCTGTAGCTGAGCAAGTCTAACCAACAGAAGGTAAGCAGCAGTCCAGAAAGCAGCCTGTTGATGGAAGAAGAAGATTGGGATGAGATTTTTGTAGCGACAGCCAAAAGCTCAATCTGTACCACGTTAAGGGAGGACGCACATAAAGTGTTAATGAGATGGTATCTCACTCCACGTAAATTATCCAGATTTGTCCCATGATACTCCCCATTGTGTCCGAAGCAATGTGGAGAATCAGCTGATCTGGTGGTTATGCTGTGGTTTTGCCCTCGAATCGTTGCATTATGGGAGGAAATTAAGGATTGGCTTCAGAGGATCTTGGATCTCACACTTGCATTAGACCCGTGGCTGTTCCTACTAAATATATCAACCTCAGGTCTTGCCAGGGTAGAGAGTAAATTGGTTGTTCATTTTGCAATGGCAACGAGGTGCGAGATCGCAGCATTGTGGAAACAAAAAGAAGTTCCAACAATTCCTAACATTCAGAACAGAATTCGGTATGTTTGCCAGATGGAGAACTTAAAAAATTTAGTTAATGACACTGGCGTCAAATTCCAAAACGTCTGACTTCCATGCCTGGCTCGTACAGACATCCCAGGAGTGAATGGTACCACAATTCTGCTTTGATAGTCAGAGGTGTGTTCTCGGCTGACGGCTGGTAAAACACTACAGCACAGGCTGGGCTGGACGGGTTCGAGAAGTGAACATAGGTACAGTAGGACCGCACAGGGAGTGAGAACAGGAAGTACAATCAGTTTACAGGGATATGCTACACAAGAGAAGGAACAACATTCCTCCTCCCCCCCCCGACCCATGGATTTTTGTTCTTAGTGTGTTATGATTTGATGTGGATGTTAATTAAAACAATGGAAGGATTGTGTATTATGCTTTGTCTTGAAAATCAATAAAAATTGAAGTTACAAAAATATACATTGTATAGCAATTCCTTGCTTTTTATGGAGTTTGTATCTTAAAACAGAAAATTACATGAAGAAACAGAAAACTTATTCAAAAAGTTGCAACCAGCATTGACAGAGTACCAAAAGAAAAAAATTTCTTAATAAAAGCGACACTCGCCTGTAAAAAATTTTTTTTTAACAGTATTGAAGCCGGATGTTCCTCCAGAGCTGAACTGCTATTTTTAGACCTGAATACCCTTTGTTTCCTGAGAAACTTACCGGTGAAGTTGCCAGTAGTAACTTTCAGTAGGAAGCCACAGTCAATGTTGTTGTGGCTTCCTCTTGGCCTGAGATTTGTCAGCCATATTTTCCCTTTGCGGGAAATGTAAACCCAACAACTTAACTGGAAAGTATCTTGGGAACAGTGGGATCCCCAGGGCTTAACATAGCTCCATTTGGTTCCGAAAGTCCACTGGTTTCCAACCAGTAAAAATGAGTAGGGGGATTGCGATTGAAGCAGGAAACATTGTTTTTTTTGCTAGAAATTGAATTATATTGTTCAATGAGGGGCATATTCAAGTGAGGTTAGCTCTATCCCATGTTAAGGAGACACGCAGCAGCAGATGAAAGGTGACTCCTGAAGCAAGCAGCATATGTGGAGAGTCTGAGACCCATACAAACAACGAAGATATACCAGTAGCAGTGTTCCTGAATCCCAGTGGTGGATTAAAGGCTTCTATTTGGCTGACTAAGTGTAAGTGTATATCTTACCACCTTGACTCTGAAAGTTACAGACATACTGCCCTATGATATTTTTCTCTTTGTTTCTTTCCTGGCTTATCTGCGCCTAGGTCATCTCTTCTCTACATTATCCATTGCGGCAAGTGTGGAGCCGCAGACCTAATTGGCTGCATTCAAGCAGGATTAGACTGTAAGGTATAACACCTCCTGTTTGCCTGATTGGCCAGGGGTAGTCAATATATTCTGTACTACACCCCACTAAGTGTTTGGAATTTGCGCTATTTGTATTCTGTCTTTTTTATATATATATATATATATATATATATATATATATATATATATATATATATATATATATATATATATATATATGTAAATATATATATATATATATATATATATATATATATAAATATATATATATATATATATATATATATATATATATATATATATATATATATATATATATATATATATATATATATATATAATCATTCATTAATACTACATTTTAAAATATTTTTTATTTTATTTTTTAAAGAGCAGGACATGCTCATGAGACAACATATTTACAATATACTGTAAGAGTTAAACCCATTTAGGCTGCTAGAGAGAACAATTGTTTAAGCTTTCAGATGCTCCTCATAAGCCTGATCATGTAAATCTGCCTCCCTATGCTTCAGGCAACAGAATTTGTGTTGTATGCTCTTTGGAATCTGAATACATGTAAATCCCCATGTACGTATAGTTCTACATTCTCTGTCACCGCGATATGAGAATAAAATACTATTGTGTTAAACCATCAGGCAACTGTGCAATTAAGTAAAGGCATTTAAAATGTTTTCAGCATGGAAACAGAAAGCAGGTGGCTCATATAGCAATAGGAGGCTCAAGATCACCCCTTAGTAATAATATTCATTTTATTGTCAGCCCTTGTGCTAAATAACCATTTTCTCGAGTTCTAAGGAAATCAATATTCGCTGAAATATAACCAGCACCAGACTTATACCCAGTCATCAAATAATCCTTTTCAAAATACTTGAAAGGGCTGTATCGCACAGTGGGGGAAATAGCAAATTAACAGTATTAAGGCACTCTTAAAGATATCAAACTTTCTGTTTCACATTCTCCTGAGAAGCTATCAGATAAACCAGGTGGGGACAACCCCTGTCAACAGCTGAGGTTTTAAAGATATCCCTGCTTCAGCACATGTGGCTCAATCAGTGGCTCAGTCAATTATGCTGTTTACTGAGCCACTAATTGAGAGACCTGTGGTGAAGCAGGGATATCCTTTAAACCCGAGCTGTTGGTAGCCCTTGAGGACTGAAGTTGTCCACCCCTGAAATAAACAATGTGGTGTATATATCAAGGTAGGTTTGGCATGAAAATGCTGACATTATCATTCATCCTACGTCTATTAGCAACCATCTCCCAAAATGAGTGCTGTGCAGTTATACTGCCCCATGTATATTACCTTTCAAATTGTGGAATGTCAATAGGCGTTAGGGATGCACTCATTATAATGGGATGCATGTATCAAACTGTGCAGCGTTCTGTCTTTGAAGAACTTCTTTGCTGGCACCTAGTAAATTCTCATAGGACAAAATCTCCTTCATTGATAATGAAAATGTGTAACGGAAGTGATGTCATTGGGTAGTGCTTGCCGCGCATGCGCAGAAGCGGCCGCTGATGCACGCGTATGCGTAGTGGTATTTGTACCAGAAGTGACGTAATTGATTTTATATACACTGGCGACCGCTTTATTCTAAAGCTGCCGCCACCGCAAAGTGCGGCTGTCTCGCGGCTGTTTCCTGGCGCATGCCGCGCGTCACAGTGGCGCCGGGTGGCGCCGGTCACACCGTGCCAGAGTTCCCCGGCATCCCCGAAGGCCCCCAATGTTGATGGGGTAAGGGGAAGATGCGGAACAGCCAGGGGGAGCAAGGGGGAGCAGCTGGGGATCGCGAGGTGAGCAGATGCGATGCGCACGCGGGGAAGAAGATGCGCACGCGGGGAAGGGGAAGGCGGCTGGCTCGCAGTTGGCGCGCGGCCAAGTTCGCAAACTGCCGAAAACAATTCCAGGCAAATGTTACAATAAAGCTGGTCGCAGCAGTATATATATATATATATGTTAAAGAAAAGAGAAGAAGAAAGTATCCCGACTATAGCACCCTAGCATACAAAAATATCAAATGTATTAAATACATCACACAAAACAAATCACAATTAAAAATGTCCACAGTATCCTGAAGCAAAAATAACAGCTGAAAAACCTCACTCATGGATGAATGTAAACCTCTATTAAATAGTATGGGTGAACTATATATTGGCCAAAATTGCATAAAAGTATATGAGCCTTTAAGCTGACCCTTGAGTGTGGAGGCATGTGATCAGCCTCCTATCACTCTGACCGGCCAGTAAAATATTAAAGAGGTTCAGACAGACCTAACAATAAGGAAAATACATTAATATCTCAGTCAGCTTGTGACAAACATTGAAAATATATATATGTATACACACACACCCACATATACACACACACACACACACACACACACACACAGCAATATCTCATAGTGTCCAGTATGTACACTGTGTGTATTTGTATACAGACACAAGTCTCTTAACACTTTTTTGAAGTGAAACTTCTTTACTGGTACCTACCTAAATTCTCATAGGAGAAAATCTCCTTCATGAAGATAAAAATGCGCAACGGAAGTAAGTGTGCGCGTGCGCGCAACGCTGGCTAATCTCACAGCAATAAAAAAAAAACTTTCAAAAAACTGTAAATCAATCAAAATCATAAAAATCAAAACTCGATTTCAGTGACAACAGAATAATTCTGCCCCACCACTACAGGCAAAAAACCTCCGTTGCTAACATTCTAAAGTGCTTATTCTGTATCCGCTGAAGAGACCGCTCAAGCCGTTTCCGATGAACTGTCACATTTAAGTCAATAGGGAAATTGTCCCAAAATGCCCTGATTGGCCATTTTGGAGGATATAGAATAAGCCCCTAAATCTGATTGACAAGCTCCTTGTATTTGACACAGCAAGCAGACATGAATAAAGAAATTGTCATGATGCACTTAAGAACACATTTATTTGCATTATTAACCAGATCCCTTTATCACAACAGACCTCATTCTTATAAACTATATAAGAAAATAAATCAATTTAAAGAAAGTTCAGACCTAGAACTCCTCCATACTGTATGTGGTCTCCAGAATCCTACAGGAAGGAAAGAATAGCGGTAGGCAATATAACTATTGTGTTGTAAAGCCATGGAAAAGTAAATAGCGGCAACTAGGGGCTTCTCCTTTAACTCTAATTGAAATGAAGCGATGGACATATAGCCTTGTGTCCTGAACAGCCAAACAAATTACATGCAATAAAAAATAGCCAATGTTCAGCCAATTTTGTGTAATATTCTTCGTGGCATAATGTCATGGTATGATCTGCTTGGATAGGAGCACTCACGATACTGAGGTACAGTATACACTGCCATGGATGCACGACCACCGTCCAGGGGGATCCAGGAATGGAATGAATCACAAAAATGTTGGCATTCACCAGTTCTTTAAGTAAAGATGAATATAAATGTATTAAATAAAAGGATCAACATTTTGGTCCACTCTTGGACCTTTGTCATCACCTTTGTCATGTTACCCAGTGAAACATTAGCACCATTTTTTGTTAGCAGTATTTATATCATGATCATGATTATCAAATATATAGTCCCACTTATACAATACCAAGTAGGCAACTAGTTATGCAAAATCATTTGTACTATTTATGTATGTATCATTTTGTAAATACAGCGCCCCAATTAAGCAGCGCTTTACAAAATGACAATGCAAGGTAAATCAAGTACAAACAATGGGGGAAAACGCGGTATGTAAATGGCGATATAAGGCAAAGGAAGGCCCTGTCCCGAAGAGCTTACAATCTATGTGGTATGTTGGGAGGCTTACGGACACACTGTTGTAGGAGTAAAAATGCATTATTAAAAGTGCAGCCAGGGAGGCCAAGAGCATCTGGGCTCAGTTGGTAGAGATGTAGATAATTTAATGAAATGCATCTTTAAAGAGGTGGATTTTCAGCTTTGCTTCAAATGAGAAAAGTGAAGGTGCTTGACCAATATTGAGTGGAAGAGTGTTCCAAAAGCAAGGAGAGATTAGTGATAAAGGTCTATGATGGAGAGGGCTGTAGAGGTTAAAGGTGCAAAGATGACACAATCTTGAGTTTAGTATAAGAGGCAAATAGACGGTTTAATAAAATATCAGAGTTGAGATATACAGTAGGGAGGTGCAGTGGAGAGAACAGCCTTAAAATAAAGGAGTTGCGTTTTGTAGTTAATAAGGAGATTAATACAAAGCCAGCAGGTGGTCAGAAATCGGGTGGTCAGAAGCAGATCCATGTTTAGAAGAGGAGATGATCAGAGCAGCGATATTTTAAATAGATTGTAAGGGAGAGAGGTGTGAGTCAGGGTGGGCAGATAAAAGAATGTTTCAGTAATCAATACAGGAGAAAACAAGGGCATGCATTAGTGCTATGGTGGTTGTAGGATATAAAAAGGGGCATATCTTAACAATGTTAAGAAAGGAAGAAACGACAAGATTTATTAACAGCATTTATATAGGGTGAGAAGGAAAGGGAGGAGTCAAATGTAACTGGGTGAGCAGTAGAGTTATTGACTGAAATGGAGTAGGGAACAGTTGGGCCAGGTTTGGGAGGGAATATAAAGAGCTCTGTCTTAGCCATGTTATGCTTCAGGCGACAAAGGGCCAGCTAGGCCAATATTACTGCCATAAACTTTTTTTTGTCCCATTACACTCCCCCCTCACATCTTCTTACTGTCTAGGCTGCCTTTGCATTTCAATAGAGAAAGGCCATTTATGTATCCACTGTTAATGTTCACACTAGGCTACCTGTTTCTACCTTATCTTATTTTCCACTTCATCTCAACATCCATTGCAACCAGATATCCCTCTTACAAACACTATGTAATATTGTGTTTCTGCATTTCTGCCATACCCGATGAAGGACACTGAGAGGTTCGGAAGCTTGTAACATATCAACTATTTTTTATTCTGTAGCCCTGGTAAGAAATGGGGCTATAGTTCTATCCTTCTCCTGTGTGTAAACTCTGCTAAGGGCAGATTGCCAGGAGTTGATATGGGTTTTCCCTGCTTATGACACTGGGTTGTGTAAGTGAAGGTAGGTCATGTGACCCTGTGTCCAATCAAGAGATGCAGGGGCGGTGCCTACTGGAGGTTACATAAAGCAGTGTTACTTCCTATTTAGTCTTTGACAAGGTAGAGTGTGTGACCAGAGTTAGAAGTTAGTTAGAGTTGGAGGAGTAGAGTGATCAGCTCCTGAGTAGAGCTGATCCAACATAATGTAATGAGGTGGACCAATACCTCTCACCCTGCTTAGGGGGTGAGGGAAGAGTTAGCCCCACTCTGGATGCCCTTGATCCAGAGTGGTGGCAGGGAAGGACCATCACAAAGGAGAACAGTTGGTGGATGGTGCATGAACTGTACTGTCGGCTGCTGCTGCTGCCCTGCTGTGAATAAAGACTTTTTGCTGATTTTAAAAAGGAAGACCTGTGTGAGACTGGAATATCTCATCCCTGTGTGGGAACACTCTCTGGTAAGGATTCCACCCTGCATTCCTGGGGCTTACTAAAGATGGAGGCGCTGCACCATTGAATCAGAACGAAGGCATTCACCCCAGTAACCTGTTCCTGTTATCCCCCATGTCATCGCGGGAGACTCAGGCCCTCCTGTTGCCAGCAGGTACGCACCACATAAAGACACATAGCCAGACCCCAGTACACCTTAGGGGGCCGATCTGCGATTGGGACGGGGAAAAGGGGCTTCAATTCCATAAAAGATATTATACCACCTACTCCCTCCTTTGTTACTACAATTAATTTTGTGATGCGTCTTTGCTGCGCGTGGCTATAATTGTCTCTGCTTAGCACAAACCTCCAGAGGTCGCACTACCTCTGAGTTCATATGTAACCTTTCATGCTATGTTCAGACGAGATTCAACATTTCAGAAACTATTGGCAGTGATTGGCTCTATCTGCCAATCACTGATGAGGCCAGGAAATTTGTGCTTCCAAATTACTTGCGCACCCCTCAACTCCTGCCCATTAGTTTCCCGTGGTGGCAGGATCGACAGCATGGATATTCTTCTTTTTGCTGCATACCATCTAATTGTTCAGGTATTGGTCTTTAAAGTTATAAATAAAATATACTAATGCATCCCCATGTAAAAGGTTATTAGGAAGGCAACTAAATAATCCTGTGATTGAAATTTATATATACCTAAAAAAAAAAAAGATGTGCACGTAGAAGGCACTCGCTTGAGGGGAAAAGATATATACCTGGTGAGAGAGAGGCAAAAAGGGAGTAATTTACTAAAGTGTCCCTGCTGCAATACTGGAGTACAGGATTCCTTTTCTAAAAGCTTAATGTCAAATCCTAATCTTCATGCTATGTTGTGGGCTAGTGTAAAGAGAAAGGAAACAGTTGGGATGTCTCCTACTCCCATTCCCGAGCCAGACTGATTTGGCTTTTATCACTGAGATTTACGAGCAAATGCAGTCACCATGGGTTGCAGCAGATGTACTTGCTATACGGCTGAAACTAGACATAACTGGACATAAAATTCATGTTGTTAAAGATGTTTTTACAGTATGTACTGTATGCATCCCCTCTTTAAACTCTTATATGTAATAGTATGTGTATGCTAGGGTGGGATACTGAGTCCACCGCTCCTGCAATTGAGAGAGAATATTAAGCCTGCAAAGAACCATGCTTGAGTCAGACAACACAGCAGAAATGTATCTTCTGAATAACAACACTCTATGTGGGGAAATCACATGCAGGACCCTCAAAATCAGGAGACCACAGATAACAATTATGACAATTATATATATAGAACAATGACAGATCTTGCTTTGCCAGTGTCCCAAAGAGGCATTTATTTAGCCTGGTAGCCCCATGTGCTAATTAAAGGGGCCACTATTGGTGCTAGCACAGTATTGGAGCTCATGTAGCCATATTTTTTAAAGCAGTTGCAGACCTGATACTTTATTAAGGGTGTCGTTAGCTGGCTACTTAGGATACTGATGAGTTGTAGGGGCAATCCCCCAGGTGCATTCTAGCTTTGTTTAATCACAGCTTTGAACCCCAGCTTATATGGGTCTCCATTCTCTGGTGATATCACTCCTGACTCCTCCGCTGTCTCCCACAAGTCCTGTCCTTCAAGGCTTGTTGGCTCTGAAACCTGCTGTCTTATTCGGTGGACTCTTTAGGACAGATCCTCTCTCTCTTCCTCTGTGTGGGTCTCTCTCACGTGCTCATCCCAGCCTATTTATATATATCCCCACTCTTCTTTCCATGAGGTCATGAATTCTCAGTATCCTATGGTCTTAGTCCTTTCTTCTGCTCACAGTCATTGGCTGGAGGGCATGTCTATTAATACACTTGATACCAAGATTGGCAAGCAGGTTAAATCCTGGTAGCAGATTGGCTGAATGAGTAGCTCAGTGAGTAAAAACTCTGGCACTGAGTTTGAAGCAGGGGAACCTGGTTCAATTCCCGGTGTTGGCTCCTTGTGTCCTTGGGTAAGTCACTTTATCTCTTTGTGCGTCAGGCACCAAAAACATAGATTGTAAGCTCTACGGGACAGGGACTGTATCTGCATAATTTCTCTGCAAAGCGCTACATAAAACTAGCAGCGCTATACAAGAACAAACAATTATTATTATCCCTCCGGCGCATACAAATATTTATATATTTATGGGTGTCACATGTATAACTATATTTGTGTCTGTATGGGTGGATCAGTGTTTGTGTACAATCATGTTTGTATCTGTATCTGAGATCATTATGCAGTTCAAAATATTTTGCTGCAGGTACAGTGCCTGCATGGAGTATCATAAAAATTGCAGCTGCCTGATGGGGGTCCATTCTTCTGATTGGGACCTCCCACAGAGAGATTTCCCGCAGCAAGGGGATGCTGAGGTCAGAATTCTCTGGCTTCCACTAGCAGCGCGCAGTTAGTCTGGCTACATCCGGGAGTCTATGCATCTGTGTAGGTGTATGGTCAAAATTTGGATGTGTTTGTTGCTTTGTGCCACCTAGGTACATGTTTGTACGCACATATGGGCAGATGTGGACATCTACATCATCAAGGGGACGTGGACATCTACATATCAAGTATACCCCTTCATTATACCCCTGAGGAAGCGGTTTGTCCGCGAAACGCGTAGGGTGACGTCACAGCCCTGCGTCTAGGAACCTATACACGCCGTCTTCACAATTTCCTGGTATCGTGAAGCCGAGGCGCCATCGTGTACGTCTGCCAATAAAGCAGCCGGAGGAGAGGCACCGAAGCCACGAGCATAAGCGATCTGACGGCAGCACCCACACCAGACCGAGAGATTCCGGAACCCCCCAGCTGGTCTGAGAGGAGACGGATCATTGCCTCCGTGAAACGCCCAAAGCTGTGGCTGTTCCTGTTTTAACATGTTGTTTTTTGTGTATTAAATTCTTTTAATTTTAATCAATCGCTCTAACACTCTCATTACCCCAATAGTTAGGTATTCAGTTAACTGTATTACGCTATGTTGCTGTGTTCTTTCATTCACATGTGCTGGTTGACGGCCTGAGGCAACATCCCCTCTTTGGAGGCGGGCGCAGTCATCTTTTTCAACCTTGTCCACCACTTCACGGTTGTATTTTTCTGTATTCTCACAGTATTATCACTTATTGTTTATTATTATACACAGGTGCAAGGCGCCACTATTTTTTGTGTTTAGGATTTTTGTTATACTAACTTAGGGTGGTTAGTTTTAGTTGGCAGCCCAATTTTGTATCACTGGTCAAGTGTAATTGTTCCACTTGATTTTTTTGAATAGCGCTACACACACACAATTTTTTTCATCTGAAAGGTGATGATCAGTATTTCTTTCCCATTCAAGAGATGGATTAATGCTGGGAGGGGGGTCCCATTCAAAAGCATGGACCCCTGCAACACTAATCCTTCCGGGCGACAAAACGTGCTATCCTTGTGGCCGCAGGTTTCTGTAGTTTTCTCCGTGGTCACAAGGACTGTAAGTCTTGCTACAACTGTATATACAGTAGCACTGACTATGTATACATTCCTGTACATGTAATTTAGCAGATCCGGTATAGCTTACAATCTAATTCTAGTGCCTGAGGCACAGGAAATAAAGGGACTTGTCTAAGGCCACTGGGATTCTAACTGAGTTTATCTGCTTTAGAGGCAGTAACATTATTCCTGAGCAATGCCTTTAAAATCTGAGTAATGCTCCATATATTTATTGGGACAAAACTAGGGCATTCTTTGTTTGCCTTCCCCTGGGTCAATATAAATAAAGGCGTTCAGAAATAGAGTACTCTTTAATGCATAGGTAGATATACACTGATGCTGCCTAGAAACTCAAATACTGTAAGAAAAGAAAGAAGAGAAAAAACTTCTGCTAGAAATTCATCCATAATTTATGGGGCAGTTCAGCATACATTTTTATTTCAAACATCCACATTTTGTCTTCCATTTATTAAACAAAGATCATTATAAATACTGACATATATACAATCATTTGTACCTCTTATCTTACGTTATGAGAAATGCACTAAATTAGAAATCCTAAATGTTACAAAGGTTCAATTAACTTTGGTAATTTTTACTTATCAGTATACATTTTGAAAGACACTATATTGTTTCTGCGAACCTTAATAGCTTGTATAATATATATATATTATATAAATATATTTGTTCTGTTTGCTGCTACATACTGTATCAGGGGAACATTTAACTCACACATGCAAGTGATTGACCAGAATATGTCCTTCTTTTCTCCAGTAACTTTAACGAGGCGGCTTTATTTTATTCACTTGTCACATGTGCAGCTTTTCACACTTTTTTCTTTCCAAGGTGTCAATTTTAAACTAGTGCTTAATTAACAGCAACGTAAAATTCTAACTCTGAGGCTCATTTAAATATCAGCAGTTGCTAAAATAAGACTATATGCCCCAGTTAAAGAAATTAATATTCTTTTATCGCACATGCATCAGTGCATTACGTACATTAACATTTTTGCAGTTGTGATAGAATTTACTTAAAGTTCTGTATCTGAGCGACATCTCTTGTACCACTTATGGCATCTATCTCATAACTTGGATGTTTGGTACATCATCGTTTAAAATTAAGAACTGAAAACCATACCCTGTACCATAGTCTAGGTACCCAGAGATGACTATATAGGTCTCCTATTTTGGATGTGGTCACTTCAAAGGATCCATTTGTTAACTGTTCCTAGATATAATACTCATGCAAATGCTAATTGGCGTCCTCGATACACATACTGTATTTAAGAGGTTGTGCAATAAAATCTTCTGGCTACTAAAGTGGAGCAGAAATAATTTAATTGCTGTCAACTACCATTTGTTTACCTTGATAAAGCTGGTGCAACAGTATTTTGCCCCAATATTGCAGCTGGGCGACTTTTATATCAAAGCCATTGACTTTTTTAATGTTAACAAAAAGTGGAAGTGGACAATTTTATTATATATGATGGAGCAAAGAAAAAGACAATAGCTTAAGTAATGTGAACAGGATGTTCTATCACTATTTTGACATATGTTCTGGAATTTGACTGTTTGTACATAATAGCAACAAAGTTGCACTGTCTTTTGGATCACGAGTTCGTATTCTGCCACTGAACAAGATATTTATTAAGTAGTTGCAAAACCTATGTAAATAACCCTGACTGAATCACTTCCATTTACTGGACTTAAATCTATCTTTTGGTTCTTTTTCTTTTATTCCATTGCTCAAAATAGCTTCTTCCGAACAGTCTTCACTTGTGGATGCTCCGGGTGCCAGATAATTGACCTGTGTTGATGCTAGAAAGAGAGAGTGAGGTCAGAGAAAGAGAGAGTGAGGTCAGAGAAAGAGAGAGTGAGGTCAGAGAAAGAGAGGGTGAGGTCAGAGAAAGAGAGAGTGAGGTCAGAGAAAGAGAGAGTGAGGTCAGAGAAAGAGAGAGAGAGAGGTCAGAGAGAGAGAGAGGTCAGAGAGAGAGAGAGAGGTCAGAGAGAGAGAGTGAGGTCAGAGAGAGAGAGAGTGAGGTCAGAGAGAGTGAGAGTGTGTGAGAGTGTCTGAGAGAGACACCAACTGTGCACTGCAACTGTTGGGTATGAATATACACCTTTGTTTTTACTTTGGTGGCCGCGTAAAAATCCTGATCGCCTTGGGGAGCCTTGAAAAAATTCTGATTGCCTTGGGGAGCCTTGAACCGAGAAAGTTTGGGAACCACTGGTATAGCTTATACAGTACAGTATGAAACAAAAAGCCCTAGAAGTACAAAATTAAATGCAACTGTTTGTAGTCTATTAACATTAGCATTACACATGTTTTATAGTATTTATTTAATAAGTTGCCAACGGTAGTGCCTAATTTATATTACTATTCTCAATAACACAGATATGGTAGACAGATCATCCTTGTTGCAGCTACTTTAGCTCAACTAACCAGGAGAATTTAAAAAATGTCTGACTAATAACCAAGGGGCAGACACTGAGAAGGCTTCAATTAAAGCTATTTCTATGTTTGAGAGTTCCCTACTTCTTTATCTTTTTTTTTAACCAGGCTTTGAAGCTTCATTAAACACTACAAAGAGTGCAAAGAAATTACACAATCTACTGATGGAATGAATCCTAGTATTGTAAGGATAACATGTGGTGAGATGGGGAATTAAAGCTCAAAGATCCTATTTTGTAGAAGAATTCCAGGTATTGTGATCATTATATTTCTAAGGGTTATCTAATAAATGATACTGCATATATACCTCCTCCACCTGCTGTACCAAACCTAATTGTCTAGTGCAGTTGCTGTAGATAGTCTAAACCCATTCTAGCAGTCACATTCAAATGTGTCCACAAGAGACTTTTCCCAACATGACCAGAGTCTGGAAAAATAAATATGTGCAATAAACACTTTTAAGCACTTTTAAGCAATTAAAGATGAATGTAAAACCTTTGTAGTTTAAGTAGCTGCTGCAAATTATACATGAAAACTACTTAAGCATTTCAGAAGAAAGCTATACAAATACGTGTTTAATAAATGCATTAAGACTTCGGGTATGGGGTCAGGCTTTGCGGCTGCAAAGATTTTAGCTCTTAAGCAGCCCTGTTACAAAACCATTTCTTTCTGCAATTATCAGCAAAAGATAAAGGTTTGGAAAGGAAAATGAACACCAAGGAGAAACTCCCACGCAAGTATATGGAAAAATACTTTCTAAAAACCTGGTTATTGGTTCCAAGCAACAGAAGTCAGAAAGAGGAGAGAGGAGGAAAGAATCTACCAAGATGGCGGCTCTCATGGAGAGGGAAATGGTCCCAGGAAAAGTGCCGAAAGACCATGGTGAGATGGATCAGGCAGTAGTAAAAGAGATAATTCCAGCACTTAACATAAATTGTGAGAGGCTACAAAGATCCATTGAAGATCTCAAAGGGGAACTGACTTCTCAGAGTACCAGAGTAGGGGAGGCAGTAGCTAGAGTGAGTGATCTGGAGGGTGACTCTTCAGCGCTACATCTGGAAATACAGAAACTAAAAAAGAAGAATCAATACCTAGAAGACATAATGGATGATGTGGGAAAATAGATCACAAAGGAATAATGTGAGATCAATTGGTATTGCGGAGAATGTGATGCCAGCGTAATTGCTAAAATTCTGCTCAAAATGGATTCTGGAGGCTCTGGAAATGTCTCAAGAAGGTGCCCAGATCAAAATAGAAAGGGCTCAATGACTGGGTTGGATCAGACAACGGTAAGAAAACAGATCCAGTGCAATGCTGGCAAGAATAATAGGATTTGCAAAGAAAATAAACTTGTTCCAAGTATATACTGTAAAAGTGCTGGAGGGCTAACTTTTGAAGTGCACAAGATATTACTGTTCCAAGACTACTCTGCATTGTAGAAAAGCGTTAAATACGGTGGACGAGGTTGAACAGTATATGAAGGAATCTGAGGAAAATACACAAGAGAATGATACAGAAGAAGAGCAAAGACATCAGAGATCCCCAGAGTGAGAGTCCCAGAAGGAGTGAACACTAACAAAAGATACAAACAGATTACCATGGTAAGTATTGATGTAAGTGCTGTACACTTATTCAGAAGCGGAAACAAGGATTGTAAAGATTTTCTGGCAATTGGCCAGTGGTGACACTATTGACGTCAGACGCTAGACGTCAGTGTTAGGTGCGTGAACCTGGAAGTACAGAAGAAGATCACAGCGTGGGCAGCCCTGCTGTTGCTGGCGACTGCAGCATTCCTGAGACACGGATCCCAACTGGCTGCCTCTGATGAGTTATCACCAAAGAGGACAACTGGACATCAAGACGTGCCTCACAAGCTAACAGTACCTATGTGTTGTGTTCCACAGACATTTACTGGGATAGGACAGTGTCTCTCATTGTGGTGATTACATCAATACTTACCCTTGTTATCCTGTCATTCTGCACTGCAATTTCTTTACCTGTAACTAAGGATAGGGGCTTGTGGCCTAATATATATTTTTAACATTTCTAAAGAGGTCTGTGCTTGTCTTCTTTTCGCTTTTGCACTAACAAAAGATCCATGTGGTGCTGAAGCAGAGAACACTGAAGAAGGATAAGTATTTTAGGACTTTGACATTTCTACAGGACAACGATCGATATTTGAGTAAACCTGACACCAAAGCAGCATCTCAAGCTATATGAAAGTTTCTCATGGTAATTTGTGAATTGTTTGTAAAAAAAAGATTATAATAAAAGTGATAATGAAACTATAAAGGTTAATTAGAGTTGTACATTATTATCAGTACCGTTATAAGCTAAAGGTGAAATTGGAAAGTAGAGAAAGGATTCTAACCTTCAGTTAGTACACGGCTGCTCTTGGTATCTCCGGATGTATCAGAGTAATGGCAGCTAAGCCAAAACTGATATGAATATATGTGATGGGGCAGGAGGAGGGAAGAGTAGTGGAATGGTGGAAACTATTAGTCGTTCATTGAAAAAAGGAGTCACTAAAATGTATGTTTTTTTTTCTCATTTGCATTTTGTGTATTATTTATTTTAGGTATGTTTTGTTTCACAGGTGTAATGCTAACAATGACAGGTAAAGGAGACAGCTGCGAAAATACAAGTATGATTATAACCTGGAAGTGAAAGTAGTTACTTGGAAGGTAAAAAGGATAAACTTCCCAATTAACATGTCAAAAAGCAGAAATTGCTCTTTATCAATGAAACCCATTTAAATGAAGAGAGCAAAATACATGAGAGTGAATGCGTGTGAGCGTGTGGATGCGTGTGAATGCGTGTGAATGCGTGTACTACCCAGCCGTGGGAAAGAAAGGGGGAAGAGCGATACAGATAAACAAATATTTGCCTTTAGAACGGCACATTAAACAAGTTAGGGTGTGTAAAAAAAGTGACAAAAAAAATCCACCGTACACCCTACAGAAAATAAAAATATCACTTGTGAGCACATTCATGTCTCAGACAGGTCTGCAACCCTACTTTTCACCATTATCTCCTAGCATGCAATGCTTCCACTGCAACTATGGATTCTGGACAATTACATTGAAATGAGAACACAGTGTCACCTTTTGCTTCAAATCCCATGTACCATTAGAACTGCTAACCCAATATGGTGATACGTTAGGCAGTGGTTAAATGTAAAGTTAACATTCATAAAACATAGCTAAATATCTACAATGTTTATTGCCCCAATGAGCGAAGCCTGAATATTATCAGAGCCTTAATGAAAAAATCTTGAGTGATAAAAGTTTTAGGGGCTCATCCTATCAGCCTCGATAAGCCACTTATTGAGGCCTTTTCTCCAAGCACCTTAACACCCCAACAATTAAAGAACTTAAAAGACTCAACTACACATCAATTACATTAATCTATCACTAAAACAGCAAAATAATTACAATTATGTTATTCCAAAACATAAGAATACAAATAAATAAACATTTATCCAACCAATCAATTAAATAAATAAAACCAATAGCCAACAAAACAATAATTAATTTAAACCAGTAGCCAACAAAACAAATAATTAATTTAAAACGCTAACCAATCCTAAAATGTACTAAAAACAAGCCATTCAAATTCAAAACAATTTAATCCAAACAATAAACTTAAATCAAAAAAATAACAATCAATAGAAAACAAGAATTTGCCAAAAAATGCATTGGTTGTCACTTTATCTATCTGTACCAAGGTGTACAGATTAATACAGTACATTATCATTCAATAGGTAATCACAAACATAAAAATAAATAAATGCAATAAAAAAACCTGAAAAAATACATTTACATACATTCAATATTTTACTTACCTTTAGAAGTCTTCACCCCGACCCCCGGCGTATCTCTCGACCCGCGACATCATCACCGGCAATCTATCTCCATCCACCTTAAAGATCAGGAACAGATAACAAAAATGTTCTTTCTTTAATCTTCTTTCAACTTCTTCTATCTTCATCTGTCATTATTTTCTTCTTTTATTCTATCTTCTATCGTCATCTGTCAATCCAAAACCCCATGTTAAGTCCCCAACAGATGTTGTCTCGTCATCCTTTTGAGGTAAAATGAGACGGAACAAGCCTTATATATGGCCTGTGACGTACAGCTCCAATCCGATTTGACGCTGTATCATGTGCCAGCCTCTTTTTAATTTTTTTAAGGAGGTGACATCATCTCCAAAGGAGGTATGTCACATCCTTAAAACCACATGGCTATATCACATGGTTTTACAGCCAATGGGATTGAAGACAATCCCATTGGTTGCTGTACCATGTGATAGGTCACATTAGTTCAAAAGGATGTGACATCACTTTAAGGTAACAAATCGCCTGGTGAGGCCTTTTGAGAAGGCGATCTTCACTTCGCCGGCTACTCGCCCTATTTGGAAATTTTGCTATCACAGGTTGAGTCTTTCTGAATACCGTGATAGCAACGCTCACAAAATAGGTGATGAAAATGGCCCGGCAATTTTTTTTTTATGAAGGCATAGGCCCCATAATGTGATATTAGATGGAGACTTTAATGTGGCCAAAAACCCTTTGTTAGATAAATCTGGGTAATATTTTAAGCAATTGAGTCTAAATCCAGGACAAAAGAACATAAACATTAACATTAACATAAACACTCGTGGGGACCACCTGGAGGCCCACGGACACTCGCAGGGACCACCCGAGGGCCCACCACAGTCACCGCGGGGACCACTTGAGGACCCCCAGATCCCCAGGGGACCACCCGAGGGCCCACAGAACACCATGGGGACCAACTGAGGACCCCCGGATACCAGTGGGGACCACCCGGGGACATCCGCCGGCCTCTGGGATCAATCATGTGTTAAAATAAATACAAATGCTTTTATGTGAGGGTACAGGGTGTGGGTTTTGTATTGTTGGTTATTACATATTGTAATGTTTATTGGGGGCAGAGGGGGTGAGAGAAAGGTCAAGTACCTCCTTCACTCACCCCCTTTGCCCCCAATAAAGCTGCTGTTGTCCCTTAACCCCTTCATTGCCTTAGTGACTATCCGCTAAGGTAATTAAGTTGACTGTAAATGCATTTTTATTGCATCTGATTCATGCCATTGGTCTCCGGTGCTGGTATTAATGAATATCAGCTCCGGAGTCTCCCGGCATCAATACGATGCAGGAAAAATGCATTTTTTAAAAGTCTCGTCCCACCACTTATCGGCAGCTTCTCACCACCCTCTTGCCTACTTTTCCTGGCGAGAAGATTTGAAGAGGAAATCTCTATTCTAGAGCTGCGATTAGCCTCGACAAGCTAATCGGGCCTACTAGAATACGACGAGTTTGAAAAGCTGGCGATAAGTGGTGATAAGTGGCTTATCGCCGCGCGTTTGGCGAATTTTTTTTCGGTAACAAAATTTGATGATAAGTTAACTTATTACAGACTTGTCGGTGTTTACTGAATAGCAGTAGGCTTTTTTGGTGATAAAGTGGCGATTAGTGACTTATCTGAGCTTTCTGTATAGGCCCCTAAGCAGGAAGCACTGGGGTTACAGACTGTTGAAGATTGTTAAATCTCATAGAAATGAGGTATACATTTTTTTTTCACATCCGTACAATACATTTTGGACAATCGATTATCTATTGTTCAGTGATCATTTAATCCCCAACCTGAGGGCAGTTAAAATCGAAGATATCATAATCTCTGATCATGCACCCATACTTATACATTTAAATCTATGCCTTAAAGCTGAAGTTAAAGCAATATTCTACATGTGTGTTTTTTTTTTAAATAAATCAATTCTGTACTATGAGAAAATACTTGTACTGTTGCAGTTTAAAGAAAAAACTAAATTATTAATGTATTATAATGTAACAAGCATTTTTGTTTCTGTAGAAACCATTAACAAAGTCAAACCCCAAACCCACTTCCTATTCTGAGACAGCCTCTGGCTCTTGAGCCCCGCCCTCTCTCTAGCAGTGCACCAATTGTATCTAGTAACTGCATGTTCCCAGGATCTTCCACAGAGAACTTTGCATCATGGGATACTGTTTTGCAGCAATAACTGAATTTAATAAGCTTGAGCAAAGTGATCGATTACAGGAGAACGGATCAATCTACAACTTAGCTAATCACTTGTCAGTGTGCAGATTGTATTGATGCACATATTGAATGGGAAAAAATAAATAAACAAACAAACCGAAGCTTGAACTGTTGCTTTAAAGATCACAAACTTAGAATTTGGATATTCCCTTCCTATATGTAAACTAATGTAGCCCTCTTTCTTACGCTCTAGAGTGACTATGGGTACTGCATACACACACCTGTGGCTCCAGGAGATCTGAGCCTCTGCTAGCTGGGAGCTTGGGGTAACAATTATCTTATTGGCAGTGCCTCCACTTACCCAGGATCCCCATCGTGTAAGATTCCCCTGGGCAAGAACAATAGCAACACACATATGATTGAAACTGTTTACTGCAACGCATACATGAACCCTTATAACACTATCATAGCAAGAACACATTCGCTAACTTATCCTTATAATACTGCTGCGGCCGAGTTTATTCGAGCATTTGCCCGTTCTCGGCCGCAGCAGTAACCTGGCGCGCGCCGGAGGGTGCCGGGCGTGCGCCGAAGCAGCGGAAGAGCGCCCTCCGATCGGGGCGCTCTCCCTCCCGCTGCTGGGTCCGCCGGGTCCCCCGGAACCCCCTGCCGCCGTCCCCCACATCGCGGGACACCAGTCCCTGGACGCGCGTGCAGGGGGCGCAGGCACCCGATGACGCGTGACCGCTGAGGGAGTGCGGCTAGCACGCCGGGGCATCCCCCGGCTTGCGGTGCTAGCAGTGCTCGAATTAAACGTGTCGGTAGTGTACTAGTGGCTCGGCCACTCTCCTAATGAGTAATGTCGCTGTCCTGTCACCGCGTGCCCCCACACCGTTTCCATGTACTAATATGTATATAGGCTCAGTCCTTTGGCCACTCCTCTTAGTGTCCCCAAAGAGTGTTCCGTAAGGCGGGATCAGCGCCTGTTGACCACTGTTGGTGCACTTTAGTAAATACCTTCCGATCACTGTGGTGACCGGTAATAACTTCAAAAAGGATCTGCCGATCCAGCGCTGTTGTTCTGATGTCACAAGGCTCAGCTGTCTGGTCCCAGACGACTAGCAGCAACCGCAACTCTGCACACTTTGTCCCTATCTGTTATACAGTAAGGGATGATGTCGCTAGCACTACAGGCCGTCCCTGCAGCACCACAACCTACGGTGACTCAGGGAATCTCTTAGGGCCTACAGGGAAGATCTAACCTATGCAGGTGGGTCACGGACACCCTGCACCCACACTACCTCTTCCCTTGCTCCTCCGGTGCCCTCTGGCTAGCGTGGTCTCTCCCCCACGCTTCCCTTTCTTGCCTCCCGTGAATCCAGCCCTCCTATTGGCTCCCTGGCGTCAGGTGACTCCGCTAAGGCTCCTGGGAGTTGTAGCTACTGTCTGAGCCTATACCTTATTGGCCAGCCGTTCGCGCGCTTTTACTGCGCATGCGCGACCTCTCTCTGCTCTGACAGTGCCCCTACTATTGCGCAACAACATGGCGACGCCCTGTACTGTCGGGCCGCCGCGGAACCGTACAACACTGCAGCAAAGGGAATAGCAAAATGAATATATGTAAGTCAATCAGGTTTTGTGAAAGGGAGACGTGCAGCTACAAACCTTTGAAAGGTGTTAGCTACCACGAGGTAAGCCAAAGCAAATATAAAGAACAATAAAATCAAAATTATATGTAGCATAGGCTTGTCCAGCTGCCTCTCTACCTTCCCCTGTCATGTAAGTTTTAGTAAGATATAGACAGTGACAGGCTATCCTATGGGGTTTTCCCCCTTTCCATGCTTACTTCCTGAGAGACAGGAGTGGTGGTGCTTGTGCTAGGCCCTCCCTCTTTGAGCTACCGGAAGGAAGTGCCTATATTATTGAATGAAGTTCAGCCCCTTAGGAGGGAGTCCTTCAGAAGCAGTGAGTTCTAGCCTGCCCCATCATGGGGTAGGGTGTGTTGGCGAACATCTCCTCCCACCTGAGAGCGAGACATGTGCTCAGCCCCTCATGGGCTGAACACATAACCAAATTCAGCTAGGCCTCACCATTACCCACAGGCCAGTACCATCCAGGGATCTACCCTATAAATCTAAACATACGCTGCAATAACACCAGCTGTGGCTGCTGAAATAAAGACCATCCTCATTTGTACCTTTTGGCTCTGCTGCAGTTTATATGGAGAGAGGTAGAGAGATTAAAGACTGCTGGGACCCCCTTCACGCACTGCTGAAGCCCCCTATGTCTGGAGGCGCTGACAACACGAAGAGAAGAAGCAGGGGGATCCCTAAAGGTCTATCCTGTACCTCCACATCATCGCAGGAAACTCATCCCTCCTGTACCAAGCAGGTAACCAGCAGTACACCAAGCAGTCGCATAGCCATAATCTCCCAGAGAGGGAGAGGGGGAGGGGGACATGTGCTACATTTAATGTCTGAAGATGCCATAAAGGCCTTTGATAATGTCAGCTGGGATTACTTGTTTTATATCTTATAAAAAGTGAGAATTGAAAAGTACTTTTTAAAATGTAATTATGTCAATGGCCTAGACTCTAGGGTCAGCAAGGTTGCGTTATTACAGTGAAATATGTTATTTGTATTGTGCAAGTAATCATTGTTGCCTCAATAAATAGAACACATTTTTTTACCAGGGCCATAAAATGTATAGAAACCCGGCAAAAAATGTGGTAAGAACGCACATTTTCCCCTTATCATGCATTCTCACATTCTGATCTTGATCGGAACATGATTACCGGCACACATATTGCAACAACAAAAAAGTATCACCTAGTTCATATTGGTGTTAGACTGGCATTAGCCTTAACTTGCATATGTATACAATGGTCAATATATTGACCATTATATAAACAGACAAGATAACCTAAACCATTCAACAGTAGGAAATTTAAAAAAAATATACAACACATTACTGTACTCACATTAGATAAAATGGAGGCAGAAATCAATAAGGAGCAAAAGCTGACAGTGTTTACAAATGTGGGACACTTTTATTGAAATAAGAAATGGACATGCAGGTATTCACCCATACCTCCTGATGCATATTAAAAGTGAGGTAGAATGTGATGCTCCAAAGTTAGAGAGAGTTCCATCCGTAGCTTATATTGAGCATAATAATACAGATGACAATGGAGTGTCCAGGAAAAATGAATGAACTCACAATAGGGAGGGATATGTGTCTAGTTGTGTCCACTTGACAACCACAGATATGACACTTTACTGAACACCCAACCAAATATAAGTGAATCAAATAATAAAGTTGCACAGGAATACATACATATACAGTGGCGGCCGCCTTTATTCTCCTGCGGCCGCCACCGCAATGTGCGGGCAGACGCAGCTGATTTGGGTTTTTTTTCTGACGCGTGCCATGCGTCACTGGAGCGCCGGTCATGCGTGCAAGGGTGTGTGCCAGGTTTCCGCCGGCATCCCGAAGATGGGTGGAGGCAAGGCGGGGTAAGGCCCAGTGATTAGAACTCTAAATTGTGCATCAGAAGCAGAGGCGGAGCAGCCAGGAGGTCGCGCGTCGTGCAGCGCGTCATGGACCAAAGGGGAAGATGCAGGGAAGATGCGGCTGGCGCGCGGCCAAGTTCGGCGCCAGCCGAAAAATAACACGGCTAAATGTAAGAATAAAGCTGGCCGCAGCAGTATATGGCAGGGCACTGCGGCCCTTTACTTATGTGCTTCTGAGGACACGCCAGACATCAGGGGCATGCAGTACATTCAGTAATAGATTACAATGGATAGCAGCAAATGATGAAGAGCACAGCCAGGAACATCCAACTTCTAACTTGAATGAAGAAGAAGGAAGAAAGCGAGAAACTCCAAAAATACTGTAGCAATGATGTCAGGTTTATTGCAGGCTAAAAAGACAATAAAAGGACCACAGGAACGCACCTATGCATTTCGTGCAACAGCCTGATGCATATTAATTTCCTGAAGAAGTCGTACCGACGAAACGCGTAGAATCCTGTGTTCAGCATCCAGTCTGTGCAAGTCACAGTTGCGAAGTCCTGGCAGCCGGAGATCCCCCTTACAGCACTTCCGCCCACAGCCCTGCGTCAACCGGATGTGACGTTGATGGGAGCAGAGAAGCAGAGGGAAGAAACACTCTGTGTACCGGTGAATTGCTTTATCTATCAGGATTTCGTACAATGACTGTACCTATTATTCCTTATGTGAGTGCATAGCCATATGTTTTATCTGTGATGATCTCCAATACATTTTAAGACGTTATTGAGCAATTTTGGTATTTCTTATTATTTCTGGGTATTCGTGCGGTGGTGGAGAAAAAGTGAAAGGGGTCTACACCTGTGGATATCCATGTTCATTGCTCTAAACAGAGAGAGGAGTGTCTCTGAAATGCCTGATTTTTGAAAGGAAAATTGTGAGTGGATTACCTTTTTCACTAGAAAGAAAGAATTGAGACTGTATCATACTATGTTGCCTTTATTTTTCTTTTTCATATAATCACGTGAACATTGGCGCTCCCCTGAATCTTTGAGGAATGATGCATATTAAGACAGTTGTGACAAGGAGGTCCCAGTTGATTATGATTCTGGAAAAGAATAATAGGACAAAGGAAATGGCTGTTGCACTAGAAAGCTGCATGCATTCTAACAGTGGTATAAATTACTCTAACAAGGAGAGAAAATTATGTTTGAATCTGGTAGCCAGTTGCTCCCCTTGGAGGTGCACATTGATAAATAACATGGCTGGCATTGAACTGAGTGACGGGATATAAGGGCAGCTATAAATATTGTACTAGAATAGATTAGGTATTATGTAATCTTTGATTTTAAATGTTCTTTTATTTTAATTTGTAATCTGATTGTATGATTTCACTTTAATCACGTCTGTATTGGATATATTTCTGTTTATGTAATGTATGTTATAGTCTGGAAAACTCAATAAAATAATCAATGAAAAAAACAAAATGCATTAAAAATAATAAATTATACGTCGAGCTTCTAGAATTTTTGTAAAGGTTAATCCTCTCCAGCCGAACTGTATGTATATAATGATCGCAAAATAACGGATATCATGCAATGTATTGAAACTGGTAATCCCTTTTAACCGTCCCGTTTTTCTATTTTTAATGTATACCCCTCCGCTTTGAAGGAAAATAAATAAATTGTCAGTTATAAAAAAAAGAACAACAAGTCATGATAAAGACTCACTTAATTGCAAAGTCTTGTGATAAATTATGATTGTTACACTAGTACTACCTTTCCTCAGTGAGGATTGCTTTGTACAACAGGCACTAAGTAGACCCAAAACACTCTCTGTGTGGCCTAATATTCAGCTCTTGGCTGGTCTGACTGTAGGGCAATGCAGTGACTGCTGGTCGAGACCAAAATAAAGACAAAAAATGATAACCAGGTTTTAGGTCTCAACTCTCAAACAAACATGCATGTGCTCTATTTAGCTCTCAAACAAGTGATGAAGTGACGGTAATGCCTGCAATCCGTCTCCTGTGCATTCTGCCTGGTGCTTTTCTGTACCTTCTTGAATAAAGTGTTTAAGAATCCTAGTAGGTTGAAGAAGTACTTTGTTTCTGGTCCTTATATATCAGGAACACAATTTGACACAATAATAAACAAACTGATTAAAACAGTCCGTCTGAGAGTACAGGAAAAGTAAAAGGCTGAAGAGAGCACACAGTTCTTATAGATTCCCCCAAATTAGCCCAATATTAGTCAATGCACAATGCTTCAAATGTGAATATGCAAATAAGAGTGATCAACTGCAGGTTTCTGTCCATAATCCATAAATCGGCACTTCAGGCAAAACAAAGGCAAATACAAATATCCCTTGTGAGCACATTCAAATGTCTCAAACAGGTCTGCAATCAAGCTTTCCCCATTACCTCTTAGCATACAATACTTCCACTGTAGCTAGGGATTCTGGGAAATCACATGCAAATGAGCACACAGTGTCACCTTTTGCTTCTTATCCATTTTAACACGGACCCCTATAAACTTATGCCTGCAGCATTACACAGCTTTCCAGCATAGCCTGGTTAAAGAAGTGCATAGCTAGTAGACAGCTGTTTCAACTTTTTAGGTCTCATCAGTGTGAGGCTGGTTATACTATAGGTTTCAACCACACATTATATAAGTTATGGTGGGTAAACAAGTGACAAATCCTCTCCTTTGTACAGTGTAAAGCAAATAAAAATAAAACAATCGCTGGCTGCATTGGAAGCATTTCATGCAAAAAGATAATGGGGAAAGGCAGGGTTGCTGACCTTTCTGAGACATGTGAATGTGCTCACGAGCGGTATTTTTATTTGCTGAGCACTTTACGGTGAAGAGTTTTTGTCCCTTTTTTATACACCGTATCTAATATAATGTGTGATTATTTCAGCTTCAGATTGCAACACTAATATAACTAGAGACGTGTGAACCAGTCCAACTCCATTTCCCGGACTTCCCCTTCTAAAGCCGTTCCGCGGGGTAAAATCCGCAGATGGATTGTTTCTACTTCAATCCATGTGGATTAGTTAAAATCCCCCTATGCGGTTCGTTTATGCATCATTAAAAAAAACCCCGGCGGGATTAACGTATATCCATTCTGCGGAATGTGTTTATTTATAATCCGTCATCCAGGGCTCCACGAGTTTTTAGCAAAAGAATTTATTCATAATACACAACGTTTCGGCCTCACTTAGGCCTTTGTCAAGTGACTGGTAATGGTTCATTAACACGATGGATTAATCCACAGTAGGACATTTTAAAATCTGCCTGCGGATTAATCCATCGTTAAAAATAAAAAATGGAGACAGAGGAAAGAGGAGACAGAACAGGAGCCTTAGAGAATGAGAGACAGAGAGACTGAGAGACTGAGAGACAGAGAGAGACACAGAGTCACACACACAATTTTTATTTTTTTCTATTCTTGTCTATTAATATTATTTTCTTATTTGTTTTTCTTTTTCTTTTCGAGTTGTGGCAGTGTCAGGTACTGTAGGGAAGAGGGGGCTCTTAACATCGCCGTGCCCTTCTTGGGAGAAAGTCAGATTCAACAGCTGTTTTAGGTTCAGTTGGCTGTGCGGGCAGAAGAGCATGTTGAACGTGCAGGCAAGTTAGCAGTGGTTTATGTACCAGTGACTATTCCTGCTGATACCGGGTGCCAGAGTAGATGTTGTACAGGGTCTTCTTCAAACCATTTGTGATTGTGTCTCAGGAACCATCTGCTCCGGCATCTGTTTAGCTAGTGTCATGGGAACAGTTTTTTGTAGAAAGTAGCACTGTTTTAGAGGAAGTACAGTAGATGGCTGTGTTGATTTGTTTTTTTGGGGGGGCTGTTTGTTTAAAAAATTGTATGTCAGTGTCACCTTTGTTCCCTGTTATTTCATCAATTTCTTTGACCTCACGTGATTCCTTCTTGACAGTGTCAGACATTGTTGTTGAGTCTTCCAGCACACAGACAGGGCCACCTGATGTGTGAGCGTGAATATCAGGCTGGTGTTGGGGTCCTATTCAGGACCCAGTTCTATTTTGGTGTAGAACATCATTGTAGGGTTTGACACTATCCTGAATCTGGTTTCAGCTGCTTCACATGAGTCTACTATCCCCAGTACCTTGATGGCTGCTTCTGCTGCTCCTGCTTGTTTACTGTACTGTAAGCATCATCAGGTGGAGACATGGGGTTTTGGGTTTTCTTTGGGGGGGGAAAGGCCGATTTCCCTGATCTGAGACTGATCCGTGAAAATCCACAGGTCAAAGGAACCAACCGTTCTGAGGTGGATAACAGTGCGCAAAAATATTTCAGCCATCTCCATGTATAACCATTCTCACACTGATTAAACCCAAAAGGTTCAAACTGCTGTCTGTGAGTAGGTTCACTGAAAAACTGTGAAATATGTCAGGCAAAAGTTTATAGGGGTCCATGTTAAAATGGATAAGAAGCAAAAGGTTACACTGTGAGTGCTCATTTGCATGTACTTTCCCAGAATCCCTGGCTGCAGTGGAAGCACTGTTTGCTGAGTTGTAATGGTTACATAGTTACATAGTAGATGAGGTTGAAAAAAGACGTAGGTCCATCAAGTTCAACCTATGCTAAATTTAGACAACAGATACTTTATTCTATATCTATACTTACTTATTGATCCAGAGGAAGGCAAACAAAAAAACCCATTAAGGGGAAAAATGAATTCCTTCCTGACTCCAAGAATTGGCAATCGGATTAATCCCTGGATCAACATCCTTCCCATGTATATTTATTTGGTATATCCCTGTATACCTTTCCCATCTAAAAAGATGTCCAACCTTTTTTTGAACAAATCTATTGTATCTGACATCACAGTCTCCATGGGTAATGAATTCCACATTTTAACTGACATTACTGTAAAGAACCGTTTCCTTTGTTGCTGGTGAAATTTCATTTCCTCCAACCTTAAGGGATAGCCGAGACCATTGTACTGCCCGTGGGATGAATAGTTATTTTGAAAGCTCCTTGTATTGTCCCCGAATATATTTGTATATAGTTATCATATCCCCTTTAGACACCTCTTTTCTAATGTAAATAAATCTAATTTAGCTAGCCTCTCCTCATAAGTTAGATTGTCCATCCCCATTATTAATTTGGTGACTCTTCTCTGCACCCTCTCTAGTTCCATAATGTATTTTCTTAGGATTGGTGCCTAAAATTGTACTCCATATTCAAGGTGTGGTCTTACTAATGCTTTGTAAGGGGCATAATTATGTTTACTTCCCTTCCATCCATTGCCCGTTTGATGCAAGATAAGACCGTGTTTGCCTTTGCAGCTACTGCATGACATTGGGCACTATTGCTAAGCCTGCTGTCTACAAGCACTCCTAAATCCTTCTCCATCAAGGATTCCCCCAATATATCTCCATTTAATTTGTAAATCGCCTTTTTATTCTTGCATCCCAAATGCATAAACTTACATTTATCTGCATTAAACCTCATCTGCCATTTAGCTGCCCACGTTTCCAGTCTCTCCAAGTCCTTCTGAAGAGAAATTACATCCTGTTCTGATTCTATTACCTTACACAATTTAGTATCATCAGCAAAGATGGAGACTTTGCACTCGATCCCAGCCTCAAGATCATTAATGAACAAGTTAAAAAGCAGGGGTCCCAGTACCGATCCCTGAGGTACTCCACTCACGACTTTAGACCAACCTGAAAAAGTTCCATTTATGACAACCCTCTGTTGTCTGTCCTTTAACCAGTTTTCAATCCAGGTGCATATATTATTACTGTGTCCAATTTTCTTTATTTTGTACATCAACCTCTTGTGTGAAACCGTATCAAAAGCCTTTGCAAAATCTAAGTAGACCACATCAACTGCATTACCCTGGTCTAAATTCTCACTTACCTCCTCAAAGAAACAAATAAGGTTAGTTTGGCAAGATCTATCCTTCATAAATCCATGCTGACTATTACTAATAATTTTGTTTTCCATTAGGTATTCCTGAATATTATCCCGTTTTAAACTTTCAAGTAGTTTCCCTACTATTGAAGTCAGGCTTACAGGTCTGTAATTCCCCAGGTGTGATCTAGCTCCCTTTTTAAATATAGGCACCACATATGCTTTACGCCAATCTTGTGGTACTGAGCCTGTGGAAATGGAGTCCTTGAATATTAAATATAATGGTTTGGCTATTACTGAGCTTAACTCCTTGAGAACTCTTGGATGTATGCCATCGGGGCCAGGTGCCTTATTTACTTTAATTTTTTCAAGTCGCTTATGAACTTCTTCCTCAGTTAAACAATTGTTCATTAATATGGAGGTTGTGGCTTCCTCCTGCCGCACTACTATTGAACTTGATTCTTCCCTGGTAAACACGGAGGCAAAGAATTTGTTTACTACCTCAGCTTTTTCCTTATCTCCAATAATAATCTGCCTACCCATCTCACACTGAAAGAGTCCTATATTTTCTTTACTCGTTTTTTTGTTATTTAGGTACTTAAAGAACTTTTTAGGGTTGACCTTACTTTCTATTGCAATCCGTTTTTCATTATCCATTTTTGGTAATTTGATTGCCCATTTGCAATTTTTGTTGCATTCCTTATAATTCTGATACGATGTATCCATCCCTTCTGACGTAAAGAATCTAAATGCCATCCTCCTCTTGTCCATTTACTCCCCTACCTGTTAATTTAGCCACATTGGTTTTGACTTATTTCTTATATACTTATTACCCAAGGTTATACACTGATAAGTGTGCTTTTCTAACAATGTTTTAAAGACTGCCCATTTATCTTCTACATTTTTCCCTGCAAAAACATCATCCCATTGTATTGCTACTAGATTAGACCTCAGTTTATTAAAATCTGCCTTTCTAAAGTTTACGGTCTTTGTTGAACTCAAGAAATCTATTTTTTGATAATTTATTTCAAATGAGACAATGTTATGATCACTGTTACGCAAATGTTCCAGGACTTGAATATTTGTTATTACTTCTACACTGGCGACACACTTTATTCGAGCTCGGCTAGTCCCACGAATTCGGGTATACCCGGGTGTATTGAGGTTTGTGACTGTTTTCTGCCCGAGTGCATTGAGTTATTTTCCGGCAGGGATTGAAGCATTTTATTCCCGTTGGCTGCAATACTGCACAGTACATATATATATACTGCATTACAATTCATGAATTTATGCCATCTGGTAGACACGCGAAGCATTGCAGCCTATTAAATCCTAATCATTATCATTTAACAGATCAGCCGCCCATCAGCCAGGCATGAACCCAGGCTGGGAAGGCAAATGCAACGGGGCTTGTCAGAGGTGAGGAGCGGCGCATTCCAGGTATCTGCCAGGTACATACCGGGTATTTGCTCGAATAAAGTGTGTCGGTGCAGTACATAATTTGATATGACCAAATCCAGTATTGCCCCTCTCCTGGTTGGTTCCTCAATAATTTGGGTCATATAATTGTCTTTAAGAACCCCCAAAAACCTGTTTCCTTTTGTTGTAACGCTAATCTCATTGCCCCAGTCTATGTCTGGATAATTAAAATCCCCCATTATGAAAACATGACCCAGTTTTGATGCTTTTTCCATTTGCAAAAGTATTTTAGCTTCCTCAATCTCACAGATATTTGGTGGTTTATAGCATATTCCCACAAACATTTTCTTAATACTTTTACGTCCACTGCTAATTTCTATCCACAAAGTCTCTCAATTGTCATCATTCCCTTCATTAACATCATCCCTTATAATAGGTTTTAGATCCGGTTTAACATATAAACATACTCCACCTCCCCTTCTATTTGTTCGATCCTTCCGTAAAAGGGAATAACCCTCTAAATTAACAGTCCAGTCATGAGTTTCATCCTACCATGTTCCAGTAATGCCTATGATATCATATTGCTCCCTTGCAGCTATTAATTCAAGCTCCCCCATTTTATCTGTCAGTCTTCTTGCATTAGCAAGCATGCATTTAAGTTTTTTTCAGCTTGTACTATTATCTTATCTGCTCCTTCCTTTCTGCGCCCACTTGGTTTAGACTTTAGAAGTTTACTAGTATTATCTGTATTTACTACGGGTGTCTCACTGCTTGTCAAACTCGCACTTGCCCCCATTCTATCTCCATACCACCTTGTATCCTCCTCTATTCCATTTAGTTCATTATCTGTCTCATTCCCCTCCATCCTAGTTTAAATCTCCTCCAACCTTTTTAGCATTCTCCCCCCTAGCACAAAAGATCCCTCTTCATTGAGGTGCAATCCATCCCTAGAATATAGATGGCACCTTTCAGAAAAGGAGACCCAGTGCTCTAAAAACCCAAACCCCTCCTTCCTGCACCACTTTCTTAGCCGTGCATTAACCTCCCTGATCTCTGACTGTCTCCCTGCGGTAGCGCATGGCACTGGTAGTATTTCAGAAAATACTACCTTGGAGGTCCTACCTTAAGCTTTTGGCCTAGATCCCTGTAATCATTTTTTAGGACCCTCCATGTTTCTCTAACTTTGTCATTGGTGCCAACGTGTACCAAGACCGCCGGGTCAATCCCACCCCCTCCCCCTCCCCAACAATCTGTCTAATCAGGGGTTGAAAAGCAGGGTTGCAAATCTGTCAGGTTCATTTGAATGTGCTCACAAGTGATGTTTTTGACAATAAATACAAAGCAGACAGTTCATAGGATTTTTCGTGACAGCATGTAAAAATTAAATCACTGGAAAATTATATCCTGAATGTGAAAATGTACATTTTAAGCTCCATGAATCTATGTGGCATACAGATATAATATTGAGTATTTTCTTTGAACGTTGAAGAATTTTTGGCAGACAATGGTAATCTTATTGTTTGTTGTGTTTGTGGGTTATAGCCTGCTTCATCACAACATAAGCAGGGCTAGTTGTTTTGTCCTTTTATACAGTACTAGTCTAATGCAATGTACAGTGAGTAAAAAAATGCAAACCAGACACATAATATAAATAGATCATACATTATCTTTATTAAATAAACCACGCGATGAGGAAATAGCGCTCTGTGCACTGTGTACAGTGTACTGCACCCACAGAGGTAGTCTGAACCCAATTCTCAAGCAAAATCTTCAAGCTTTTTTCCAAAATGTAAAAGTCACACAACTGGATCCAAAAAGGGAAAAAAGGTGCAGCCTAATGCGTGTGTATAGGAAAGCCAATACCAAAAGCTTTGGTATCCCAAAGGGTCAATTCCTACATGAGGAGAAATTGCTCTGATGTGTATATAAAACAATCTAAGGAGCTCTACTATCGTATGGTCTAGATTCAGGCACGGAGGGGATCTGGAATGGATGCTTGGGAAAGCCTTTTGGACAGTTCATAAGGTGGATCAGGAGGATTTAATTGTTAATGCACCGAAATCCAATTTACTTTAGAGAGGTTCCACAATACCTCTAGATGAGATCTTCCCCTGTCAGGAAATCAAGGTTTGTTAAAGACTGTACGTACTGTAGTTTGGAGTTTAATACAGTCTGCGATGTAATTAAAAATAATCTACAGATCTTGCATCTACATCACAAGCCGAGATCTTTATTGATAAATGGATGTAGTTTTACTGCTAGCAGAGCAGCTACACTGGGCAGTGTATACCAAACGAAACGATTGCAGACATCATGTTGGTTAACGAGATTAGGCATGTATAATTGTGGTTCTGTGTAAATGCTGTATTTATGTAATTATGTCAAAGGCTTTTTCAAGTACTGTCCCAAAAAAAAGCTTTATTCAGTGAAACAATACAATATATATTCATTGTAATAATGTCAATATCATCTATTTACTTACCTGCTAATGTGGGATAACATATGTAGAATGTACAACAAGTTGTCTTAGGCTAGGTCCCCAGTGGCCATGGCAGCGTGCGTGACGGCCAGCGCGCCGCGCACAAAGCACAGCCGTCTATGGGGCAGGCCCCAGTCGGCGTGTGTGTGTGCGCGCACAAGCTGCGTACCGCGACCGCCTTGGCCCAAAAAAACAAATTTTTCTCTTTTGGTGCGGCGGCCGAGCATTAGCCACGTCACGGCGGCGGTTCAGCCAATGAGGACGAACCAGCTGCGTGACGTCATGGCCACGTCCCCCGTCAGATCTCCTACTCTGCTCTGAAAATGCAGCCGCAGACCACAGGTCGCGGCTTAAACGGGTGCACGCGCCGCCAGGCGCTCCGTCCTGCGTGCAGCCTTGACCACTGGGTCCGTAGCCCTAAGGAGAGAATCACAGACCACATTAGACATATAGAGAATCAAGTAAGGTATTTCCTGTATCTAAGCATTTTGCTGAATTCCATTATGCAAAAATTTCCCTAATATACATGATATTGATATCTTTAGTAGACTGCAGGAGGGAAGTTTTTGGGATATTTGAATTAAACACAAGAAGTCAAAAAGGTTTAAATAAGGAATTATTATTAACAGGGTTTCTTATTGTTCCCTATGGTATCTTGTGTTTTCTCTTATATAGTCCCTCAGCTGAGATATGTATTTTTCTGGGGTAGTCTCTCTGATATCCTCTTTTTTTCTTGCAATGTTTCCCTGGTAAAAATACATTATATTGTATGACGTAACATCCATTGATGACTTATCCATTTGCGTAGTTTTAAAGTATATATTTTTTATGAAACTGTCACTTTAAGATTGAGAGTATTTATACTTCTGGATAGTGCATATCTCTATGGAGCCTCTGATGAAGCGCTATGTCCAGAGCAAAACGCATTAGGGCCGTTCTATAGTGTGTGCGACCGTGCGCGTGCCTGTGCAAAAGCGCGTGCACGTGCCGCACGCTTTTGGTGTGTATGCTGTGAGCGAGTGAGGTACTGTGTGTATGTATGTGTATGTATGTATATGTGTGTAGCGGTCATGTAAAATGCCTACAGTCATCTCTCCTGCTGGCAGCAAGGCCTGGTAAGTGTGGGCATGCCAGCAGTAATCATGGAGGTTTTCCCTCACACCCTGGTGGGGTGCCCTGTGTATGGATGGGACTGGTCACATGCTCTGACTCCATGGTTAGTGATGTCAGAGGTGTGTCAGCCTCAGAAGTTACATAAGGCACAGCGCTGTGTCTAATAGTTAGTTGCTGGAAAGTTCTACCTGAAGTCTGAGTTGAGGAAGGAGTTCGGCTAAGAGGAGTAGTTCAAGTTCTGCTAGAGTGTCAGTTATGTTATAGTAACTCCATGGGAGACTGTGTCCAGGGACCTGGCACAGGGCAGTGATTCCTGCGGGAATAGTGAATCCCTGATTTAGGTGACATACCTATCAAAGGGGAGCACGGGCGAGATGATCGGCTAAATACACCCCATTGTGGAGGGCAGCTATGCCCACCGTGACAATAAAGATGGAGCTGATCAGAGAAACCCCTGTGTGTGAGAGTCCAATGATTACACAGGAGGTTGCACCACCGAGGAGTTCCTCACCAGGATCATCCCCATGCGGACGCAGGGACCCTGATGAGGTGGAGGCGCTGCACTGGAACTAGGTGAGACTCAGCACACTACCTCAGCTGCCTGTCTGGACGGGTCCTCCCCACACACCATCATGCGGGAGACTCAGGAGTCCTGTTGCCAACAGGTGCACCACCCGACACTACCACACTGTAATGGGGGCCGGTTAGACCACAGGGGCCAATGTGAGATTGGGTGGGTCAGGCCGGGCCAGAAATACCGTTACATTTGGAGGCGCTGCTGAGATCAGATCTGTCATCAGGACAGGCTCTAGCTAGGCACACTGGGAAACAGGGATAGAGTATCTGCTGCCACTCTGTGCTGCGTTGGGACGGACCTAGGGGTGGTCAGGGGCTGACAGGGTATTGTCAGTTCGCAGGGACGACCTAGGGGCCTGAAAGGAGTGAGGGGTTTGGAGACGGGCTATAGCTGACCGAGTCACCTTGAGGCAGTGCTAGTTGGTAGGATGCCAGAAGGGATAGCCTGTTAACTTGGTCAGGAATCCTGGAGAGGGTCTGCGCTAGGCTGACCAAGAGAGGTAGACGCCCCAAGTACTGCATGGCAGAGCCAGAGTACCTAGCCCATTCCAGACACTCACCGTAGGAAGCACAGACTGGGAGGAAGGAGTCACAGCAGACACTGAGAGAGTGAGCCTAGCCTGAGGTAGTGCAACACTGGGTCACACCTAGATAAGGTACACATGTGGTGGTGCATCTGAAGCTAATCTTTATTGTACCGGTGTGGTGGCTGCCCCGCAGAGTGGAGCACCATGTACGATAATTGGTACGAGAGTGAGACAACCCAAAGAATGGAGGATCCGCGTGGCGCGGAGAAACCAAAATGGCGACCAGAGGCTGATGGGGAGGGCACCCGTGGCGTGCACCCCACTGAAGAGCAAACAGTCGCCGAGCTATCGTTAACCAGTCTGCTCTGGAGCGGAGTGAAGGCTGTGGCTGCCCCGTTTTTATCCTGTTTGGGACAGCGAGGGGCCACCCTTGAAGAGTGTGAGGAAATTGTAATAATTGGGGGAGAACCCCGCGAGGAGAGCAAACAAACGGACTTTTTGGGCTTAAAAGTCAACCAAAATGGCGGTTCCCGCTTGCTAGGGACACCGCATGGGACAGTCACAGAAAATGTGGCTGGTGCAGGACTTGCAAAAAGCTGGCCGGGAATGGCGCGAACAGCAGAGCCCCGCCCTGATGGGGGGCATGGCGCGAAAGCTATGGCTGCGCCTGCATGGACAGTGACTCACTCAGCCCCTGTGCTGAGTCAACCGCTTAGTCTATGGGACCCTCCCCTGATTTCTACCAGGGGGAGTGACTTTCAACTATGGCCTGTGGGAATGCACCCACTGGGCCCAGGGACTGATATCCAGACGGCGCCACTACAGAAAGTAGTTCCGGCCGTGGAGGAGCCGAAGCAGGGAGTGGCGGATCCAGCAACTTCCACCAGTCAGTTGCGAGGAACCACTGAGAAGAAGAGACCTGTACAGGAAGTGGCTCCTGTACAAAGAATGGCCTGCTACTCCACTGTGGGCACGATGGTCTCCACCCAGCCCTACTCAGTACCCGGCGGGTTGCTAGTGGTGAGGGTGGCCAATACCGAGACGGTGGTTGGGCTATGCCTACAATGCGGGCTGCCCGGAGGCACGGTCAACACGGCGGCACGTTGCCCTCATTGCGGGACTTTATACCTGTGGCCTATGCCCACATTTATTCCAATTCAGCCTGCTGACCCCCCGGTGGACATGGCATGGCGCTCCGCCGAGTCCCCGGGCGCGCTATGGATCAACCGCGCGAGTCCAGGAGACAAGGGACTGGAGCCGGTCAAGTCGGCTGGGTCAGTGGCGATCGAGGCGGTTGAATCACCCCCCGCAATCGGGGAAAAGAGACTTTCACTCCGCTCGGAGACCCCTAAGTCAGGGAAAGGGGATTACTCGGACGAGGACCTCCGTGAGCTGGCGGTGTTAAAAGCGGAGCCAAAAAGGCCCACCGGAAGGACGACACCCCGTGGGGTGAGTGGTGGCCTTGAGAACAGGGCGTCCCCCGCAGATCGGCGCGCCGACAGACGGAGTCCCGCCATCCCAGGACCTGATCTAGGAGACGGGAGAGAGACGCCTATACCCCTGCGGATGGGTAAGCCAAGCAGCCCTATTACTTACTTGGTTGCAGCAGATGGCGAAGCGCTGGAAGGGCCGCGCCAGGCCCCGAGCGCATGTGGAGTGGCGGCATCACTTCCGGCGGCGACGGCGGAGCAACCGGATGTCGTCGTGGAAGAAGTGATCCCGCATGGGGGTCCCACGCAAGATGGCGACGCTTCCGGTTCCGGGGAAGACATCGCTTCCGGTGGTGACGGCGGAACCCATGGAGAAGTTGCAGCGACGCTTCGGCGATTGGGGGAAGGTCCCCAATCACCTCAACGGCTCAGAAGCTGGACGGGCGATCTGAGGACTGAGGAGGGTGATGTATCATCCTTTGAATTATCTACGGACAGCCAGGAACGGGTCGCAGCCCCATGGCAATCGCTACCCCGTCCGTATGCCCAACCCCATGCCCTAGCTAAAGCCCCTACCCCGGTCACACGGTCCCCGGGTTCCCGACCTAGCCTGGAATCAGTGGACATTCCCTCAGAAGAGGAGGGGAGACGGACTGGGGAAAGACAGCGCAGTGGCGCTACGGAAGGCATCTCCAGGGGAGGGGGAGAATTGAGAGCGGCTGCGGAAGGCCGGTGGTTGCCCCCTGCAGTTCCGGCGCCGGTAAAAAAGGCCCCGGGGTCGTCTAGGTGGTCTGTACCGCGATCTGACCGGTCATCAGGGGTATTTTCCATGGACGATGATAGGGACTCAGGAAGGTCAAACAGATTCCGGGAGAACCGGCGGTGGGCCCCATTATTTGAAGGGTACTCGGCCTGGATGGACCGCACTCGGTTCCTCATCCGGCGAGAGGATGTAGTGGACTATTGGTGGGCTGTGGGAGAGTTTACCCCAGAACAGAGGGACAGAGAGCTGCAGGAGCGATGGCTGCAGATTGAGAATAGGGAAATAGAGCCTATGGGTCCTAGCATACTATCAGACCCCGTGGATCCTGATGAGCCCCTATCATGGGTGTTGCCTGGGAGGGCAGGTAAGGCTGACCTGACTAGAATTAGTAGGGCCGAGAGAACCATAATGGCTCGGTATAAATCTTCCCACGGGTTGGAGTACCCGTATGTCCCTGAGCCTCTCATGGATGAGATAGAGGACAACCAGGATAGGTGGCTTAGGGAGGCCATAGAAATGCACCTAGTGGGGAGAGGGAGTTCCGTGATAGGAAAGAAGGCCGAGGAACGGATAGAACATTTAATCCGCATATGGGCCATTGGGAGAAATATCTATAAACACAGAGTAACATATAGACCAGAGAGGGGATTACCCAGGCATTTCTCAGTAACAGTTCTGGATATGGGGGGTAGAGAAGTAAAGAAACCGGACCCCTATCACTATTTTTAGGTGGTACTGTGCATCATGCGGGTCTGTGGCTGCTGGTCGGGGCGGGCTTGGCGGATGACTGTATTCATGTGTACTGCATTATGAGGAAATTTGTGTGATGTTAATTATGTTTTCCGTTACAGTGCTTCCTGGAAAGAGGTATACAAATTTAGGTCCCAGCGAGGACGATGGGATTCACCAGGGGGAGAATGTAGCGGTCATGTAAAATGCCTACAGTCATCTCTCCTGCTGGCAGCAAGGCCTGGTAAGTGTGGGCATGCCAGCAGTAATCATGGAGGTTTTCCCTCACACCCTGGTGGGGTGCCCTGTGTATGGATGGGACTGGTCACATGCTCTGACTCCATGGTTAGTGATGTCAGAGGTGTGTCAGCCTCAGAAGTTACATAAGGCACAGCGCTGTGTCTAATAGTTAGTTGCTGGAAAGTTCTACCTGAAGTCTGAGTTGAGGAAGGAGTTCGGCTAAGAGGAGTAGTTCAAGTTCTGCTAGAGTGTCAGTTATGTTATAGTAACTCCATGGGAGACTGTGTCCAGGGACCTGGCACAGGGCAGTGATTCCTGCGGGAATAGTGAATCCCTGATTTAGGTGACATACCTATCAAAGGGGAGCACGGGCGAGATGATCGGCTAAATACACCCCATTGTGGAGGGCAGCTATGCCCACCGTGACAATAAAGATGGAGCTGATCAGAGAAACCCCTGTGTGTGAGAGTCCAATGATTACACAGGAGGTTGCACCACCGAGGAGTTCCTCACCAGGATCATCCCCATGCGGACGCAGGGACCCTGATGAGGTGGAGGCGCTGCACTGGAACTAGGTGAGACTCAGCACACTACCTCAGCTGCCTGTCTGGACGGGTCCTCCCCACACACCATCATGCGGGAGACTCAGGAGTCCTGTTGCCAACAGGTGCACCACCCGACACTACCACACTGTAATAGGGCGCCGGTTAGACCACAGGGGCCAATGTGAGATTGGGTGGGTCAGGCCGGGCCAGAAATACCGTTACATGTGTATGTGTGTGTGTACTGTATATGAGTGTGTATGTATGTGTATGTGTGTGTGTGTTATAAATACGTTTGAAATAAATAAATAAAAACGTTAATAAATTATTTATTCATTGTACATACATGTACATACATACACATACACACACATACATACATACACATACACACATATACACACTTATAACTATATTTCAGCGGCAGTAGCAACGCAAATTCATTATTTTTCTCATCTTCTTTCCTGTCGGCCGGTTCCACGCACACTGCTTGCGCGCGCGGTCCTATTATAGAACGGCTGACTAACCTCAGCCAACTATAAATGCTGTGTGCCCACGGCGCAGCAAGCGCACACACTAAAGAACAGCCCTTAGGCTGCACCTTTTTACCCACTTTGGATCAATTTGTATGGCTCTTACATTTTTAAATAACGCTTGAAGATTTTGATTGAGAATTGGGTTCCGACTACCTCTGTGATGGCATTACACTTCTCCACTGTATCTCACTAATAGTATCAAGAAATAGGATAAACTTACAAAATAGATTACTAATATGATATATCTAAAATGCAATGGAATAAAAAATACTATTGAAAACCTCATTGTATACAGCATTAAATGTATAGTGTAAAATCATCTCTCTCTGTTTCTGTGATGAAAATCTCACTTCAGATTAACTGCTCAAATGTTTAGTATTATGGGGGCTATGCACTAAGCTCCGTTAAGTCGTTTTAAGAGCGCAAAGTGCTCTTAGAAAGTGATGTTCCGCCGAACACGATTCACTAAGCCACGCAAACAGGCACTTTGGTTAGTGTTACTATTCATTTTGAGTTGGTTTAGGAATTAATTGGTTTCATTGGTTAATGGTTTAATTAATTCATTGTTGATGTTGTTACTGCTTGTATTCATTGGATTAGCTGGCTACTGTTTTTATTTACTTTATTTAGGTATGCTAATGCAGTGTTTAATAATGGGCAAATAATCTATTATCCATATCTGGATGATAGTAATTTTGCACATTATTGTACTATGCGTTAGGGCGGAGGGGGGGGGGAAGGGGGCTTGTATCGATGTTTGTTAAATCTTTTTTTAATGTATTGGGTATTCCCCCACCCAATCGCTTATAGAGTGTATGTGAGGGGGAACTTATATGTTACCAGGGGTGGTACAGTATACCTGTCAGGCTCACAGGAGGTCTGAGCCTCCGCTAGTGAGAGCCTGGGGTGAATCCTCTGGAACGTTCTCGTCGGTCAGCGCCTCCACCTATGTAGGATTCTATAGGAATGTAGAATGGCCCTAGCATAGGAACCCACCCAGAAAGCACATAAACCAGGGTTATGGCTAAAAGGTTTACTGAACGAGCAAATAATACAATAACATCACATCACATCATACTGTATAGCAACACAACACAGAGTATCATACTTTAACAGTGCAACATCATCAGTATGCACAACGATATATATACCACCCTCTGCCACTAGCTGGCAGCTATAATCTTGCCCCTAACTGGGCTATAACTTCTTAGCCCCTACTGGCTATACCCTTACACCCCCTTCCCAACCCCGTGTCCAGAGAGTCCAAGCCCACCCAATGTGAACAGGCCTGTCACATGTGAGGAGCAAGTTAAAGTTGGTGCACGTGTGGAAGGTTGTAAATACCTGCCCCGGTGTCTCTACACCTGGGTGTCTTCGCAAAGGGTCTACCGGCGCCGCTTGGTCCAGCGCTGACCTGTACCTCCGTGTTGGATGGGGTCCAGTCGAACGTCACACCATAAGGACAGTCTCTGTATCAGCAACACAGCATACACTATACTGGGTCCCTGTACTAAAGAACTGCAGAGTCTCTCTCTTTCCATGCACTAAGGAACTGCACAGGGTCTGTCCCTATGAACACCCACCCTCACTAGTGGGGAGTCAGGGCCTCAACTCTAGCCTGGGGATTTCTGGCCTAGGGCAGAAGCTCACAGCTCTCTGCCCCCCTTCTTTCCCCCTCTGTATCCTTAGCCTGACTCACAATCCCTGTCTGCACACAACATTGTATCTTCTTTGCAGCATGAGAATCTGTCAGCCTTAGTGGCTGTCTGACTGCATGTGACAGGGATAATAGGACAGTCCCCAGAGGCTGCTGGGAATCGTAGTCCACTCAGGACCTCTTCTCTATTAGCGCCACGTGCGCGATCTCTACTGCGCATGTCTGAAGCTGTAATGGCCGCTGCTACTCTTAACTGAGCATGTGCAACTTCCAAGACCTCTTGCACACATGTAATAGCCACCGCTACCCTTGACAACCTCTGCGCATTGCGCGAACACCGCGCCAACCACAACATGGCCGCCGCGACTGCTCTGCTTATGCGCAAGCCTCCGCACATGCACAAACACATTAAACATGACGGCGTCCTGCCGCAGCTGCCACTGGGAGCCCCTCGGGAACGCGCTCGCCCCCGCCGCAGCACACACGCAAGGGGGAAAGAAACCTGGCAGACAGGGGGACCAGAGGGACCCTGGCTACATTAATAAACATGTGTTTCATAGTGTAGATGTGCAGGGGGTCTCCTGAGATGAACCGCATTGGTTTCAGGTCCGAGGACCCCCTACTTCAGGAGATACAGGCCCCGTTATGGGGTGCCGGTATCCCCTGCACTTTCAAGCGTCCGCGTCACGTGACATTCTGCAGGGGATACCGGCACCCCATAACGGGGCCTGAATCTCCTGAAGTAGGGGGTCCTCGGACCTGAAACCAACGCTGTTCAGCTCCGGAGACCTCCTGCTCATGTACACTATTATTCAAATGTATTTATTTAGTGTACGATCACCTGTAACAGCCTTGCATGGAGATGGCTTTTTTTTCTATCAGCTAGCGTACGTGAAGTTTAAGAACGCTAGCAGGGGGGAAAAGCTTGCTCGTACGTTAAGCAAGTTTTTGGCCCGGCCGAGAGATAATGGCCTCAAGGCCTTAGTGAATCGCGTCTCTGGCTTCACTTTGTATCGGACGTGATTTTTTATTTCAAACAGACGCAAAAGCACGGAGCTTAGTGCATAGCCCCCTATGTGTGTAAACCAATGCTACGTATTATGGATGCAGCTTCTCATTATGACATTGACGGTGATGTTAAGTGGGTCATGTTGTGTTATATATGAGTTTAGGATGGTGTTATATATGTGTTCAGGATTGTGTTATATTTGTGTAACACACTTTTCCCCCACCCCCTGGGAGATATGTGTTGCATTACTTGCAGCTCACAGGAGGCCTGGATCTCCGCTACTGGGAGCCTGGGGTGTGCTTGATCTGTTGAGTGACAGAGCCTCCACCTGTACGGGATCCTACTATGTGGGATAACCCCATTACAGGACCCCATGCAATATACCGTAGCGTCACTTGAACTCCCAATAACAAGATATGTTTTCAGACATAACGTATATGATATGAGTTCCATACCCTCCATGATGCCACGAGAAATTGGCCGGCCTGCCTCTCTTGCAACTTACACTACTTCTGGTACCACAGTTAACTCACTCCCAGTGTACATAATCAGCGAAATAGAAATGCACTTACGGATACAGCTGACTGCAATCTATATGGAATATACAGTGTATTAAATAAACAGGGATGGGTTGCTGATGCACTGTTAAGTGGGGGCAGCTATTAGCAGGCCCTCAATAGCTGTGGGCCTGGGGGCAGAGGGGAGCACAGATCCAGTGGACAAGCCATGTGGTAGAGCAGTAGTTTCCAGCAGGGCATTGGAAAAGGGCCTAGCCAGGCTTATGATCACAGAAGTTGTGTGTTCCTGTCAGCCTGACTTCTGGAATCAGCCAGACGATCCCCCGAAGCTGCGGGCCCAGCTAAGTTGTCCAGGCTCTCCCCCACTGTCAACAACCATAATCATCAGAGCTGGAAGTATCTATGTTGCTAAATAATTTAGTAAGATTGTGGTAAATATTTACTAAGCAGTCCATAAAATTGGTGTAAGGTGTCTACCATCACCTGAATGTGCCTTTTGTCAGAAGACTGTTTATTAAATACGGCCGCCACGCAGAGGTCTGGTCACACCGGAGCGCCAGACTGCCAGTACCCAAACCACGGGTCACCGGTATACTGAGTCTATCCAGACTCTGTCCGCTGGAAACGTGCCTCGGTGCTACTGACTGCGAGGTATCCCTGCTCAGGCTAGGGCAAAAAGGTGCCCACAAACGTCCACTGCTATTCCTAGCCTTGCGCTGCTTGAAAGGTAGTTACCACCCAGATCCACTAGGGGCCCCACCCCAAGAGCCATGCTCCTACACCGGGAATACTGCCACCCAATCCTGGAGACCACGACCCCACCTACCCAACCTTAGTCTGATTCCCAGGTTTGTTCTGGGGACAAAGGGACCTCCGTGAATGCAGAGGGTCCCAGAGTTCTCAGAACATGCAAAATAATGAAACAATCCCTGTTCCCGGATCATAATGATCCCAACCCAACCTCTAATACCCTGGTGGTCTCTGGGGATACTGGAATTTCCACTTAACCTAGAGAATTTTTGAAGTCCCGACGAGCACACGGCAAGCAATGAATCACAGGACACATTCAGTAACAACCCTAGCCTGAACTCACTAGTGGTTAGCGTATGAGCAAACTCACAATATACAGTAGGTCACACGTTACACAAAACCATGTGGACAAACACTCAGTTATGACAATAGATCGATCAAACAAGAGTTTAATCTAGAGGTTACAGTAGAGAAAATAGAACATACAGTCAGCATCAGTAAATAAAATGGGAGGGTATTATAAATGAAAGAGGTTTTCTTTGAAATTTACAAGTAGTTCAGTTCCACCCGGGGGAGCAGGAATAAAGTCTTTGGGATGGCACAGGGCTGTGGGGTATCTGCACAGACCAACGTACTCCAAAGAGAGATCACAGCATCTGAATGTCATACCCCAGTAAGTATATTTCTACCCCTATGTTGCTGAAAGTTACGTGCAGTTACATTGGCAGCTATAGTATATGGAACTTTTAAAAGGTTTATAACTTCAATATAATGTTAAAAATGAAAACAAAAATCAATAAACAATTGATAGATTCTTCAAGAATTTTCTTGCTAATACTGTACTGCAGTTTCCAGGAAGCAACAGTGATTCTAAAAATAAAAGATGACATCCCTATGGGGCCCAGCTGAATGTATTCATCTCTACATTTTTGTTGACATTGAATGTAAATTCCCCATTATGGATAGAGGTTTGATGATATATAATACCAGAAAAATTGGACTAAAGGGGGTTTTCTTGATATATTGCCCCTCAATCCTCCCTCCAAATAAATTAGGGAGACATGTCTGTGCTGAAAAACTTGAAGATTTTGAATGAGAAGTGTTCAGATTAACTCTGTGACAGCACTACACAGTACACGAAGCGCTAGATCATCACGTAGTTTTTTGATTAAACTCCATGAGCAGTGGAAAGGTTAGATGCCAGCAACATTAACCAGCTGTAGCCTAGAAAAGCTGCGGTTGTGGGTTCTAGTCCTGTTAGGTCTGACATCAGTAAACTATTCCAGTCATTAGGTCGGTGCCGTAGACTTAACAACTCTAGAAATCCTTTTAGGAAGAGTGGGATGGGACTCATTTAAATTTACTTTGCATAAAGTAACCATTAGCATATCTCCCAGGTGGGAACCTCAGGTGTGCTCATTTTTTTAACACAGGCATGTCGCCCTAATTTATTTGGAGGGAGGTTGAGTATGCACTCTTGCACACTCTCAAAAGCCTCTCCCTCTCACCTCCGCCAAGTGTGGATTTTTAATAATCCGTCAACGCACGTCTCTCTCTAAAAAAAAAAAGCTGTAATGGTGGATTCACCTTTTTGAGACTGATCCATGGAAATACGTGAACCTAAAGAACACGCCGATTTGAGGTGGATCCACATTCTCAACATAAAATAAATTGACCATCTCTACTTACAGTAACAGCCACGTCAGCGTATATAGAATTAGACTCTAGGTAAGATCTGTTACTTATAAAAGTGGTATGCGCTTCTTTTTAAAACATTGCTTTTTAATGCTCTTTTGTATGTGTAGTTTGAGTACTATAATTATAATCCCATCAGCCCAGAAGGGCTTGCAGAACAACACACTGAATTGAAATACAGACCCCTTGAGCACTGTAGAGGTTAAACCTGGCAATGTTTATTTTACACTATGAAGCCAAGAACAAGACTGTTGGACAGGTGCCCAAGATCCTAAGTTTAGTCTGTCACTGCCAACTATAGAACATCTGGTTTTACAAAATTCTACAAGCTGTTCCAAAGAACTGGAATATCTTTCAACTTAGTCACTGCTTTGCTTAAAGGGGAAATGCTGTATTTGGGTGAGTGTCTATAAATGATAGTCAATCATTAAAAAACCACTCTTTGTCGTGCTCATTTCTAAAGCTAAGTTCACATATAGAGAAAAAAATACTACAGTCTTAAATAACAATACCTCTGTGTTAGGAATTCAAACTGTCAGAAGATAATATTTAAAAAATACAGATGTGTCCAGACACTGTTATCACAGCCGCAAGCTTTTTGTGGCCACCGGACCACAGTGCAGCCCGCACATGATTGCAGCCCAGAAAGCAGAAAGTGGTCTGGGAGATTAACAGTGGGGATCCCTGCTTCTGAATGGGACCTCTGCAGTGTTAAATCTACCAAACGAGTCACCAGTCTGTAAGAACTGTGCAGAGGAGTCCCAGAGAGAAGCTGTCTCTCTACGTCTCTCTACGTCTCCCCAGAGCAACACTTACAGCATTCCAACCTTTTTTTTTTAAATATTTTTTCTATACAGAATTGAAGCAGGGGGTCTCTTGATATGAACCCCATTCTTTTCAGGTCTGGGGACCCCCAGATTCTGGAGATGTACACCTCCGTAGGGGGTGCTGGTAGTCACTCTCCGGCTGGGGTTTAAAGTGCCCGCGTCACGTGAGTCAATAGGCCCTAAAAACTTCAGATGACGAAAAAGTATTTTAAATTATGAAATATGTTTTATTAGATTACAGTAAATTACATTATTAAATACAAATTTATTTGCTATTCTTCCAAATGTGCAATCTTCAATCGTCAGCTTCTTCAGGTTGGCTGTTGGACATTTTCACCTGTAAAGATAATATGTTATATATATGTAATTAAGAAGAAATACAGAGTATTGTAGTGCATGAATTATTGTACATTGTGTGTTTCTACTGGTCTGGGTTGAATATCATTGAATTTCTGCGCATGCCTCTGTGGTATCGCAGGTGTGCTTTGAAAAGCAGGCACAGGTAACTGCTCTGGGATAATGCTTCTTGCAGGTCTCTCCCTCGTCCAGGGGCTCATAACCAAGATTTCCCCCTCGTCAGTGAAGTTCTGTTATATCAGGGTATAGCATGGGGATACAGGTGGAGAGAGTGCTTCCAGGGGTGGCAAGGGTGCCTCCGAGAGTTAGGGGTGTGTATCCAGATGTCTTGCTCTCTCCTGCTGCTATGGGCTTAGAATAGAATAGAGACTGCAATGTCCCTCTCCATCCTCTCCAAAATCTGGTCCAACTTTGCTTCCACTTTGTGTCTGTATGGCAGTATTGGGACAGTTGCTCCAAATCCACACAAAAGTTCCAACATGCATCTGACCAAACTGAATCTGGTGCGAGGTGGCTTGGGACTTGTGGAACTGCTTTGGAATGTGATGGATCATGGGCAAGATGAGCAGGGATCAGGCTAGTCTGTGCTGGATCCAAGGGTGAGGTGAGCAGGGGTCGGATTGGGCTGTGCTGGATCAAGGGCGAGGTGAGCAGGGTTCGGACCTGGGAGCAATGGGTATGGGGTTGCTGGTTCCAGCATTAGGTACCCCGCCTAAAAAAATGTGAGTGGAAATTGTTTTTCCCATCTTCTTCTTTCTCCACGTTGGTCCCAGATTCTTCAACTTAGGAATTTTGGGTGCTGCTCAGTTTTCTTTCCTCACTTTAGCCTTTTTGTTTTTGGGGTCTCGGGTACAGTTGCCATCTTTCACTTTCTCAGGATTTTGGCAGGGACAGCAGCAGCAAGCAGGTTCTTAGATCTGTAGAAGCTGGATCGATCCATTGTTCAAGCACAAAAAAAAGTATTTGAAAGTATAAGGCTTCGGACATGGTCAAAAAGACCGTGCTGAGCCGCGCTGGGGGGAAACATTATCCCTATCAGCACGGCTTTAGACGGTGCTTCTGCACGCTTCTGCAGGCGTGCGGAGGCGTGTGGAATTTCAGCCGACAACCCAATTTTAGTTTTCCCGCTGAGGGAAGCGCAGGGCCGGTCACGTGACTGCCAGAAGCCAATGGCAGTCCGTGACGTCGGCGCCGTGATGTGGCGCACTAGCCCCGCCTCCCGCTCCGCCTCCAGGCCCGGCTCCCACCCGCCTCCCACCCAGCACACAAGCACGCTCACTGACGCTCATGCAGGGACACGAAAAAGCTCCTGCTTGGGCAGGAGAGCATGAGCGTCAGCGCTTCTCAGCGCTCTTCCCTGCACCATGTCCGCGGCCTAAGAGAACAGATCAGTGGGTTTGGCTATGCAATTTCTGTGAGCTTTAATGTACAGTACTACTGATTTCACAAGGGCAGCAATCGTTATGGGGTGGGACTACGTTGTAGGTGTCAAAGTGTCAAAAGTAAGCGCATATCTTTACATGTCGCTTTCCTTTTTAAATACAGCATAATGTGTAATGAAGATGCATTTCACATTGAATATACATTGAATTCACAGTCATTAGTGGTTCACTCCTTCTGAAAAGCAGCAATGAGCAAAAAGATTTCCAAGAGATATAGCATGGCAAGAAGGGATACAGAACAACGCACATCCAACGGTGGCTAGAAGCGGACATCCAGGTGTCACTACACAGTGTTTGGTATCATGCCCATGGGAAGACTAAGATTTGAAGAAGCGTCTGCTGGGTCAGAAATGAGTAAGTACAGTTCTGAATACACTCCTGCTTTTAATGTTTTTCTTCCCACACAGTATGACTACTGTATGCATCTGCACTTTGTTCATCTTTATAATGTTCCTTATTTTCACAGATAAGTGATGCGGCTGGTGGATAAGATAAGCCTTGAAAATGATGAGCACTCATCTGCAGAGGTAATCACTCTCTTCAAAACATGCACAGTTTAATTAAAGCCCAAAGAAAAAACATTTTAAGTTTTAAATGTGATGTACATTGCTTAGTTTCAGAATATAAGGTTGCAAGAAACATACAGTACAATATATGCAGACAGTTTAATAAAAGTAACGAAAAAACAAACAGAAGTCCCTAACATACATTACCACACATATTGGGGCCTCAAAGGTTCTTGAGGGGAAAATATGAGATTTCCTGTGTCCCAGTACGGACACTTCCTTGGTTGAAACCTCCCTTCACATTCTACATGTATGCGTTTTCATCCTAAACTTTCTGCATTGGAAACTGGATAAACCCACCTTCTGGGTGTGTCCTTAACCCTCCAGCCCCTCATCAATCTGCAATGACACCATTATGGCTTGAGGAGAAAAAAAAGCTTTCCTTTTGGACAAAACGGTGCCTGAATATAGAAAATGTCCATATAATTATCCTCTTAACTCCTAGAATAATAAAACACAACTCATCACGTTCAGTTGAATTTTCTGCATGTAAGGAGACTATTTTTGATCCAGTTAATGCTAAGTTTGAGAGACAAAATAATATCTGACCTTTGCATCCTCACAATTATGGATTGCTTAACATCATTTAATTTGTTAGTAATATCAAATCCGCAATATTTTATATTTAGTAAACTTATACAGACATTTAGACTGTCTTCCTGACCGCACCCTTTGGCGTTCTCAAGACCCTCGAGGAATGTCTTTACAGATAGAATAAAAGGGTTGTTGCTTATTTCTACGGTCAGTAAGCTTTGTGGATCTATATTTTAATCACCTCATCATCCCAGAGAAAGTCATTCTCAGATAACTTCACTTCTAGACAAACACAAAAAAAACAAATAGGGTCAGTGGCAGTGGTACTTGGAACTCAAGTTAACTGTTGGGTGTCAGTTTATTAAAATACAGAATATTTTCTAGCCTTATCATGACCACTGTATGTTTAAAAGATTGCTTTTTAATGCTTTATTGTATGTGTAGCTTGACCACAATAGAATTCTTAGGGACAGATTCACCAAGCGCTGATACAGGTTAGTCCACCTTCTCCGGCATTAAGGTCTACTGAAGTCAATGGGGTAGATCCACCGACCTCTGTTAGGGATTTAATGAGAAACTAACTTCAGTTAATGTCTCGTTAAGTGCTAGCAGAATCTACAAAGCACACTAGCAATGCATTAAGCGCTGTTTTCAGCCATAACAAGCCCTTACTTTATTCTAATGGATGTTAGTGTTTATGATATGCAAAAGAGGCGTTCCCCCTAAAACACATATCCATAGAGCCCTGTAATAGTTACCGCAGGGATTTAATGTTACATCAGTTATCTCGTATCTAAATTTTCCATTACTCGCATCCAGAGCCTGAAATAGGTCTGTTACAGGGTCTGGATAAGTGTAAGACCACAGTTAGATATGACTTAAATATCATATTGCTATTTACAGGGCTCTTTTCCTCTCCTTTCTTCTTTTTTTTACTTGAATAAACACTCTATTCAGGGTCTGGAGGGGAGTAACGCCATATTTGGTTCAGGCAAACTTAGCACCGTGTTATTTGAAGCTAATGCAAGGCCTTGCTAACTTACCATGACGTTAAGACTATGCTATTAAGATTAATAACGGCTGTTGTTTTTGCGTAACGTCATGTTAGGTGCCCGGATTTTACAGAGCTCTGTGGATCTACCCCAGAGTTAACACCAGATGGGGTGTGCTAAACTGTGTCCACACTTGATGAATCTTCCCCTTAATCTCTTCAGCACTAGAAGGGCTTGTATAACAATGCTTTGCATTGAAATATAGACTTGAGTAGAGTACTTTAGTGGTTAAACTTGGCAAAGTTTATATTACACTAGGTGGCCAAGAACAAGACTGTTGGACAGGTGCCTACGCTGAGTCTGTCACTGCCAACTATAGAACATCTGGTTTTACATAATTGTGAAAATAGTTTCAAACCTCCGGGATACATTTTTTTACTTAGTCACACCTTTGATTAAAAGGGGAAATGCTGCATTATTGGTGAGTATTTAAGGAACATAGTAATGCAAGAGAGTGAAAGTGAATGAGTCATATACAACTCTTCATGAAGCTAATTTCTAAAGCCAAGTTCACCATACAGAGAAAAAAAATACTGTGTTCTTAAATCACAATACCTCTGTGTTAGGCATGTACTGTAAACTGTGAGAAAATATTTCAAAAGTAGCATAATAAATTACAGTTAAAATGTACAGAAATATCAGTAAAAAAAAGAACCCACAAAAAATAAAACAAATAAAAAATACTATAAGGAGTAACTTCTTAGATATTGAAGAAATTAGACTAGAGAAATCCAGTCTTCTAAGATAATCATCCATAAAGTACTGTACATTTTCTGAACTTTTAATAGATGCAATTTGCACTTTACTCAATATGCATCTTGTCTTAGATGACATGTCTTTAGAGATGACTGGTCTTGAAAGTATTTTTTTTATGAGACAGCAGTTTGTTATGTATGTATCAATTTATTTATATTGTGCGAAAAATGTATGTAGCACTTTACACAATTACAATACAAGGTAAATAAATAATTGTGTTTCTGAAGGTGACGTCATCAGATTTCTTTATGTGTCTTATTTATTTATAACAGCATTTATAAAACGCCTTTATCCAGGCGATGTACATTAGTTAGTAAAACAATCGTTGGGTTACATATGGAACATTTCATATGATGGGCATAGAGTAATTAATAAGATGTCTTTGTGGTGGGTACGGTGAGGGGGTAACCAGGCTCCCAAATAAAGGTTACCTCTTATCCATGTATTGGGGTTCATGCATGCTATGCGTCAATAAAGAATTTTGGTGTTTTTGATTTTCCAGGGATGCCAGAAAGCAGGGATTGCTATGGAAAGTGTTGTCAGAGTGTATCTAGGTAGTCGGGGTCCAGAGTTGCTGGATACCCCAAACAGGTACCCGAGAATCATGCTTGATTCCCGGATACATATAGGCACAATGTATTCTATTCTGCATACCCAGAGACTAAGGACATGTAAAAGTAGATTTTTATTAACATTTGTGTTTGGTATAAAATGTACTGTTGTGCACAGTATTATGAGCTGGAACTTTCATGACCAATATTCTGAGTGAGCCACTGGGCTTGCAACTTGGTGCCAGTGAGTCTGCTCAGACATTGGACATGAAAGCCACAGAGGATGCCCAAGGTGTGAAGACCATTTGGGCAGGAGGGAAGGGCTCAAGTACCCACGTCCTGGGATGAATGGAAGTCATCCGGACTACCATTTGCCCCACCAGACTTGGAGGAGCCCGACCCAGCGGGTGGCATCTGAATAGCAAAGGACTAGGTGGCAAACGTATGCATGTCCCTTGGCAGATTCAGAAAACCTGCTTGCCTGGCTTCACAGGACAGGCATCGCTCTGATTGGCTTGTAAAAAAGTTCCCATGCTGTAATTGGCTGTAGTATTTTGTGAATGAACTCCAAAATACAATAAGAAACCTCTCAGCCAATCACCCGAGGGATTCTCAAGCGCCAAAACAGCGTCAGGGTTTTTGATTGTGGATAAAGATGCTCTTGCACGAATTGCAGAGCAGCGGCTTCAGAAAAAAAAACTTTTGGGGACCAATTTCTCAAAAATGAACGTAGTGGTCGCAGCTGGGATTACAAGCCGATTTTAGTTCCAGGACATTTGGAGCTAGGTCCCGGTCAAGCAAAAGCAAGTACTCTGGAGAGAAGGGAGCGCTGGCGTCTGGAATTTCATGTCGATTTGAGTTCCAGGACATTTTGGGCTAAGTCCCGGTCAAAGAAAGAATCTTGTTTAACATGTCATTTAGCTAGGAAAGTCTAGTGTTTTACCCCAGTTCCCAAGTAAGGGTGTCTCTTCTTATGTAATTTGTGTATCATTGTGTGTATGCCTTTTCCTGCGAATAAATTTACAATTTATTTCACTTTACCTGTTATGCTCAATGTATGATCCTGGTAAAAAGGTGTAAATGTCTGGTCTCTGTCACAGTGGCTATCTTTGTAGGGTTTAGGAGACACTTTAGGAAGGGGAGTGGAAAGGGGGATATTATGGGATTTTGAGAGGGTGAGGTAAGGGGGGGGGTTGGGATAGAAGGAAGTTAATGCAATGGAGAAGTGATACGTTTTGAGTTGGCTTCTGAACATAGGGAGGGGCATATTAGATTTGGTGAGGGATCTTGTTCCAGTGGAGGGGGCGAGTAAGGCAAATGATCAAAATCAAGAGGTGGCACAGGGGGCTAGGTCAGGAGTGAGGGTTGTGACAGTCAGGGAGTGAGAGGACAGGAAAGGGTTGTAGTGAGAGATGAGTTCTGCAAGGTAAGGGGAGGGGAAGACCATGGAGAATGTTATTGGATGGGTAGCCAATTGAGTTGGGAGAGAAAAGCGGTGGCATAGGCAGAGTGGAGGAGATTCCGAAGTTTACAAGCTGCAGTGTTTTGGCTTTGTTGGATGGATATGGAGGAGCTCAAGGGGAGACTGAGGAGAAGGAGTTACAGTAGTGAAGATGGGTGAAGATGAGGGAGTTGATGAGAAATTTTGGCTGAGGGGAGGGAAATGAGTGGACACATTTTCTTATGTTGTATAGGTGCTAGCAACAGGTGGTAGTGATGGAGGTGATGTGTTGGCTATAGAGAAGGGAAGGGTCAAAGGTGACTCCAAGGTTGTAAGCAAAAGGGGAGGGGGAGATGATGAGGGGTGGAAAGGAGATGGTTGGGCTTGGAGAGGATGGGAGGTAGGAAGAAGCAGGAAAGTAAAGGATTTCAGTCTTAGCTGATTAATTTTTATGAAGTGGGAGGACATCTGTTAGAAATATCAGAAAGGGTGGAATGTTCAGGTGAGAATAATGAGAAGGAAATGTAAATTTGGATGTCGGACTGAGCCTTCAGGCACACGAATTGGAGGTTGGTTGGAGGAGAGAATACATTGTTGAAGGTCACAGAGTTGAAGCGGGGAGATGGTAGGATGAGAGCCATGAGAGGGCAGTGTCAGTGATGCCAAGGTGTAAGGCTGCGGTCCCAGTGATCACTGTGACACGCGCGCCCGGCGGGGGGGGGCGGCGCGTGCACAGCGCTACCTGCGATCTGCGGTCTTTATGGAGAGAGGGAGATTGCGATGGGAGGGAGCGTGGTCGGGGTTTTGCGGGGGCGTGGACATGACATCACATGGCTGGTTCGCCCTCATTGGGTGAACCACCGGCAGGGGCGTGGCCACGCCTCCGTCGCCAGTTCTGAACTCAATTCCATTGAGTTAAAAAAAACTGTGAGTACAGCGCAGCTGCACCTTCAGCGGGAAGGTGAGTATTAGACCCAGCCCCATTGAGGGGCGGTGCTTACACACACAGCGCACGCCGAGGTATGCGCTGTAGCAGTGACTGGGACCGCAGCCTAAGGGTTCCAGTCCAGGCTTTGGTTGGAACCCACCCTTACCTGGCTGCTGTGGACATTTTGGTTACTGGCAACCTGCATTATTGGCTGCACCTGTTCTATGGCTTAAATAGTAGCCAGTGACTCCAGTCACTGCCCGAGCATTGTATGCGTTTAGCTGTGTTCCTGGCCACCCTGGGCTCTAGTTCCTGAGCCTTCTAGTTCATGTGCCTTCCCCATTCCTGAGCCTTCCATGTGGCTTGCCTGTTGCTGTGGCATGCCTATCCCTGTGGCTCCCCTGTTCATTTGATTTCCCTGCTGTTCACCCCAGACCATGACCGAGACCTCACTGCATCCTGCCTGACCTAACATTTTGCCTGTCGCCTGGATTCTGCAACTCTGCTGCCAGCCCTGACCCCTGCTTCCATACTGACAACGGATCCTCTTACAGGACTCTGTCCCGGGCCCTGGTCGGTTTATTTGCATCCCTACCTCAGTCCTGCGGGTCTCCTTCCTGATCAGAGACGAACACGTCACATTAGGTTGATGATCGTGGAGTTGAGTGGGAAGTGACCGACAGTGACAAAGGCTAAAGAGAGATTCAGGAGGATGAGGATGGAGGAGAGTTTGGAGTGGCCGCTTGGGAGAGAAACTTGAGAATGGTGAGGTGGGCAGCTTCAGTGTGAGGGGCAGAACGATGAGTTTGAGGAATTTGGAGAAGTATAGAAGGAGTGAGTTAGGGTGAATATTGGAGGGAAGGGGCCAGAGAGAGTTTTTGGTCCACATCATGACCACCACAGTTTTAAAGGAGTCTGGGTATTGTCAGCTTGATAGGGAGAGATTGAAGAATGAGGGGAGATAGAAGAGGAGTAGTGGAGGGAGGAGGGAGTGTGGAATGAGGTCGGAAGAGAGTGATGTGGGATGGGGTGTTTGATAATTGAGAGGAGATCATCATCAGAGGTTGGCAGTAGGAGTAGAAGGAGTGGGTGGCGGATGGAGAGGGAGTGGGCTACCATGGGGATGGTAGCATGGATATTGTTAATTTTTTGTGAGAAGTAGCAGGCAAGGTCCGTGGCTGCGTGGGGGGTATGGGGGCTAAGGCAAGAGATATGGGGAGGGTCATAGCAGATTGTTAAGGATGGAAAACACTTTGCGTGGATGAGATGATAGTGAGGTAATGAATAAGGGTATAATAGTATATTTGTTTTTGTGATTTGAGAATGAGGTGAATTGGTGGAGAAGGAAAAAGAAGGTGGTGAGTGAAGATGTGGAATGGAAATATTTCCATTATGTCTCTGCTTTGCATAGGGAGATACGTAGTGTTTTAAGTTGGCAGGTGAACCAGGGTTGAGGTGGCTTTGTGGTTCTGATGCAGTGGAAAATAATATGATTGGGGGGAGGACTGAAGAGGTGGAGGAGGTAAGGGACGATGGGTCAATGGATTTATGCGAAAGGATGGGAATGTGTACGGGTAGGGAGGGAGGAGCAGGAATGGTGATTCAAATTATGTTGAAAGGAGGAGATGATTTACAGGTGGTGGTGGTCTCGGCATGGCATCTTGCAATGAGGATAATGTTGAGGGAGCCTCTGTATATATGGGTGAAGGAGATTCAGTGAGTGAGATTCTAAAGAAGGAGATTAGGGGGATGAAGGTTAAGACAGAGGTGGAGTTTTTGAGGTGAAGGTTAAATTCACTAAGGACGACAAGGGGGTTGGGGAGAGTGCAAGTGAAGAGAGGAAGCAATCAAAATAATTGAAAAATAGTGTGGGTGAGTCAGGGACGTGATGGGTAGGTGGAAAGAGCAGGCATGGATTTCAAAGTAGGAAAAGTAAGGGTGGGAGGGGAAGTACGGGGGGTTGGGGTAAAGTGTCCAGGATGAGAAAACAAGAAGACTAACTTCTCCTCCAGTCCCTGTGTGATGTGGGGTATGGGTCAAGTATGATTGTGTAGATGAGAGGGCAGTGGGTGTGGCACTGTTTGCGAGTATGACAGGGTGAATGAATGTCACCAGCTCTATGCCTGGCAGACGTATGTGTAGGTATGCAGTGCAGCAGTGACAAGGTTAACTTTCAGCTGGGAAGCTCCTGACAATTAGAGTGGTCCCAGCTTCATAATCAAGGTGTTTTAAAACCCGCAGGCTGCACACACATGAGAGCTGGCTGGTCAAGAGATAGGACTGAAACGCTGAAGTAGATTACTGCTATAAGGTCTGTTTTCCAAATGCATGTTTGATGAACTGTCTGGGTTTTTGTATGCTGAAAATAAGCTTTTGTTTTGTACGCTGAAAAGACAGCTGTTTAGTTTTTTTTTGTATGGTGAAAAGAAGCTGTTTTGTTTTTGTGTGCAGTATTTTTAAGGCTCAATAAATAGCCTTATCCAGAAACCCAGCATGTGGTTGCATGTACCCTGCAACATATGGTGTCAGAAGTGCCTGGATTTTGATAGGCCCCTGCAATTGAAAAGCCACACACACTAAAAAAAAAAAAATGGAAGAACTTTTAAAAGCGTTTCTGTGCGAGCAGGCCCGACTACAGGCAGAGAGAGATGAAAGACTATTGCAGCAGAAAACACAGCTCCTAATCCAGCAGCAGGAAGCACAGGATGAGCGGATGGCCAGGTTGCTGACTCAATCCCAGGGGTCTGCCAGTCCAGAACTTGCGAACAAACCCCCGGTCCTCTTGAGGAAAATGACTCAGAACGAGGATCCAGAGGCTTTTCTACTGAAGTTTGAAAGAGTTGCCGAAGCCCAGGACTGGTCTACAGATCGCTGGGCAACCGCTTTATTTTGATATCATTCTCTCTCTGCAGTGTACCTAGTGTGCCATCAAACGCACTAAAGTAGCCCAGCTCTTTTTTTCTATGTACTGTATGCTGTATGTCTTCTTTGTTTTTTGTTATGCTTCTATGCTTAGACATTTAAGTAACATGGTAAAACTAATGCGAAAGTTACCGTTACTGCATTTACTGAAAAGCTTGTACCAACTTTGGGACCTATATACCAAGGCAAAATTGGTGCAGTTCTGGAGCAAAAACGATGCACCATACATTATATATTAAAGGAGACAATCCCATTGAAAGCAAATGGGGTTTTTTCTCTTTGAGACATCTAGAGCAACATTTTTGCCCCGGAATTGCACCCACTTTGGCCTTGATACATGTGCCTCTTTGTCTAAAGTCCTAACAATCACAGGAGTTTAATAGATATATGTATATTATATATTTATTGTTCTGCTCGTACAGACTTTAGTTAAAAGCCATAGAGCCTTTACTGCAAACATGTACAGAACAGCTTGCACACACTGTACATAAAGTCCATAGAAAATATACATTATTTTATGTATTTACTGCACGTGCTTGTGTAGACTTTAGTTAGGTCTTTAAAAAATAAATTCCATACAAGAGGCTTTATTAACAGCGCATTTTCCTGGAAAATAACATGAGACACATCTGTAAGTGTGTCTATTTTTTTCAACTTTAATGGTTTCGAAATCCAAGTTTAAAATGTTATTTTGCTAAGTGACCAATAATCAATTTTATTACACACATCTACTGTCACTTTACCTTTTCAGATTCCTTTTCAACACTCAACTTGACCTGCTTTGGTTTGTAGCTTATTGAACTTGAATGGTTTCACTTCTCACGCCATGCACAGCTGTTTTATCCAGGGAAGGCAGTATTGCATGAGACTTTTTATAGGTTTTAAATTGTAAGGAAAATGTATAATACATGTATCAGCAAAGAATTCCCAAATCTGAGATTTGTATTCGTTAAAGCAGGTTTGTTTGTTTTTGTGTAATTTGTGAACTAAATGTATTCAAACACTGATTGGCTCATTGGCAGGGAGCTTCACTACCATTTTGTTTTTTTAAGGACCTGGGTCCTATGTTCCTCACCCCTACCACATGCAGCACTTTTCATTTGAGATCAGACTCCAAAAGACTGTTCATGGTCCCAAGGCTCAACAAAGTATCCGGCCGCTCCTCCTTCTCTTACCGTGCACCCCAAAACTGGAACAACCTACCAGAGACTCTCACATTCACCACCAGTTTAAGTTCTTTCAAATCTAAGGCTGTCTCACATTTTAATCTGCTCTGTAACTGTTACATTCGCCCATAACATATATTTTCTTTAACTGTGCATGCAATGTCTTGTATATAATGTATACCCTGTTCATTTATGTAACTGTACTTGTAACCATGTATTATTTGTCTTAACTCTGTGCCCAGGACATACTTGAAAACGAGAGGTAACTCTCAAATGTATTACTTCCTGGTAAAATATATATATTTTTTTTTTCAACTTCAAATTTTTCTTTATTGGGTTCACAGATTCTTACATTGTATCACAGCCCATTGTATTAAAGCATCCCAATAAAGTTTTTATATCATACATTAGACTATTTGAACTGCCTCAATATGGAACAAGAAGCAAACATATAGGACAAACAAGACAGACTAGACGATGGACAAGGGAGGGGGGGAGAAAGGGGGAGGGGTTTTCTCCGGGTATGCCTACCGACGTATAGTCTCTTATGAGCTTCTTATCTTTGTAGATATCCCTCATTGTCTCCATCTCGAGTATGCCGAGTTATCCCTATAGACTAGGTGTGTTGGATTGCTACCCTGGGGGCTGTCACCTACCTGTTCGTCGCTATTCGTCGTCTGGACTCTGACCCCTAGAGGAGAACGCGCCTGTACCTATTATAGCAGGATTGCGGTGGCATCCACCCCGGGGATGTCTGTCTGTGTCAGCCAAGGCGACCAGACTTTTAGGAAGTTTGTGCCGGTGTCATTAACCAAACTCATTAATTGTTCCATCCGGCAAACGTGCCAAATCCGATTTCGAATCTTGGGGATAACTGGAATTACTGGTTGCTTCCATAATGCTGCGATCTCGCATCTAGTGGCTATTGCAAAATGCGCGATTAATTTGTGCGTCGCATTTGGCATACCCTGGACCCGCCTGCCCAGTAGGAACAACCACGGGTCCAGGGGGATCTCCCAACCGAGAATCCGCTGTAACCAATCTCTAATCTGTTCCCAAATCGGGGCCACTTTTGTGCAGGACCACAGCATGTGTCGCAAGTCAGCCACCTCCCCGCACTGTTTTGGGCAGAGCGGGGAGTAGCCCCTAACAAATTTAGCTAATCTAGATGGGGTGTAGTACCACCGCATCAGGACCTTATACGCGTTCTCCTTTAGTGTGGTACAGATGGAGCTTTTAGCTGCTGCTTGTGTGATCTGCTCCCATTCCTCGTCCTCTAGCGTCTCCCCTAAGTCAGTCTCCCACTGTCGAATGTAGTGTAACCGGGTCTCGCTTGTCATCTTCGGACAGACCACCTCCCTGTACATTCTAGATGTGAGTCCCCTTGTGTCCGTATCTCTGGAACACAGCTGCTCGAAATTAGTACGTGCTGGTCTAATTGGAGTTTTGTTGTAAAAATCTCTGATCTGGAGGTACCTAAAAAATTCTGTATTTGGGATATTTTTTGTGGATTTGATTTGTTCAAATGATTGTATATGTATCCTGTCCCTCATATCATTAAGTCGGGTAATGCCCGCTTGGGTCCAGTACTTCATGTTTTTACTGTTCAGGCCCGGAGCGAAATCAGGGTTGCCGATGATTGGCGTCATGAGTGATGCCTTTGTGGTTAATTTATGGTAAAATATTTTATAAATAAATAAATATGTTAAGATCTGATTTTTGTGTTCTTGTCATAAATGGAGATTGCATATTTTTTTGGTGTATTTAGATACAAGACAGGTTTTTATTGTTTTATTTTTCTGTCACTGGCAATGCGCACGACGGATTCATAATTCAAACATCTGCGTAATCCACAACCCGTTGATGAGGTGGAGTATAATTAGGCCTCAAGATGAATCCATTTTTCGTTGGGTTTAGCTGTGAGTTGGTTAGGATGTGTGTTACTGCTGTAGTATTATAGCTTAACATTTGATGAATTATTTACTGAATAATCGTTTTTTTAGAACATTAAAAAAAGGCATTAATTTGCTCTGATTAACTGGACTTTTTATAAAGTGGGCTCTGTCTCTGGCCCTCATGCTGCACATGCTACTGTGATTGTAGCATATTAACTTGAATATATAGCTATAATCAGTGTTCGACAAACCTATACATTTGCACGCCCCGGGGCGAGTGGATTTAACATCGTGGCGAGCTACTATTGGCACAAGCAGCTCACGTTTGGTACTAGGTGGCGAGTAGATTTTTTTTGTTCGGCGAGTAGATTTTTTGGTGATTTGTCGACCACTGGCTATAATAAATCAAATACAATTATAATTATTGCTATTTGTTACTGTGAAAAATAATCCCAATATAATTATTAGCTTCATGAACAGTTTGTACTACACATTTTTGAAAGATCAATGTAATAAACTAAACTGGTCCCAAATTAACTTTTGATATCATTCTCTCTCTGCAGTGTACCTAGTGTGCCATCAAACGCACCAAGGTAATGAATTGGTTTAATACCAGTGCCCGGTTTGTTGGGGTAGAGGGGGTGGGTGAAGGTTGGAGTTGCCCCAAGGTGGGTGTATAGGCCTACCAGGAGGGTTGTGGGAGGGGTTAACCCCTTCATTATCTTAGAGGTTACTACTGATAATTTAATGAAGCGGTTAAACCCTACTGCTACCCACTCGATAGGTCTAAACACGCACCACAGGCCAAATGTGTGTTGTGTATGTGACTGTGTGTCTCTCTCTGTCACCCTCTCTGGCTACTGTCTCGCACTATCCTCTCATGGCCACATGGCTAAATGTAGCTCAATTTGTGATTTTTAACCATGGATGAATCCACCGACGGGTTTTTATAATCTCCTACGGCGTACTTTGTTTCTTACAATACGATGATGGGTTCGAAATAAACAAATTCCGCAGAATGTATTTACGTTAAACCCACAGGAGGGTTATTTTAAAATCCACATGGATTAGAGCTGGAGCAACCAGTCGGGGGATTTTAGCATGTGTAATGGATTTTCAATAGAAAGCCCGGGAAATTTCGGGGAAACGAATTTGGACTAGTTGGCCCATCTGTAGACATGGTCACTTGGGAGAATGTAATAAAAAATGCACAAATGCGCACCAGGGATTAGTGGAAGGTAATTTATTAAAAATACACACAAACTCTGAGGGGATCCAACCCCACCTCAGAACAGCTGTGCAGCTGGATGGCTAAGTACTACCCAGGAGAACACCTGATGGTGACTAAACCCTAAGCTGCACAGTATACAAATACAGTAAAATTTATATAAAAACACATGAAAGAAAAAAACAAACATGAAAACAACCTATCAACAGATTTGTATAGAAACCGCCATAAGGTTGGGCACTGGCAAGGGGAAACGGACTCTCACACTGAGACAGTCAGCAGACTCGCGGTGGCTGCACAGGATCCGGATCTCAGCACCGCAGAGATGGAAAAAAACGCTGCTGTCTCCTGCAGGCTCCGTCTCAGCTTACCAGCATACACGCGCAGGATGACCTGTCGTGACCTCTACGCGTTTCGTACCAAGTACTTCGTCAGGCGTACATTGTTTCTTACAATACGATGATGGGTTCGAAATAAACAAATTCCGCAGAATGGATTTACGTTAAACCCACAGGAGGGTTATTTTAAAATCCACACGGATTAGAGCTGGAGCAACCAGTCGGGGGATTTTAGCATGTGTAATGGATTTTCAATTGAAAGCCCGGGAAATTTCGGGGAAACGAATTTGGACTAGTTGGCCCATCTGTAGACATGGTCACTTGGGAGAATGCATTAGATTTCATACCAAAGTATCTGTGCAGGGAATCCATTATTTAGTGTTTATGAATCCCATGTACTGTATGCTGCAAAGGACTAAAAATATTGCAAGCTCTCTGATATCAAAGATGTTTGTACCATGATCAATTCAGTAGTCTCCTGTTGCCCTTGTTTTTGAAAACCAGAAAATATAGCCAGTTTGAAATAAGCAATGTACATACAAAGCAAGTGAATATGGATTGTAAGATCAAAGACTTGTTAAGGTACTGTATAAGCTTCACATCTCATTCAGTGAATCACCTCTTAGTAGTTTACTACTGTAGTCTACACCTGCTCTTGATAGAATGAAAGCAGAAAGATTAAACCACTACAGTATATCCCACAGCTCATCATCACCTGCATTTTTTTGCATATTCTGAACATACCCTCAAAAGTGCTTATAAAGCCTTCAGGGAAGACTATCAAAAGACTCAACATGTCATCACGGTGGCCCCACACAGTATGCATAAATATATCCCAGGGTCACATCTGTGGTGTAGGGTTCAATTAACTAACATAAAACATAAACCCTGAAGGAGGTTAAAGCCCCAGACATCCTCAGCTACCTATACAGAAGTTACAGTTAGGTGTTTCAGCTATGTAGCACATTCTTTACCATGTATAACAAATGTTTTATCACTAAAGACAGTACATATTTAAATAACATTTTTTTATGTTCATAAAAGTCCAAAGCACTTTATTATTTGTTTTCTTTTAACATACTTTGTGGTGTGCATGAATAAGATAAGATACTTTGTGTTTACAGCAGTATTTATCTGAGTGCAAAATAGTGAAGGATTTCACAATTAAGCATATGTAAGCAGGCAGGAAATGCAATCTGAAGATGCCAGATTCTTGTATACACAGGCATACCCCGCATTAACGTACGCAATGGGACCGGAGCATGTATGTAAAGCAAAAATGTACTTAAAGTGAAGCACTGCCTTTTCCCCACTTATCGATGCATATACTGTACTGCAATCGTCATATACGTGCATAACTGATATAAATAACGCATTTGTAATGGGCTCTATAGTCTCCCCGCTTGCGCACAGCTTCAGTACAGGTAGGGAGTCAGTATTGCTGTTCAGGACGTGCTGACAGGCGCATGCGCGAGCTGCCGTTTGCCTATTGAGCGAGATGTACTTACTCGCGAGTGTACTTAAAGGGAGTGTCCTTAAACTGGGGTATGCCTGTACAGTACTGTATAAACTATCATTCATTAAATTGTAATCCCTTAGACATGTATAGCCTAGCCTTCCGCACCTACTTCTTTTCCCTGGGCCTTTCGTCTGTCAGTCCTGTTAGAGCAGGCAGTGGAAAGGTTAATTTCTTCCTTAGGCCTGTGTGTGTATTACAGCATTGAATGATGTATCAGTATTCAAGGGTGGGCCTAGCAACTTCTGAGGATGTCAATCTGAGGGGTGGATCCTGGTTGGAACACACCCTGTCTGTGTGTGGGCCTACCAGTATACGGCTCTGGCTTGCTATGAGTCAGAGATAGAGACACTCCCCAAAGATGATAAATTCTGACATCCTCCCAAATTTAGTTCTGTTCTGATCTGTTCAGTGACCCCCAGGAATGGAGTAAGATGAGAAGAAAAGGGAGCCTCTCTCTCCCACCCATGAGGGGATGGGAGGGGAGAGGATTAGGCCTTAGTCAGGGCTCTGACTAGGAGAATTATGAGAGGTGAAAATGCAGCTAAGAAGAGAGCTTGTGTTATGTCCTGTGTATCTGATTGAAATAAAACCACCCAGAAAAGACCAGACTGTCTGTTACTGTCTCTATGTATGGAGGAGCATCAGTAGGGACCCATCCCCTGAACATCCCGATGACCCCTACTGGCTGGAGGCGCTGCACCAACTGAGACCAAGGTAAACTGTCCCTCCTGTCCTTTTTCTCCCCACACCACCGTGGAGCGCTTAGCCCTCCTGTTACCTACAGGTTTGCACCAGCACCTAAAAGTAGCAGATAATGGCATACTCACCCCTATCTCACTTAGGGGGGGGGGTGGAACAAGGGCTACACATGTAATTGTCATTGGTTAACTTTGTTCACTTAATTTCATTGGGATGTCAACGTGCTCTCCGGAATCATCCTTTCACACACATGCTCCCTTCTTGCCTCTGAGTACCCATGTCTCCCTCCCTGAACACGGCTATTGGACACTTTACTATCCCACCGGCTAAAACCCCGGATCACTGCACAACGAACAACGACTACGCTGCTGGCTCTGCCCCACAACCTCAGCAAGTATCTGGACTAACCCACTTTCTCCAACCCGGACCCGGCAATGCTGACAACCCACTTTCCAGGCGTGCCTCTGCTGCTGTGGGTGTGCAGTTCTATACTTTCCCACCTCAGTACCGGGGTCCCACCTTGTTCGTGGTGAGCGCAAGCCTTTTAGTGTTTCAGTCAGTGTGTGTGGATATGTGTATGTGTCACTTATTGTGTGTGTGTCAGTCAGTGTGTGTGTGTGTCTGTCAGTGTGTGTCAGTCAGTCAGTGTGTGTCAGTCAGTCAGTGTGTGTCAGTCAGTGTGTGTCAGTCAGTGTGCGTGTGTGTGTCAGTCAGTGTGTGTGTCAGTCAGTGTGTGTGTCAGTCAGTGTGTGTGTGTATATGTATCAGTGTGTGTGTGTGTCAGTCATTGTGTGTATGTGTGTGTGTGGGTCAGTCAGTGTGTGTGTGTCAGTGTGTGTGTGTCAGTGTGTGTCTGTGTGCCCTCTCTCCTGATTCTCCCCCCCAGAGCAGCCCCCCCTGCCCCCTCCCCCGGCAGAGGTATGGAGACACTGGGGTCTGTCTGAGTCCCCCGCCCAGAGCAGCCCCCACTCTCTCCCCTGGTGGAGCTGTGTCATGCTGCTGCTGACAGCCCTCCAGCGGAGGTACAGTGACATGGACGTGGCTCACTGGGGGGGGGAGAGTGTACTCGACGGCTCACGGGGGATTACTCGGCGGCTCAGAGGGGGGGTGCTCAGCGGCTCACGGGGGAGTCACTAAGCTGCTCAAAGGGGGTGCTCGGTGGCTCATCAGTGGGTGCTCGATGGCTTATGAGGGGGGGTTACTCGGTGGCTCATGGTGGGGGGTGTGTGTTCCTCCTGCTGCTGGAAGCTGGCCAAATTCCGTAGCAGTGAATGTTGCTGCGGCCTCTTCTGCCGGCAGTGACGTCACTTCTGTCACCACCGACTTCCGTCCCCACCAACTCCATTCACTGCCACTGAATTTTGCTCATGTGGTAGGTGCCCTAAAGAAGTTTCACTTCAAAAAGCAATCTGTTATAGTCATTGGGGGGTGTAAATATTAAAATCAATGACTCTCTTTGTTAAGATCTACATTCAAGATAATATATATTTCTTAAGAGTCCGAATAGATTACATTTTCCATTACTGTAATGCTTTCTTCAATGGACCTCAACGGACTTATTATTAAATCATATGGTCTCAATGGACTTATTATTAATCACTGCATAATGGCAACACTGTACCCAGCTTGATTTAAATGTTTCATGTTCACTGTGTTTTAATTGCCATTCCTACAGGAAGACAACATCATATCTTAACTTATTAAGATGACTCTGTATTTTTTTTCTTTTCATTCCATGAGCTAATCAAAAAAATAAAATAAAAATTTGTGCCACATTATGAGGGAAGAATAACTTGTTTAGTGGTCTGTAGAGGTATAGTGTTGTCTTGCATTTGTTGCAGGAGGACAGTACGTTTCTTAGAGGGAAATCAAAAACGATATAACCAAAAAAAAACTGAAAGAGTATAGAATTCTATTCCATTAGAAATACCACCAAGGGATCTAAATTGTCAACATATAACATTTTAGTAATATCAGGCATAGCTAATAATGATTAAGACCTCGTGAAAATATACACTTGGCTTACAGATATGGCGCTTTTTACTTTAGTTCTGGTTCCGAGGGAAGGTGCTGATGGACAGATCCCGCTCGCGGCTCCCACGAGGCCAGGAATGATTGTGACCATGAAGGTATTAACGTACAGTAGCTGGGGTCCCTCATAGAGATGGGCGAATCCGCCAAAATCCGTTTCCCGAATTTTCGCGGGTGCTACCCCTCCGTTTCACGGTGTAAATCCTGCAAACGGATTGGGGCAGTTTCAATCCGCATGGATTCATCAAAACCGCCATTGGATAAAACCTGTGGACGATTTGTAGAATCCAATCTAACGGATCCAGCAATCCGTTGGAGGACTCTGAATAATTCGCCAACGGATTGCTGGATCCACGGATTGGATTCTACAAATCCATCCACGGTTGCGGAATCCGGGGTGTGTATTGGTAACAATAATAATTAAAAATCCGCAACACGCGAATAGCCCTTTGTGAAATTGATCCGCTGAAATCCGCGGACCAAAGGAACTGGCTGATCTGCTGTGGATTCAAATTCGTCAAAAGAAAATCACCCATTTCTAGTCCCTGCTTCTGAATGGGACTCCCGCGTTGTTAATCCTACCGTGCTGTCACCAGTCTGTAGGAGCTGCGCAGAGAGATCAGAGAGAAGCAGTGCCTCTCTCTGTGCGCACAGCTCTTACAGTAGATCCCACAAATGGCTTTTTTATTTGTATCACGCAGGGGCTCTCTGGAGCTGAACCGCCTTAATTTCAGGTCACCCCTGCTACCCCCTGCTTCTCGAGTAACAGACCCCCAGACTCTGGCATTGTGGCTTTCTCCATTGGGGTGTAGCTTTTGTGCCTGGATGTGTAGCCCTTTAATTCTGGTCACTTCTGCACATAGTTCTTTTCTTCTTGATTTTGTTGCTCAAGCCATTGCAGGAACTGTAGGCACACAAAAGCACAATACATTTTCCCAAAAAAAGGGCCACCTCTGACTTTTGACACCATATGTAGGAGACAAGTTCAGAGGTATAACCAGGGAGACATATTTAAGGGAAAATTAAATTTGGCTTTTAATTAGACTGCGGCTTTAAACGGTACAGCTTTATATCCGCATGCAAAACAAACAGCCTATCCCTTTGTAAAGGCTAACTCGTATTTCCCAGTCATTATCTGCAGGGCTGAGAGGATAAGCCTCTGGCCAATCTCTGACCCCAAAGTCCAAAGAGGTACCTATAATCAGGGACTCTTTCCCTCAGTCCAGGTCTGGGTTGGTGTCTTTGGAGTGCACCCTCTGGCAGGCTCCAGTGACCGCTGTGTCCTGGAATAAAGGGTCTGGTTCCCTGGGATCCCTCTCTGTCAGCATACACCTCCCATGTGCTAGAGCAATCCCTTGAAGATTAAGCAGGAGGCTATTCTACCTGACTGAGGAGTCAGGTGTAGACTGGCTAATTGTCTCTAGCTGCAATTAACCAGGTCCCTGCTGGACTCATCGGTCAGATACAGTCTTTCTATTGGGAGCCCTTTTTTTTGTATCAATCTTTTTTATCGGCATTAACATTTACAGGAATGAGTACATACTTTTCAATAACATAAAACTGTTTAAGTTTGACTGTATTGAGTGCCTGCTAGCCAACATTGTTTTTTTTTTTTAATAGTTGGGGTTGAGGGAGTGGAGGAGGGGGAGGGGTGAGGGGGTGGCTGGGAGTGGAGGGGGGTAGACAGACAGAGGGGGGGGGAGGGAAGGTTGGAGAAGGGGAAAGGGAGGGGGGAAGGGGGGGGGAAGGGGAGGGGGGAAAGTCCCCCTTGGCTCATCTACGGTTCCCACCTTTGGAATCTGGGTTATTCCCTCCAATAGAGTTTGCGCTTTATATCTTTATCTGAGGCCCTGGGGGGCTATCCATTGGGTCCCATGTGTTCCAGAACTGTGTCATTTTTTTGTGCAGCATAGCTGTTAGTTTTTCCATAGACATTAATTCGTCCACCTGCCTTATGACTGTGTTTCTTGCAGGGGCTTTGACCTGCTTCCAGGCCGCTGCTATTGAGCACCTGGCTGCAGTCAAGATTGCAGAGACCAGTCTACTCATGCGTGGATTAAGTCGTCAAAGGGTTTACTCAGCACCAGGGACAGTGGGTCTAGGTGGAGAGGAATTCCCGTTGTCTCATAGAGCAGCATCTGGATCCTAACCCAGAACCTCTGAATCTCCGGACATGACCACCAAATATGTGCCATGTCTCCCTTTTAACCTCATCCTCTCCAGCACAGGTCTGGGGTGCCAGGGAAGATCTGGCTCAGTCTAGCTGGGGTCAGGTACCATTGGAATAGAATTTTGTAGTTATTCTCTTTTGTTACTGTGCAGATTGAGGTTTTTGCCGCCATCTCCCAGATATCCTCCCACTCCTCATTGTTAATTTGTATATTTAGGTCCGCCGACCATTTTTGCATATAGTGGTGGGTCAGGGATTTTGATGCTAACTCTATCCCCCTATATATCTCAGAGATTAGGCCTCTTTGATACCTGCCTTTACTGCATAGTATTTCGAATCTGGTGGGTGGGGGAAATTAGGTGTTCTGCGAGAGCGAGAGCAGAAAATGTCTAATTTGTAGGTGTTTGAATAGGGGGAGGTGTTGAGCTTGGTATTTGTCCCGTACCTCTTTAAATGTTAGAATCTCTCAATTTTTCAGCAAGTCTGCAACCAGCCTTATTCCAAGCCCCTGAAATTGGGCAAATTGCTTTTTGGAGCACCCGGGCGGGAAGTTCCGGTTCCCAAAGATCGGCGTGATTTGTGAGGGGGTGTTTAGCAGGCCATACTTCCCTTTACTTTTCAGCCACGAGTCCCACGTGCATCTCATTGCTCCCAGATCAAACCTCCTTGGTCCTCCTTTTCCTCCTTGGGACCACATGAGTAGCTGAAGTGGTAACGGGGCTGCGTAATGTGTTTCTATCTCGAGCCAGCGGGCCGCTGCCAGGTCGCAATTCTAAACTACGGCTTGCTTTAGCTGGGCTGCGAGGTAGTATCTGACCACATCGGGGACCCTATTGGGAGCCCTTTTTAGACAGGGATAAGGCCCTGTCACAACACCTGTCTCCAAATCCCTCACCCCATTTTAGGTCTGCAAATAATAGGAAGCTGCTGTAGGGATTTGTTTGCAAAAATAAATTAAGATTTAAAATGATAACCAGAACATGGAAGAATAGAAGAAATGCTATGCTGTTATGTATTCTCCTGTCCATGGTCGAGATCTTTTGTAGTGGAGGGCAGGTTCAAAAAATGCATGTCCGCTATGCATCCATATCAGAAATAGCTGAATTCCAAGCGATGAGTTGTGAAGAACTTCACTAAAGTACTATGAGAATTTGATTACACATGAACAAAAAACATGTATTTTCAGTACCTTGAAGGAAGGCATCTGCTGTGTCTAAAGTATCAGATAAACCCTTCGATGCAAGAAGAATCAACTCAGCGATTGTAAAGCTTAGAAAACAAGAAGGGTTTGATGAGTTCAGTTGTCAGTCTCTGGAACACACTGGTGAATTTTAACGCGAATGCAACAAAAGCTGATAATGATGAAACAAAACACCATAAAGAGAATATATTTATACACAGCAACAGAAAAATATCATGTTGTATCAATTAAAGACAATGCTGAAAAAGAGAAATCACCAGGTCACCATCCAGGTGAAATTATAGCCAAAACTTCAAGGCATTTAAAGAAGTAATCTAAGCGTGCACATTTCGTGGTTGATTTTCGAGGACGGATAATTGGTTTTAAGATGCTGGTTAGACGGCTAAACCTTGCCCCCAGCCTTGTATACTGGGCCCCTTTGTCGTGTCAATTGGAATTCTCTTTGTAAATTCTCTGGGGTCTTTAACAAGATCTTCACCAGTTTAGCTTGACGTTGCTTAAAGTCCTTTATTCTTTCTGCAGATAAAATATTTTATATAACAGACAGGCAGGCTTCGGGATGAAATCCATACTGCAAAATCTTCTGTTGGAAGCAGAGATATCCAGTCATCTTGCTGGTAACCCATAAAACAGCAGACATATTGCTCCAAGGTCCAAGGGGGATACAACCTGCCAGAAATGGGACATGAACTGGGCTCCTCTATCAAAGATCACCTCCTCAGGAAACCTATGCCACCTAAACACCCCCAGGAAGAGATTAGCAGTCTCTTTAGCTGACAGAAGTCTCATACCACAACTACCAAAATAGTGTTGAAATCCTGACAATGCGTCAAGTTAAGTCCATAGGAATAGAACTCTAGGGATGCTTCGGGATAGTTAATAGTTGCAGAAGACCACATAATGTAGTGCAAGATGTCTTATTGCGGGCACAGTCCTCACAGAACCAGATGTACTCTTCAATATCAAGGCCAAGTCTGGGCAATTCTTATTTGTATTAATAATACAAATAGTAATTATAGCAATTATTATTACCACTAATAATAATTAAAATATTTACCTTGTATAGTACTGACAGTGTACACAGTGCTGTAAATATCATATTTGCAGACATGAGACCCAACTGCCATAAGTCCTTTAACCTCCAATCAAAGTAGAAATATATTCTGGGTAACAATCGGTGCATACATGTATATTGACGTTTGCTATACCGCAGGTTACTGATTGTGTTTGGAAGATTTTGAAGATGTTTCCACCCCACATTCTCCAGCATAATACAAATGGTGCATGTTCTGTTTATATATAAGGGTAAAACGTCTTCATAGTTAACGTTTAAATGTTTTCATGGGAAAAGTGTAGCTTATTTGTAATGCTACTAATTTGGGATAATGCACACAATGGTGGGAAGACAAATACATTTTAAACATGTCATGGTGATGTTTTTCATATACTGTACATGCTATCCACATATTTTTAAATTCATTTTGTGATTGATTTGTTTTGCAGTATTAATTATCATTATTTATCTATTTATGTTCCTGATCCTAATAAGAATGTGTGGTAAACAAATTACACTAACCTATCATCAAACATTTAATGTGTATTATTATTGACCACAAATAACAAGCTCAACTTTTTTTACGACCTCTTCTCGATACGCTGCCTCTCCGGCCCATATCACCCTCTATCTTCCTCATAGCAACACCCACCCTCCTCCCGCCGAGGACTCTGAGGGGCTATGTCCCTCTGCGTCCACTTCACCACCAGAGATCCTGTGTACTGTGAAATCTTCCTCCAGTTTGCTCCGTCATCTGCGCTCTCTTCCTGCTCCCTGCTGCCGTCCTCTCTGCCACTGAGACCTGGAACTGCTTAAATTCTGCTTGCTGAGTCTTCCAGGGCTGCAACAGGAAGTTGCAATGTCTCTTTAAATTTTTAACTTTTAACTGTAGCTTCAGCCATAACGGGATGATAACCCTTTAAGAGCTTAATTGCTCTCAATTGCTTTCAATTAAGCTCTCTACCTTTCTTCCCAAGTGCAGAGCTCCTCATTTCATTCCAGTCTTGATCCAAAGCAGACTCCTCTTCAACAGCACAGAGAGTACGATCCGATTTAAGGCCAAGTTTCTCCAGGAAGGTGTCCCCTTCTTCCAGCTTCCTCAAAGAGAGAGCTTTGCCGCCCTTAACTCCCAGTAAAGCAAAGGGGAAGATCCATCTGTACCAGACCCCTTTGTCCCGCAGTATTTTTGTTACTAGCTGCAGCTTTCTCCTCATATTTAGGGTAACTGGGGACAGATCCCAGAATACCTGGATTTTAACCTGTTCATATTCAATCGATGCAGTATTCCTTTTTTTTTTTTTTTAAACTATGGAAGTCCCCTTTAATTGTAGAGGATGATGTTTTCCCTTTTTTTTTGGAGGGGTTTTTGAATTGTGAGCCTTTTCAGCCTCCGTCCACCCTTCTGAGCTGCCAATGGAGGATCCAACTCACTGCCTCATTGTCCTGACAGCCATCTTGGATCGACCCGACATCCTCTTCAATGCCTCTACCGCCTGAGCAGCCCACATGTCCCCCTCCTCCCCTAACCACATGGGCAGCCAGGAAGCAGGTCATTCCCCCGGGCCTTGATTCCCCCCCCCCCCCCCTCTCTTCCCCAGATCGGTTCACCACGTGGAGTGACAACAGAGAGAGGTAGAAGGAAAACAAGATGGCAATCGCTCCTGTCGCCTCCACAGCCCGAGCAGGCAGCGTGCCCTCATGGACCACCAGGTAGCCTGGGGGGGGGGTGATACGGGGTCTCCGGTTCTCCCTCTGTTAATTATCAGGCTCCGCTACCCTATCCTCGGCTGCACAATCCACTAGGCTCTCTCACCCCAGCTGTGCCAAATTGGGACCCCAATTTTAGCTTCAGTTCAGTGCGGGACCGGCAGCCAAGGCTAAGGCTAAGTCCCCACTAGCACTGATCGGGCTGAGCGGGCGGCGCTTGTGGAGGAGACTTACATATATAGATAAATGTAAGTCCCCGCTCACGCGGTGCGCGCAGCGCTCGTGCGCGTGCACACCCGCTCAGCCGCGATTGGCGCTTTGCAAAACCAAAAATCTATACTTACCCGCACGCTGAACTACCCGCAATGCCCCCACTCTGCCGTGCGCATACAAGCCGGACACCCGGCGCTCATGCTTGGAGCGCTCTTCAAGCATGAGCGCGCTCAGCGCCAGAGGGGATTTAGCCTAAGTCAGAGAGGTTCCGCGAGGTGATTCCCCAGCTCTTACTGTAGGAGACTACGGTTACATGCATGGAAAGGTTCCAGTACTTGTAATTTGTATTTTGTATTGTTTATTTGGATGTTTTCCCTGTTTTTTGGGGGTAAATACGCGTTTCCATAGAGCTGAGCTGATATGCAGCTATTCTGCTCAATGTCCTGGCCACGCCCCCATATATATTTTTTTTACTTTATAACTATGAAATTGTATGAACACTGTTTAAGATTTGGAAACACACAGCGACTTCAGTGGTGCCTGGAATGGTGCCATCGCCCTACCCACTGCCTAGCTTTTCTGGTGAAAGAATGGTTGTTCTGGCTGGTCAGGACATTCACGAGAGTATGCCACATGCTACGATTTTGCGGTGATTGCGATGCACTGCATCCATGATTTCACGGAGTTGCAGCTTTGGGATGTCGCTCGGAGCGACATTGGTGCCGCGCAGTCCCTTGCTCGATGTCAAACTGAAAAAGCACCGGGTGCCCATAGCATACTTTACTGGAAGCATGAACAATTTGGCCTTGTCCATAGCTTCTTCTACAGTACATCTTTGGGATGCTGATGGCCATGTGTACAGTTAAGATTTAAGATAAGAATATTTCTATTTAGATGTGATTATGTAAACATAACATTACCTGTAACACAATCCAACTAATTCAGTGTTCATTGCATGGTCTAACCATTTATTGTTCTTGAAAATAGGACCATTATTCCTTCAGGTGTACAAAGATTGACGTTGTACAAACTGACAATGTAATGGGAGTTTGCAACTTAAAAACCATAGCACACTCTTTAATCAATATTCTAGAAAGATATGTGTTTAAAGGTTCAGATAATATAAATGTTGTGTTCTCATGAGCACGACACTGACAATTAAGGCTTCTAATGTCAGTAAGTAATAACTATATATGTTATTGTTTTTTCATAAATAAGCACCACTGTCTGTACATACCTTGCAATTTTGCCAGGCATGCTCTTCCTGGCATAATCGTATTGCATCTTAAAAATGTATTGTGTACTACTACATCCAGTGCAAAATCAGATATGTATTAATGTGTACTCAGGCTCGGACTCACTGTGTCGATGTCCCTGTCACCCAGCAAACTGAATATTTCCTCTGGACTGAGGATATAGCTCAGCCGCTCCTCGATTGAGGGGAAGGCCTTCTCCCATCAGCTTCCTTCTGCCACACCTTCCTCTTCAGGTCAGAGAACCACTTCTTGCAGTTCTCTGGGAGCCTTAGTACCACTCCCACAGGGGAGACATGGTCGCAGTTTAAGTTCCACAAGCACTGAACAACTCCCAAATTCATTAATAGAATTTCAAGTGCATACAATTTGGGACTTTTCCTGCCTTCTCTCCCTAGATGTGGATTTATTTTTATTCAATATATTTTTTCCCCTATAGCACCTATCTATCTACCTACTTGAGGTATGAGCGGATATCTCCCCACTTCCTTGCTGTTTTTAAATTAAAAGGTGCAGTTTCTATACTGGATGTAATTCTATCCTGATCAGCTTTTGAATAAGCTAAATGCATATTTAGAAAGGGGGTACACAAATATATATACAAATATGTGTAATTGCCCTGCACTCCTCTGATGAGATTCAAAATAGTATTCAATGGTGCGTGGCGTCTCCCGTGGCAGGATTTTCCAAACTGTCACAGTATCAACGTTATGCAAACAAGGAGAGGTAGTCGCACTCGTAGTTTCCAAAGGATCCTCTGACCATTTCATTTGTATTGAAAAGAGAAACGTAGGGGCACGACGTTTTGGGGTACAAAATTAACCCTTTCTCAGGTGCATACATATACAGGTTTCCCACAATGCAATTTAAATTTTCAGACCAAATTTTAATTGTGACAAGAGAAAGGGATGGGGGAGCACTGGCGGAAGGGTAGAATAGAGTACAGTCTGGTTCAGGTGTGTAAAACTCTGAAGCAATAAAGTGGAGTTTTTAGATGTATAATAATTCTTAACACTCACACGGCCTTGTGCAAATGCTGTCGCATCAAGGTATCTTTAGGTCCTCTCTTCTCTGACTTGTAAATTCGTTCGCCGCCTTGCGTCTGCGCTCTTCTTCTCCTTCTTCTTTGGTGTGGTCTCACCCTCGGAATAAATAAGTATACATGTGAACAGAATATATTTGCAATTAGATGATATTTCCAGAAATAAAAACAGGGTTAGAATAAAAAACACTCACACGGGCATGTGTGCGTGCACTCTGGGGGGTGGTATCTTTGCTCTCCAGGGGGCAGTCCCACTTCTCCAATAGTTAGTTATAGGTCTACGGTCAAAACATAACTCAGTGTCAAGTGATGGAAAATAAATATCAAGGTATTGCTACTCACACGGCCAAGTGTGAGTGCACACTTGGAAAGGTTTCTTTTGTTGCTCCTCCTGTCGTCCCCGGGTAGGAAATTAAAGCGGGTTCTGATGGTGATTTCTCACTCCCAAATGGGTAAAGAAAGTTCTAAGCCCAGAAAGTCAAGGCCAAGGTCTTTATTCAAATTAAAAATAAAAAGAACAACAAAACACCGCTAACTCAACCAGTGAGCTGCGCTGTGGAATAAGATAAAAAGCCAGTCTATAGGGAATATAATTCAGGACTCGTGGTACTGCAGCTAAACTCTCTCCGCGTCCGGAAGTAGCGCTGCACTTCCCGTGTCCCACTCCCGACGGTGGCTGCAAAGGTCAAAACATCTGGGGGATTTTGAGCTACTCGTTTCGCCCTTTTGGGCTTCCTCAGGCTCCGTAGTTAGAATGGATTTGGCTCGCAGCTCCTGCTTTACATACTGCGGCTGGCCAGTCTACCACACCCTCACATCCTGCTGTTTCTTAACTGGATCATCGAAATCAGCTGTTATAAATTAATGCTATAACACATAGTACGAGTAATTTGGCCCCATTGCATGGTCCTTTAATAGGCCTTCACTGACGTCACATGCACCCTAACTTGATGCTAAGTGAGGGAGTACTATGTACATAATGTCATTGAGGAATCTATGTCTTGTAAACCCTAAATTCTCTCATTTATGGCTAGAAATAATAGACCAATACATACAATCAAACATTTCAAATATAAAAACTCATTGGTATAAATCAAGGAAATATCTACCACCTGCATACATTTAACCCTTTCAATTTCATGACTCATTGATAAGGGTGGACAATAAAGTAGGTTTTAATGACAATATGATTAATTGCCTGTTTAAGTCATAAGAGTGTACAGTCCAATCTTGAGCCGAGATTGGTATAAAACTCATATGTGACCGGATATTTATTCCTCAATATGCATATTGGCAGTGCTGAAAACTGTAATTTAAAAAAACATACATAAATAAAAATTTTATACACAAAACTTATAAAATGAAGTTTAAAATATCTTATAAAAATCGATTAAAAAATGCAATTAATAAATGTATATATTGAACATTGATTCGTTGATATATGAACTCATCTCCTTATAGATGGTGTAATAGATGGACAAGATCTGCAAGGGAAAGCAAACACGCAATCAGTGCCCTATATCCTGGCATGAAATATGCCTAAAAATGTGAAGTAGAACTATTCTAAAATCAATTTCAAGGACATAACGGAGAGGGAGGGGGGGGGGAAGGGAATGGATGGAAAATGGACGGTGGAGGGTACAGGAAATGGGGTGGGGAAGGATAAGCGACTAAAATTGTTGGAGGGATGATATGACATGTCGGATGCTCAGTTGAATACTCCCAGGTCTATGTCTATGTTTAGACCCTTTGGGGCTAGAGTCTGTAGTCTGTAGATCCAATACGTCTCGCGTTGTCCAAGTTTGATAAGCTGGTCTCCACCCCTCCAATGTGCCTCTACTCTTTCTATTCCCTTGTAGGAAAGCCCTTCTGGGTTCCCACCGTGGGGCAGGCTGAAATGTCTGGAGACACTATGGGTCATAACCTGCTTGCGAATATTGCCTACGTGCTCCAACACGCGGACCCTCAGGGGCCTCGATATCCGGCCCACGTATTGGAGACCACACGGGCACGCAAGCAGGTATACCACATAATCCGTCCGACAAGTGATTAAATGTTTTATTTTAAAATTTTCTTTCGTAGTGTGTGAGGTAAATTCAGTTCTATCACCTTTCACTGCCTGTTTGCAGGCCTTGCAACTGAAGCAGCCAAAAAAGCCTACTGGAGGAGGTAACCAATGTTGGGTCCCTTTCTGTGTTTCCCTCCTGAATACACTAGGTGCTAATTTTGCTTTAATCGTAGGTGCCCTTTTGAAAATGACCCTTGGTATAGATGGAACGTGTTCCTTTAAAATGGGGTCCATCTGAACTATATGCCAATGTTTTTTTATAATTTCGGTTATTTTGCCGGCATCCGTGCTGTAATTTGTGATAAAGGATGATGAGAAGCTTGTATCTTTAGTTTTAATTTTAGATTTTAATAGTTGTTCTCTCGGAATTAGTTCCGTTCTTTTGAGCGCTGTATCTATTATTTGAGGTTCATAACCCCTTTCTAAAAATTTGTCTTTTAAAATTAGGGCCTGTTCCTGGTAAATCTCTGGATCTGTACAATTTCTTTTGATCCTGCGCAATTGTCCGTAAGGAATGTTTTTAAGCCACTTAGGGTGGTGGCAACTGGAGTTCAATAAATAATTGTTAGCATCAGTGGGTTTAAAAAAAGTTTTTGTTTTTAATGTACTGTTTTCCACAAAAATCGTGAGATCCAAGAAATGTAAGGAGGTTTTGCTATGTTCGGAAATAAACTCCAAGTTGACTTGGTTGGTGTTGATATGTGTGATAAAATGCTCTAAATCTATTTCATTTCCCCTCCATATGAGCAGCACATCATCGATGTAGCGATGCCAGGAGACAAGATTCGCGCCAAACGGATGTTCGGACAAGATGTGACTGTCCTCCCAATTGGCCATAAAGATGTTTGCAAAGCTGGGCGCAAATCTTGTCCCCATCGCGGTGCCACACAGCTGGAGAAAAATGTCCCCATTGAACCAGAATGAGTTGTGGCGCAAAATGAAGCCTATACTTTCCAGAATGAACTTACGTTGTTCCTCTGGAATTGATGGGTCTTTTGATATTAATCGCTCTATTGCTCCTTCCCCATCTGTGTGCTTGATGCAGGTGTAGAGTGATTTAACACCGCAGGTAACCAAAATATAGTCCTCCTGCCATTTGATGTTGTTTAAAATGTTTAAAACCTGTGTGGTGTCTTTAAGGTAGGATCGACTAGTAGTGGCATATTTTTGGAGAAAGGTATCTACATACTCAGATAGATTATGAGTGAGGGAGCCTATGCCCGATATAATCGGTCTCCCGGGGGGAGTCTCCAGGCACTTATGAATTTTGGGTAAAAAATAAAAGACAGGCAAGATGGGTTTGTCACATTTTAAATAACTCCATTCCTTTTGATTCAAAATGCCCAAGGACTTCCCCCTCTCTAAGATTGCATCTATAATTTTTTTATCTTTAGTGGTGGGGTCTCCATTCAGTTTTTGATAAGTTCCCAAATCTCCTAGTATCCGACCAGCCTCCTTGAGGTAGTATTCAGTATCCATCACCACCACACCTCCTCCCTTATCCGCTGGTTTGATGGTGATGGACCTGTCGTCTGCTAGTGCTTTCAGGGCTTCTTTTTCCTCTCTACTGAGATTGTCCCGTTTGTGGCTGTCTTCCGATTTTCTCTAGATCTTCTAGTACTAGCTGTGTGTAGACCTCTAAATGGTGTCCCCTACTATTGCTTGGGTAGAATTTCGATCTATCACGTAATCCTGAGTAGATGAAGCTATCCTCCGAGGCTGAGGCTCCCAGTGTGCTTTGTAATGCAACTTGGCTCCCTCCCATTGTTTCTCTGGATTGGGCATCTTTATTCAAAAAGAAACGTTTCACCGTAAGTTGCCTTAAAAATTTGTTGGCATCGAGGAACATATTGAAGCCACTGGACTTTGTAGTTGGGGCGAAATTTAAGCCTCTCTCTATTAACCCTAATTGTTTATCTGTGAGCACCTTTTTGCTTATATTGAACACTCCCCTTATTTCGTTTGTTTCCTTGGGAGGCCTCCTTCCTCCTCTTTTTCCTCTCTTTCTCTTTTTTTTGGGTGGTGTCTCCCTTCTTTGTCTTTCTCTGTTAGCGGTTCGAATCGGTTCTGTGTCAGTAGTGGGTGCGGGGCACTTTGCTCTAAAAATGTCACCACTGTGTTTTGCTTGGGCCTATCCCATACTGGACTTTTAATGGGAGAACGGCTCGCATACCTCTTTCTTCCCCTGTCTCCATCTCTATCCCTCGATGTCTCTCTCCTGTTCCTAGCATAGTGATCTTCCCTCTCATCTCTCCAATGGGGGTTTTGACCTCTATCCTCTCTCTCTCTCCTGTGATCCCTCTCGTGGTTCTGCCGCGTCTCCCAATCTCTGGATCTCTCCCGACTCCTATGATCCCTTCTATGATGAAATCCCCTATCAGTATAATCACATCCCCTGTCCCCTCTAGGGTGATAGGGTTTGTAAGAGTGATACGGTTTATATTGTTGAGTGTACTCTCTTTCATAGTGTCTATTCTCTCTATCCCCTCTATTACCTTCTGTTCTATTTTCTGTCTCCTTTCTGATCGGTGGGGGTAAAGATGGGGGAGGGGGAAGGGGGTCCCTCTTGTGTGTTTCTTGTTTGGCCTTTCTGTCATTAGAAGAGGTCTTGAATCTTTTAGGTGTGTGGGCACTATCATCCCTGCCCCGGTCCTGGGGTTTGTTGAAGCCACTTTTGTCCCACCTCTTACTAAGACCTTCCTCAAATTTTAATTGTATGACGTAATAAATTAAATCGTTAAAATTATTAAAAAATTAGTAAGTGTGTGGTGTTACCAATGTGTTATAATTATTTACATTAGGGTGGCAACATAATATATATTTCTTCTTTAACTTACATTTTAACTGACAGTCTAAAATGGAAACATATGTCGCTTTTATATCCATTTACTAACAGAGGTATATATATATATATACATACATACATATACAGGGCTCGACAAATTCACTCGCCCACTCGCCTGGGGCAAATGCATTTTGCCCGCTGGCGAGTCTTACCTGTGGCGTCTTCCAGCATTCTCCTGCTTTCCACTGCAACTTGTGTGTCTTCCCTACAGCTCCTGTAAAAATGGCAGTACGGCGACACCGACGTCACACAGCAGCAAGTTGCCATGACAACTTGACACTATGTGATGTCACGTAGCACCTCGTTGTCATGGCAATGTCGCGTCATTTGACACCTCGCTGCCATTTTCACAGGAGCTGCAGGAGAGACAGTCACAAGTTGTAGGGAAGAAACAAGAACATTTTTGTTAAATAAATCATGACACGGTGTAATTTGTCATGTGTTGTTGTTCATTTGAGGTTGCATTTACCTAATTTTTAGACCTGCTAAGGAACAGATGATTTTTATTATGTCCTGATATGTAAAACCATGGAATTCAAAGAGGGTGTACTTTCTTTTTCACATGACTGTATATATTTATATGTATTTATATATATAAAGTAAAAGAGAGACAAAGCACCTGCTCATAGTGTAAAATAGTTTTAAAAAAATCATTTTAACAACCAAATAGAGTCAGAGCTCACTCATAATGTACAGGCATTAAAATCGCAGTAGGTATAAGGTTATAAGAACTTTACTGGTTTTCCGGAAGCAAAGAAGCCCAGAGACTGTCATTTGCAAGGCTGTATAACTTTCATGATTGGAATGACTCACAACCGTAAATCGCCGCAGCAAATCAGCAATGGAATGTGGATCACTCGATGAATAGTACTTTGGTCCTTTTTAGTTTGGAAAGAGGGCAGTTAGGTGATCAGCCCTCTCTGGTAGCTCCACAAATCGAGGTAAATATGTCCTCCAACAGATCTATGCCACGCATTCAGAGCACCTATGTCCGTCATACATTTTTCTCCCATACCCACGTGTCCCAACGTTCCATTACGTATAACGTTAGTTCATCAGGGGGGGTGTCTAAAAAAATTCCATAGAGGTGGACTATATATGCATGTTGCCTGGCATATCTTGGGGGAAAAAATACCTAAATACCTTGGGGGAAAAAAATCTATTTGGTATTAATGACAGAATAAATACAAAACTGCAAACGTATAATAACATTAGTAATATGACATAAATGTGACAAAATAACCAATATTACTTTCTAAACAATATAACAATAAAATAATATACATATATATTCAAGAAATGAAGTAATATTACAATTAAAATAAAACATCCAATAGAGAAAGCTAAAATAAACACACTAATAAAAATATATAGATGTGAAAAAAATTGCACTAAAATTGCATAAAGGGGGAAACAGTAAAACAATTATCAGTGCTCATACTGTATATGAAAGGCTATAATAAATTTAAACTATAGTACTTGTGTCAATAGAATAATTTAAGCTCCCTGTATTAAACTATTTAATTTAAACATCCAAATTGCCTCTCTTCAACAGAGAGATCTAAATCTGTCACCACCTTAAAGGATGAGGGAATACATTCTAATCCCATGACATTTAAACCATCTAAATTTCTGTTGTGACAGATAGAAAAATGTTTGTTAACACTATGAGATAAAACCCCATTAATAATGTTTTTTCTGTGCTCTAAAAATCTGATGGAATGGGGACAGGAGGCTCGACCTACATATTGAAATCAATAACTACAGGTTAAAATATCTATCACAAAAGGAGTTAACAAATAATAAAACCCTTGAGTTGAAAAGTCTCACCATTAGAAAAAGAATGGAATACATTTTCGTTATTTATAAAAATTACATGTGATATATCTACTTCTGTGACACTTAAATTACCAGAGAGTTTAATACTAATAAAATAAGTGGGATCAAGTGATGACTAGAGATGGGCAAATTGTTTTGGCGACTTTGGATCCGCAGCGGATCGTCCGGTGCCTTTGTTCCGCTGAAATCGGGGGATCAATCTCAAAAAGGGTGATTCACGTTTTGCGGATTTTGTATTATTATTACCAATACACTCCGCGGATTCCGCAACCCATCGAAGATTTATAAAATCCAATCCGTGGATTCAGCAATCCGTTGGCGGACCCTTGAGAATCCGCCAAGGAATTGCAGAATCCGCAGATTGGATTCTACAAATCCAGCGATGGGTTGTATCCAATGGCGGTTTTTGATTAATCCGTGTGGATTAAAAGAGATCAAATCTGTTTGCAGATTTTACGCGAAGAAACAGATTTTGGGTTGAAAATATGAGAAAATACAGGAAACATTTTTGGGTGGATTCGCCCATCTCTGCTGATGACCTAAATTTGCTAGAGGCTAAAATATTTTTTGCAACTTTTAGCCTTTCTATAATCCACACATGGTTTAACACTTACTGTAGATGTTTCTTTAAAACAGGATCACTAGTTAACACAATCCAGTGTTTAGCCAGAATGTTACCAATTATTTTGTGGCCGATTGATTGTCTCATCGCGAAGACAGTCTGATCACTCATGTCAGGCTTAATATTCTTAAACATATTATCTTACATTTTCAAGTAAATGGGCTCTATCCAAAATTAGAGCCTTTTTATATGATTTCTCCACATTCTTTGGATCATATCCCTTAGACAAAAATCTCTCTCATCAGTTTGGCCTGCATATAGAAACCATCATTAGTGGAACAGTAAAGGTTTAGTCGATTTAAATTGGTTGAATGGTTTATTTTTCAACCATCCTTTCTGGTGATTACTGGTAGCATACAACAAAAGACAGGGGTGCCCAATGCTACATCCAATTGAAAAAACATACATGGTAATAAGTATAAAGTCAAGGTATAACCAAATTAATGCAGGCCCTACACTACACTGTGAACCCTTCCTTTTACCTCTGTATGAGGGGAAAGAACCATCGTAAATCCTGTTCTTGCAGCAAAGTGAAAAGACCTCCCAAGTTATAAAGGTGAGGAGGAGTGATCTCTGGGGGGAGGTGCCACCTGCCTCCATAAAACTGTTGCCAGTCAGAAATTGATTAACACACACACATTCCCAGCTTGCTCAAACTACTACACCCACCACATCATGAATATATATTTATGTCAAAAAGAGTGCTACTGAGCGTCTTCCATTGTTGTGACTGGCTGTGGGACACTCAATGTTAAAGGATCATACAGCTACACATTCAGGAACGTGGTTTATATGATTCAATGTAACAAATGTGACCAAGGATGCTACATTGGGGAAACCAGCCAAAAACATCAAGGCAGAATGAATATGCACAGACACTACACTACACCACGAAGAAGGAAGATACTGCTCACCTGTGGGACATCATTTCTCACAATCAGATCATTCCATAAATGATTTAAAAATCTAAATCCTCAATGGAATGTTCAAACACACCCACAAACGGAAAATATTTGAGCTCAGAATGATAAGACTCTTTGACACCAAAACAACTGGACTTACTGCAGACATTGGGTTTCTCACACACTATCATAATTTGTTGGTAATGTTCCTCCTCGCAATTGTGCCATCCTACATCTACCCCCCACCCCCAGCATCCTCTTCCCCCTCTGTGCTTCTGTGGATGTACAGCCCCCTCATCCCCAATTCTCACCTTCCTTATCTCTGTGTTAACACCTTTCCAGTGCCTTCCCCACCTCATATACATCTCTCTGTTCCACATTCCTTCTTTTGGTTTCTTTTTCTTTCTTTTCCAATCCCTGTCTAAGTCACAGAAACCTTTGTATATCAGTATTGCTGACCTGAGGAAGAGAGGAAAACTCTCGAAAGCTTATCCTATAACATAAATTGTTAGTCCAAATAAAAAAGGTATCACCTAATACTGAAGAACTCATATATTGTGCACTATCAAAACTGGACTAACACAGCTACTGTAATGCCGAAGATTATTCTAAAACAAACCTGGGGCAATCTCCAAAAATACCCAGGTACATGCTGGGTACATGCTGCAACATTTCAGTGACATCTCTGCAGACAGACTAATGGCCCATCAGATTAAAAGTGGGGGTCCCTGGCAGTCCCATTCAAACTGAATGGGACTTCCAGGAACCCTTGCTGTGTTAATCTGATGGGCCATTATCCTCTGCAGAAATGTCACTGAAATGTACCCAGCATGTACCCAACATGTACCTGGCTAGTTTAAGGCAAGTTTAACGCAAGTTTTAGAATACTCGTTGCATGGGCGTCCGCAGAAATGTTTTCAGGGGGGGGGCATAATTTTAACTAGACAGAGAGAGAGAGTGGGTGTGGGGGGTGTGTAGGTGACGGGGTGGGTGACTGACACTTGGGTGGGTGACTGACTGACTCGTGACTGACTGACACTTGGGTGACTGACTGACACTTGGGTGGGTGACTGACTGACTGTGGGTTGGTGTCTGAATTCATTCACAGACAGACAGACACAAACACACACACCCTCCCTCTCAGTCTCTCCCTCTCAGTCTCTCCCTCTCAGACTCTCCCTCTCAGACTCTCCCTCTCAGACTCTCCCTCTCAGACTCTCCCTCTCAGACTCTCCCTCTCAGACTCTCCCTCTCAGACTCTCCCTCTCAGACTCTCCCTCTCTGACTCTCTCAGACCAGACTGTCTCAGACTCTCCCTCTCAGACCAGACTCTCTCAGACTCTCCCTCTCAGACCAGACTCTCTCAGACTCTCCCTCTCAGACTCTCCCTCTCAGACTCTCCCTCTCAGACTCTCCCTCTCAGACCAGACTCTCTCAGACTCTCCCTCTCAGACCAGACTCTCTCAGACTCTCCCTCTCAGACTCTCCCTCTCAGACTCTCCCTCTCAGACTCTCCCTCTCAGACTCTCCCTCTCCCGACCAGACTCTCTCAGACTCTCCCTCTCAGACCAGACTCTCTCAGACTCTCCCTCTCAGACCAGACTCTCTCAGACTCTCCCTCTCAGACCAGACTCTCTCACTCTCCCTCTCAGACCAGACTCTCTCAGACTCTCCCTCTCAGACTCTCTCCGACTCTCCCTCTCAGACTCTCTCAGACTCTCCCTCTCAGACTCTCCCTCTCAGACTCTCTCAGACTTCCCCCCCCTCAGACACTCTCTCCCCCTCAGACTCTCTCAGACTCTCTCCCCTTCAGACTCTCTCAGCCTCTCTCCCCTTCAGACTCTCTCAGACTCTCTCCCCCCTCAGACTCTCTCCCCCTCAGACTCTCTCAGACTCTCTCCCCCTCAGACTCTCTCCCCCTCAGACTCTCTCAGACTCCCCGCCTCCCAGACACCCTCCCCTTCAGAATCCCCCTCTCACTCTCAATCTCTCTCACTCTCAGACACTCTCTCTCACTCTCAGACACTCTCTCTCACAATCAGACACTCTCTCTCACTCTCAGACACACACACTCTCTCACACACACACACACTCTCTCACACACACAAACACACACACATACACTCTCTCACACACACACACACACACACACACACACACACACACACACACACACACACACACGCACGCACACACACACACACACACACACACACACACGCACGCACACTCACCTTGTCTGGTGCCACTCTAATGCAGATAGTCACAAGGTGTAGCCCCATCTCTTTCTTACCCCCTCTCTTCTTCATTCACTCTCCCCCATCTCTTCCTCACTTCCTCTATTACACCCCCTGTCTCCTCACTCTCCCCCCTCCATCAATTATCCCCCTCTGACTCAAACCCACTCCCTGAATCTGCCCTCCTCACATTCATTCCCCCCCGATCTCACACACACACACACACACACACACACACACACTCAGACACAAACTCAGACACTAGCAACAAGGGGGAATCGGAGCAGGGGGGGAAATGGAACGGGGGGGCCAGAGCAGGGGGGAATCGGAACGGGGGGGGGACCTGAGTAGGGGGGAATCGGAATGGGAAGGGGGGACCGGAGCAGGGGGGAATCGGAACGGGAAGGGGGGACCGGAGCAGGGGGGGGGAATCAGAACGGGGAGAACCAGAGCAGGGGGAAGATTTTGGAACAGGGGGGGGATCGGAGCAGGGGGGGGGAGAATCAGAGCAGGAGGACAAGGGGGAAGCGAGAGTGGCATGGAGCAGTAGTCACCTGACTTGCTCCATGCAGGAAAGGGCGGGCCTCGCTATGCAAGCTCAGATAGAGCTTGCGAGGGCCAAAAAAAAAATCCTGGCAGCATGCCAACACGCGCCAGCCAATCAGGAGACAAGAGAGGTTTTTTTTTTTTTCAGAGACGCGCGCCCTTCCTTGCACATCGTGAGCGTGCTAAATCCTGTCACGCCAGTGCCCTGTGTCCCCCGCTGTTGGCGGCCCTGGATCCAGGGGGGGGGCAAGCGCCCCCCCCTGCCCCCTCCTGCGGACGCCCATGACTCGTTGGCTCGTCTGTATTTCCGTTTTTATATACATATATAGGGCTATACAGACGAGCCAACGAGTATTCTAAAACTTGCCTTAAACTAGCCAGGTACATGTTGGGTACATGCTGGGTACATGTTGGGTACATGCTGGGTACATTTCAGTGACATTTCTGCAGAGGATAATGGCCCATCGGATTAATAATCGGATAATCTCACAAGTGACTAGCCATTATTGTTTTCATCCTTTCTATCTAAGGCTTTTGATGAAGACATTATTATTAATTCAGAAAAAGATTTTCTACATATTCCTTGTCCCAATACCATTGGTCCTCATATCTCAAATTATATATATACCAATATATACCAATACCATTGGTCCTCATATCTCAAATTATATATATATATATATATATATAATTTGAGATATGAGGACCAATGGTATTGGGAGAAGGAATATGTAGAAAATCTTTTTCTGAATTAATAATAATGTCTTCATCAAAAGCCTTAGATAGAAAGGATGAAAACAATAATGGTTAGTCATTTGTGAGATTATCATCTCCTTTATTATAAGAATAACAACCACACCACTTAAAATTCTTTAAGCTTCCTAGAGATACTCAACTCTATCCTGAATAGTAATACTGTCTCCCTTGTAACAGTTTGTCTGATGGATAAATTAGTATTCCCTATAGGATCTTTGAGAGATAATTTCTCTCCATGTGATACATTTTGTCTATACTGTACAGAAATGTATTTCTACATAGTAATTTAAAGTCTCCAAGTACCAAATTATGAATGTCTCTATAGATCTATCCTTAAATTGCGAGGGATAAAATAAAGATTTGGGTTTAAAGTTAGTGCATATTACTTCCATAGAGTCAATTGGATTTTCAATTTGTGCTAAAATGTTAGACAAATTCAACCTTACTCTTGTTGAAATCTATAGAATTAACAGGATCACTACTGTAGATTAAGCTAAGAGAGACTCAAGGTCTCTTAGATAAATGTTATCTTGTTCTTGAGAAAGAGGGAGTAGTGGTATCAAGTGTCGATCTGGGATTAGCAATTATTTTTGAATAATGTATGTAATGTAAGCTTCCTGATAAACCTATTTAGGTCCACAAATAATTAAAGTTCTATCGGTCCGCAAATTGGTGAAAAACGACAGACCCTTCTTGAACAATTGAATTTGTTCTTTTGATAAATCCATAGGAGATAAGTTAAAAATCCCTTTTGTATTGTATCCATATTATTTCATTGTTTCTTTTTGCAATACTTCCTCCCACCCCTACACCTTCTTTTCCTACATTTCTCTTTGTACATTTTCCCTTTCTACATCCTCTCTTCCTACATTTACTTTAGTCTAATGACATTGAAGGTTTCTCTTCTGTTTCATCCTATAATTGGATCAATTATTCATCCGATTTGTGATTCTGTAATTCTTCCTAAAAAAGAATAGGGTCTTTCCTTTGGTCTAGCCGCCAAATCATTCTTAGATTTATTGCCAGTTGTATTTTGAACCAAATCAGATCTATCAAAGGAGATATTCCTTGGAGATTCCACGGGTTGATAAGAATTTCTAGCGGGAAAGTTAAAACCTTGAGAAATATTCTGAGGGACATATTTTTCATTTCTATTCCTTGATGCGAACGTATATGGCTTCGAAAAATGTTTATTATATTCATAAGGTTTAAAAGAGTCTTGACTCAAAGGTTTTTCCAAATGTTTCCAATATCTTATTCTATTGTTCCAATGATCCTTAGTATTCCTAACACATTTATTCTGGATTTTTTTATAACATTTCTCTCAAACAGCTTCACTTCAGTATTAGTTAACTAATCCATTTCTTGAAAAGTAGAAGTATTTATTAGAACCCAAATATTTATATTGGTCCTCAATTTGTTTTTCTATACTAACTTTTTCTCTGTATATTTAAAAATCAATGTAATTAAATTAAAAGAACAAACAATCAAGATTAAATTCTATTTGCTATTAAAATGTCTATCACTAAAGGTGGATTGTTTGGTATCCATAAATACCTTGTCAAACTTATTACATCCCTACTGTGTTCCATTTAATCTTTTAATAAATACAAAAACTTATTTAAACATGCGTTCACCAGTCTTGAGAATTTTTTTGGAGGGGGCTAAGTCTTGCACCCTCACCGGAGGGTGTAGAAAATCTGTAGGACCAGCACTCAAAAATAATCACCAACCAAATTGTTTTAAAGTAAATTAAATGTATTTTTAATTTAAATATAAATTGTATATTTCAATGTCTCTCACAGTATCAAAGCACGTATAATAAAAACATTTATTAAGTTAACACAAAATAGCAACGCTAGCATTTCTGGACCCCTTGCCCTTTGCACTGACATTTTGTAACGTTACTACAGGTATATAGGTTTACAAGCCTTTTTTTTTTGATTGGTGAGTTTTATTTGAGTTCTGGTTCAACAGGTTTCCTGCAATCTTTCAATAAATACTGAAGTTTAAAAAATAAAATTCAGAAGTGGAAATGTAGGAACTTCCATAGCATCAACAGTATTAACTTAATCAATGTTTAATCTGTGAAAATCCCTCCTCCTTCTAACCCTCTCCTCGCATGACTCAACACTTGTCGTAATAATAAATGAATACAATACTAAAGTGAAAAAGCAGCTATCCTCTAAAAGGGCTTACTATAAGAAAGAAAAAAGGGGGAAAGTGCCATATCTCTCTCTCATAAATAAAATACCAATATGAAATAAAATCTCATTACACATTTGAATGTTTATGTTTATTTATATATAAGGTGAATATTTGGGCCTTTTCACACATTTCACAAAGCTTAGTCCATAGGACAATAAGAAATGACTTACTGTATATTCAGTGTAGGTACCTGATAAACAGAGTCTACCTTGATGTGGTTGGCGTCTTGAACCATATTTTGATCAAAAGATGCAACCAAATGACTCCTTTGTCACACAGACTTAGGTTCTAAATGCAAACATGTCACTAGTATATTTTAGCCCAATTTTGTAGGAGCGCAGTATCACAGGATACCAGACATATACACCTCTTTTTCTGATCACACATTGAGCAAAACAAGATAAGCGAAATAAATTGAGAATTTATTCACATGAAAAGGCATACAGACAATGTAACACAAACTACACAAGAAGAGACACAATTACTTGGGACCTAGGCAAAAAACTAGACTTTCCTAACTAATATAGAATGAAATACAAGAGTCTTTAGTTGACCGGGACTTACCCCGAACTGTCCTGGAACTCAAATCTGCATGGAGTTCCTGACGCCACTGCTATATCTGCTCCGGAGCTGCTGAAATAAGTTCACCGGGAGTTAGCTCTGATGGTCCTGGAACTAAAATCGGCTTGCAATCCTGGCTGCAACCGCTACATTTAATTCTCAGAACTTGGCCGCATAAATCTAGAATTAGAAAAAATTTCACCTCGGATTTCTGAAGCCGGTGTCTTTGCGATTTCTGTCAGAGCATCTTTGGGACGTTTCAAATTTGCTGCTGCTGTTCTGGCGCTTAGAATCTGATGTCCGGATTGGCTGATGGATTCTTATAGTATTTCTGAGGTCTTTCATGAAATACAATAGAAAGAGGTGATCTGGCACACGATCAATAAAGCACTATAATGTCACCTGCCGGTGCCCACAGACCAAGGGGGTCGTCCTACAAGGTCCCCAAGTGGTATCAGGGTAAAGAGAATAGTCCAGGCACGCGGTCTTATCACAAAGTAGAAAATTTAATCTAGCATAAATCCAACGTTTCGGCTGCACACAGGCAGCCTTTGTCAAGGTGAGAGCTTGACAAAGTCTGCCTGTGTGCAGCCGAAACGTTGGATTTAGGCTGGATTAAATTTTCTACTTTGTGATAAGACCGCGTGCCCGGACTATTCTCTTTACCTTTCATGAAATACTACAGCCAATCCGAGCGTGGGAATGTTCTTACCAGCCAATCAGAGCGCTGCCAGTCTACTGAAGCCAGGCAAGCGTAGATTCAGAATCTGACAAGGGCATGCACCAACTTGGCACCTCTGCCACTTGTCATGCAGAAGTCACCCACGGGGTTAGTCTCCTCAGAGTCTGGCTTGGGGCAAATGGTGGTCCGATGACTTCCATTCACCCCTGGACGTGAGTTCTTGAGGCTAACTCCGGTCCTCAAATGGCTTTCACACCTGACAGCCACTGAGGCTTTCATGTCAGGAGACTGAAGTGACTTGCTGGCACCAAGCTTGGTAGCCAAATGGTCTCTCAGAACTTTGGACCTGAAAGTCCCAGCTCATACTACAGTGTACAAGCATATCACTTTTAAAACACAATGTTTAATTAACTATACACTTTAAACTTTCTAAGTCTCTTGGTTACGGGGAATAGAATAAGAGGATGCATGTTTATTCTTACTATCCATATTAACCACACACTTATAACAGGGACTTATAAAGAATATCTCACAACCTTATGTATGTTGGAGCACCCCAGAACCCCTATATAGGTTCTAGGTGATCTGGACATTAACAGGGTATCCCCCTGAAACTAGGGACCACTTGACAACCACTTCACATGTTCAGGGACACATCACATCCCTATGCCACATTTACCTTTCTGGTCTGTGCTGAAGCAGGGAAGCCTGGCGGTGAGTCACATAACTGTTTTCAAGGAGGGATTTTCACCAGAGCAGTGTGCCTATATATATCCGGGATTCTGACATAATTCTCGGGTACATTATTGGGGTATCCAGCAACTCTGGACCCCAACTACCTAGGCACAATCTGAAAAGACTTTCATCGCAAAACCCACCTTGAAACTCTTAGCCTAGCAATCTTTGCTTGCTGGCACACCAAGAAAGGTAAAAACGCAAACATTATTTGTCTCATAATTTACAGCAATGCATTTACAATCACTGGGCTCAAGATCTGTCACTCCTGAACCCCAATACATGGATCAAAGTTAACCAAACATGCTTAATCCTTTATTATGTGCCTGCCTTCCCTCTCACCGTCACACGCAGGAACTGTTCTTTTGTTTTCCATATATGTAAGGCCAATAGTTTTAACTGCAGCATACTTCTAAAGGGAGGAGTGTGGTAATATGTACAGTTATCTATATATAAGGTAAATATTTGTGAAAAAAATGGAATATATATATATATATATAAAATCAAAAATGAATGGACAATACCGTTCTCTGGCTAACAAAATGCCTTAATTTGTGCAAGCTTTCGAGATACAAATATATAATTTCTGAGTACTGAGCAGATGTACAATATAGCTATTTAAATGATTGATCATTAGTATACATGTAGCATACCCTCCCGGCCGCTACTCATTTTCCTGGGCCCTACCAGAGTAAGTTCTGTTAGGTGCAGGCAGTGGATGGGTTAATTTCTTCTGCCTTTGCAGCCTTAGATACATTTGATGTATCCAAGGGCAGGCATAGCAACAGCCAGAAAGTGTCAGCCTGAGGGGTGGATACTGGTTGGGTCACATGCAGTATTTGATGACCTGCTCTGTTATAGGACAGAGTTACAAGCAAAACTCCAGGGTATAAATACTGGCACTTTCCTAAAAGTGTGGGTGTCTCTTTCCTCCCTCTGTGGAGTGAGTACCAGCTACCCTGGGTCTCACTAGGAGGCCTAGGGAGGACCGCCATTCAGAAGGCCTGGTATGGGACTCAAGCCATATCAGTAATACCTTCACTAGGGGATGCAAGGAAAGGAATGCACTGCTGTAATATCCTGAACATGCAATAAATACCATGGAACCATCTACCAGAGTGATTCACTGTCTTGAGCTAAATAAATGTAGCGGTCATGTAAAATGGCTACAGTCATCTCTCCTGCTGACAGTAAGGCCTGGTAAGTTTTGGGCATGCCAGCAGTAATTATGGAGGTTTGCCCTCACACCCTGGTGGGGTGCCCTGTGTATGGATGGGAGTGGTCACATGCTCTGACTCCATGGTTAGTGATGTCAGAGGTGTGTCAGTTTCCAGAGTGTACATAAGGCACAGCACTGTGTCTAAAAGTTAGTCCAGTTCTGAGTCGAGTTCTGTGTTCTATCTGAGTGCAAGTTCTAGCAGATGGTTATGTTATAGTAACTGAAGAGGAGACTGTGTCCAGGGACCTGGCACAGGGCAGAGATCCCTGCGGGGATAGGGAATCCCTATTTAAGGAGAACTACACCTTTTAAAGGGAAGCACCATTATGTGGGTCTGCACCATTTTTCCCTACGACCATGGTCACCCCATAGGGGGTTACTGTAACTGTGGGAGGTCCTTCTCTGGAATTACCCTGACTCACCTCACTTCTCAGATTTTAGATTTTTTTTTTATAATGATATATCTATCTTTAAGCTCTCACAGAACTTTGTGCATCTGGCTCTTTATATGCTTATTTCATTCAGGGGACCTAGAGCACCAAGTGATGTAGCTGTATCATTTCCCTTGTTCTTTTGCGGCAGAATATGTTGGTGTCTTATTATTGTATTACCATAAAATTTGTGATAAAGCTCTTGTTTACAGAAAATGAATTATATCCAAACTGCACCAACTTTCTACAAATCAAATGCAGCATGTTCCAATTTCACTGTGCACCACACAAATATTAGGACTTTTATGATATACTTATCCAAGAGGCACACCAGTGACTTCCACTATTTCCACTCAGTTCATTTTAATAATAGATTATTTTGCCTTGTTTTCCTCTCTTTTCTTCTAGAAATCCCAGTTTCTCTTAATGATCCCTGTAAAACATCCTGAATTCCCAGCCAGCCCACATAACGACGTTGCTTAAACACATGTGTGTTCCAAAGGCTGTGTAAATAATATGGGATGGGAAGGGTGTAGCACACTCCCAATGAGGATCAAAAAGCACTTCCAAAAACATTGGAGGTCACCAGGCCAGCACTCCTTTGGATGAAAACATGCACTGCTTATTATTCCCCAAATGTTACTTATTTGTTATTTGGCTCATTGTGGGATTTTTTTTTTTTCAATTGTCATGCCAGTAATGGTGTTGCAATAAAGTAACAAAGAGCTAGCCACAAAACATTTTTTTTCTATCATGTGTTTTGTAGGTTTGGTAATGAACGCCTATAAACCTGTTGGAAGCACAACAACAAAATCCCATAACATACAGTACAATAAATTCTGCATTTGATCGGAGCTACAGCTGTAGCTTGCATCAAAAGTCTCTGGCTGAGCATATCGCAACTCCTAACTAAAGGAAACTAAATTAGAATAATATGAATAATAGTTATTGAACTAATACATAGTTAGGTTGTTGCATAAATAAATAAGAAATATAAATAACACAAGTAAAATAGAAATATTTTCTGAAAAATGAATCAAGAAAAGTATAACTTATTTGAAAAATTTAGTCTAACTAAACTGTCCATACACAGAGGCTAAGGTAGCAACAAGCTAAACATAAACTAGGATGTATAGCCCACTGCATGATGCACTAAAGCAAGGTTGGCCAACTCCAGTCCTTAAGGGCCACCAACAGGCCTGGTATGAGGAATATCCGTGCTTCAGAACAGGTGGCTCAATCAGTGGCTCAGTCATCGACTCCGTTTTCAACTGTCTGAGCCACCTGTGCTGAAGCAGAAATATCCTTAAAACCTGGCCTGTTGGTGGCCCTTAAGGACTGGAGTTGGCCACTCCTGCACTAAAGGAACTGATATTTTTATATTAAAGATAAGAAAAAGTGACACTAAAATAATATCTGATAGATTTGATTAACTTCTTCTGGAAACGGTGCTCTTTTCCTTCAGGAGACGGCAGTCTTTATTCTCCATAGGAGATTCTTTCTACAATCTCTGCTCTTTCTGTCCTACTTGTTATACTTATATTCTTTACTCGTCTATTTTTTTTTATCTATGTGATTTTCCTCACTTTTTTCTTAATTGCTCTTATTTGTTGGATTTAGATGTTTGACATTTTTTTTCCTCCCACTTTCCTTTATTACTTAATAGTGCACCCCCCGACCCCCCAACCATCTCTTTCCTGTCCAATGTCCACTGTTCGGCAGTTCATCAGCTGATCCCTCTATTAGTCCTAATTCAAATTTGTCAGCACAAGCCTGCTCTTCCCTGTGGGCAAATACCACCGCTCTCTACAGTGCGTGCCAGAGCCTCCTCGTGCATCTGGCGTTGAGAACTTATTCCCTTCCCTGATGTATGGAAATACAATGTACATCATGAAAGCCAGCACCCTAGAGGTCCTTGCGTTGTATGTCCTGCTCTTCTCCCTCCCTGCGACAGGGCTTTAAAACTGCTCCTGCAGGTTGGAGAATCTCATTTACACTGCACAGAAATATGTACAGTATGTGAATAGTTTCTCTGGCTTTGCATCTGATTCCCATGCTATGCTTTAAAGCTGTGTTAACTGCGAGCATTAGCTTATATGGGCTCCATGTAACAATGGTTTTCCAGACAAAATGTGACACTGTGTGCTCATTTGCATATCATTTCCCAGAATCCCTTGCTGCAGTGAAAGCACTGTATGCTGGGTGATAATGGTGAAAGGCAGGGTTGCAGACCTGTGTAAGACATGTGAATATGCCCACAAGTGATCTTTGTATTAGCTATAGCTAATAAAAAGATCACTTGTGGGCATATTCACATGTCTTAGACAGATCTGCAACCCTGCCTTTCACCATTATCACCCAGCATACAGTGCTATATATATATAGCAACCTTGCTAAATTAATTTTCAGTGAGGCAGTATAGGGGTTAATTCCCTTCCAGGCCTTAGTATGTTGCATTTAATGTTTCAAGTTAAAGGTTAGTGTCTGGCACCGCCTTAGTTCTGGAAGATGCCAGAAGGTCACCTGATATGGTGTGATCTTATTGTAATATTTTGCCCACACTTTAATCTGCCCAGCAACGTGGGTGTACCAAGGCTATATAAGTCACGGTTCAGCACTTTTTCCTCAGACCCAAGAGGTACCAGAGGAGGCTATCCTAGCCTGTAAGGGTAACATCTTTTGTTGCTTTTTAGTATTAGGCACGTATCCCAGTGTTTGGGAGGCCCTTGGAGACCGGGTTTCCAAAAAACTTACTCTATAGTAGAAAGTGGTTCCCTATCGCAGTCTAAAGTTACATTGAAATAAACAGTTATAAGCTCTCTCCCTCTCTCCTTCTCTCCCTGTCTCCCTGTCTCCCTCTCTCCCTCTCTCCCTCTCTCCCTCTCTCCCTCTCTCCCTCTCTCCCTCTCTCCCTTTCTCCCTCTCTCCCTCTCTCCCTCTCTCCCTCTCTCCCTCTCTCCCTCTCTCCCTCTCTCCCTCTCATTTTCTCACCTGGAGGGCGATCCTAATGAAAACTATACGCAAAATAAAAATTTATTTCTGAACACTAACACTGTTGCTACTTCAAGACTATATACATAGTATAACCACATAGATACTGATCAGTATTTTTTCCAACTGAATCTGTACCTATTAGATCTGCAGCCAATTTATATTTACTACACACAAGGGAGGTGGTGAGCATTAGGGCTGTAATCTAACTCTGTGTTCCATGTACACCCTAGCACATGTTTTGTTTAACCTTCAATGGTCTTGAACCACAAAGTAATAATATGTACTGAGGGCTATGAGTTACTGAGGCAAAGGTGAGATTAAATAAAACACGTTTTCTGAAACACACACATAAGTAAAAACAAGGTAAAGCAATGCAAATAAAGCAGATGCAGCAAGAAAGTACCACAACAAAGTGAGTTAGTATGTCTAATCTTGTAAAGGATAAGGAGAGCAGGTTATATTTACTAAACAGTAATTAGAAATGTTATAACGTGAATTGATTGGGTTTTTTATATTTGACTGAAGCAAGGAGGATTAAAATGCTTCACTTCAAGGCATATTTATTTAAGATTGATTCAAATGCCGATATTACATATGGTGTTTGGGTAAAATACAGTTACCAAAGCAACCAGTTCCATTCACTAACATGCAAGTTAATGCATTGTTAACTTTGCATTACTGTGCTTTTCACCATATTGGATGGGAGCCTAGTCTCCTAAATGTTACAGCTGGCAAGGAAGAAACTTAAAGAAACTTCTTTATTGGAATATCAAGGCAAACCAAACATTAGGACCCTAAAAAAATAAATCTTGATATGCCTTTCCGAAAAGACGATATGAAAGTAAATCTCAAAGGTATAAAATATACCCAAAAGGAAGAATTTGCAGCTTGCAGTAATCTGTAAATTATTGCTGGAAAAGTCTTGAGGCTTCCGGCTTGATCTGTATTTGTTCCAAATGAAAGCCAAGGAGGACGGTGTTAATAAAGAGGGATTTAACTGAGAGCTGTGCTCGGAATAAAGTGGGCTACAAAAAAGGTCAAATTTGATCATTTGGAGCAGATTTCCTGGGCTTTAAAAGGTAGTGGTGGGGAAACGAAGCTGGGACTGTTAAGCAATATACAGTAGTAGAAGATAGATTTTAGGGGTGGAGAGAAAGCAGACAAGTGCTCATCAGACTAGGCAGGAGGAAGAACGGTGCTAAGGCTGGTGTCACTGCTGCATTATTTGTGATAACAGCTCTAGTTGTTGTATTGTGGGGTTGCCTTCACTGCCAGCATTTACAATGGTTTCTATAATCTCTGACTTGGATCCAATGAAGAGCTGGAATGTTTTAAGGTAGGTTGCAGCCAAGCCGGCTTCCCCCTCCTCCTCCTTTTACTGTTTCTCAAAGTAACTGTAACTTGTGTGCTGTAATGGAAACCTGAGCCCTGGCTTTTGGGAACAGGGGAGTTTTTCGTGTAATGTAATCCCTGAGATATACACATACAGACTTTTGAAGATGCTCAGGGGACCGGCTGGACACATCAGGTTTTAGTATTTCATAGGAATAGCACTGTTGACGAGTTAGACAGGAATTGATGGCTTGTGAATGAATGCACTGACCATACATGTAATGCTGTGAATGACTGGAATACAAAACTTTTCAAACAGAGCTATCAAAACGCTGCACATAATGTATATTTATTTTTGTGCATTTAACTGCTTCAGTGCTGTTGCCATTTACAATTTGTCTTATAAGTCATCATGTTTCTTTGTTATCAAATATGTCTTATCTGCATATATCTGTAGATACTGTTAAGCTAATGTCGGTACAAATATTAACGGAAAACTGTATGTAAATGAGTTAGAAATAGTATTGGACCAACTTAAAGGTTTGTTAAAGAACACTAAAGTTTATGGAAATGTGTCCATTTGGTTATAAATTGCACAAAGTAGAGGGAAGATGAGTTAAAATGATGTTAACGATTGGTTTACAAAACTGGAGGTATCATTTCACTTGACTCTTTTTTACAAACGGTCTTACAAAAGGAGAGAAAATGATGTGAAAGTTATTTCATCAAAATGACAGTAGTTGTGAATTAAAGTTACCTTTCTGAAACAAGTATATTCCTTTCTCTTTCTAATTTCGGCTTGCATATGTTGTATATATGACTTCAAATCTAAATCTCAGAGGTTAAAGTTCTAATCCCGAAGTTTGTCCCTGAATCCATGCTGTATGTGCTTGCACCCTTTTTATCTCTCTCCCAGTAAAAGTGAGGATTACAGTTAAAGCTCGGCTCTTTGTCTTTGTGCCATATATGGAAGAGAAGGGTTTAGGTGGACTGGAAGTTATTAGGGACGGGAAATCATTTTTATGGGGAAAGCATTTCAATGCATTTCGTCGAAAACTGCTAAACAAATATTTAGCTTGAATTAACCCTTTGGGTGCCGGAGGGGTCAATGCACCAGAGGTCAACGGTCCATCCGGAAAACCGCGAACAGGTGAGTCACTTGATCCGTCCCTTAACCCAGAAATGGAAGAAGAGTCCTCTACCATTTTCCAGCATTACAGATCACGTATGGGGAGCAGCACGCGATCTCCCCTAAAAAACAAGCTATAATGGCATGACCTACCCACGACATCATGTGGCACCCAAAGGGTTAAAACAACACCAGTGGTAAAATAATGAAAATCCTCTAATGTTTTAATGTCATAAGAATGTTGACTAATGTTAGTCTAAACATACTGTTCCTTAAAATACTCTGTACTAGTCTATGGACCTTTTCAAATATGCTGTGATGCAGCCGCCCCTTGATAGAGAAGAAATCCATTACAGAATTGGGACAAAAATCTTCTCTGGTGTAAGGGTGCAGCTTCCCAGTATATTGAATAAAAGTCTCAGAGTCAAACTGTTTGACTAAGTTCATTTATTTGGATTACTGCTTACAAGGCCGCTCCCTGCTCCGCAAAGACCACTTTTTTTTTATCCGGCCCATTGGCCAGTGTGATGCGTAAGATTTAAACCGCCATTTTGTTTCACCTGCAAGGGACGGTACCAGCGCTACCTTCAGCAGTAAGTATGTCTGAAAGCAGAGAGAGTCCCCTGAGCCTAACATAGAGTATTTCAGCTCCTGGGATGCCATGATTCCCACCAAGGTAAAAAAAAGAAGAAGGGGGTAATAGAATAATTTGAAAAGTGAACACTCCCAAGGTCTAGTTGGCCTCCCCAATTATCTACTAGTTCTTGCGGTTGCAATCATGTCTTCTTCACGTTGCTTCAACACATTTTCTAATTTCATCCTCATGTCTTACTTTTGGATCGTCATCTTGTTCTTTCATATCCCTTGGAATCCAGTTGAGTACCATCCATTTGAAACAATAGTAATTTCTTCCTGCGATATATCCATCCCACTGGCATTGTAATCTCTTCACCGTTGCTGTAGTCACAGACTTTTGTTTTGGTTTCAAACCCGTTCATTTTTTTCCCCTGTCTCTTTGGATAATCTCCCCATACTTCTTAGAGCTAGAGTATCTGAAGCTTCACATCCATGCATCAAACTGATCAAACTGTTTACTTTTGAGGAACAGTGGAAGGTTCCCTTGTAAGATTGTCTTGTTTCTTCCAAATGCTCTCCATCCCATCTTCATTCTCCTATTGATATCATTTGAAAGGTTCCCATATATTGATACTTGCTGGTTGAGATGGGCGAATCTGTCCAAATTTCCCGGATTTTCGCTGATGCTACCCCCAAAATCTGTTTCACGGTGTAGAATCCACAAACGTATTTGGGCAGTTTCAATCCGGGCGGATTAATCAAAAACTGCCATTGGATACAACCCGTGAATGGTTTTGTAGAGTCCAATCTGCGGATTCAGCAACCCATTGGCATATTCTCAAAAACCCATGGATTTGATTCTACAAATCCATCCACAGGTTGCGGAATTCGTGGAGTGTAATGATAATAATAATTAAAAATCTGCAAAAGGCGAATCGCCCTTTTTAAGATTGATCCACTGAAATCCGTGGACTAAAGGAACTGGCTGATCTGCTGAAGATCCAAATCGTCAGAAAAATGCACCCATCTCTACTTGCTAGTCAAGGTACAGTAGACATAGTTTTCAACTTCTAGTTCTAAACCATTTATTTAGATCTTTGTAGAGTTGACACATTTGTTGAACATCACTTTGGTCCTGCTAAGAATCATATCAAGGCCCACCTTTCTACTTTATTTGACGAGTTCACTGATTTTGTTTCTTTGGATTTTCTGGACTTGTGGCACATATTACAATGTAATCTGCAAATTATTGTTGACTCACGTGTTCACTGTTTATTTTGTTTACTTTTTCTTCGTAATTTACTGTTCTGAACAATTCTTTAGGTGATGCTTTGAAAAGCTTTGCTGACACAGTGTCTCCATACTGCACTCCCGTTCTGATCCTTATCTTGCTTGTATCTTCATGAAATCTAATGGTTGATGTGACATTCTCATAAACATTTCTTCTAATATCAATGCCCGATTTTTAAACGCTTTTTCTTCTTAATGCATTAATACCGCTGAGGTGTGGATAGCGTCAAATGCTTTTTCATAATCTACAAATCCTAAAATGAGTGCTTGATCATATGAATTACTTCGGGAAATCACTTCTGACATATGACTTGTATGTAATCCATTGTGTTGTAATCACTGCGAAATCCCGCTTGTTCTCTTGGCTGGTGAAGCTCAGGGTGAGTTTCAACTGATTAGTGAGTATCTTCATAAAACACCTTTAAAGTGATTGGAAGTAGACTGATTGGGCTGTAGTTCTTGAGGTCTTCTTGCCTCCTTTCTTGTGGATGAGGATACCTATGGCATTTCTCCACTGTTCTGGAATGTTCCTGTTCTTTAATTTCAAGTGTATATATAAACCTATACACTGCAGTGTATACTCACATATAAAAGACAACTGTGCATTGCATACATATTTCATAGCATGCGTTGTAATTGTGTAAGCCTAAACATATTTATTTCAAGTAATTAAAAGATTTCTCATGTACAGTATTTTTTAAATGAATTGGGTGAAGAGGGTGTTTGAATGTAGAAGAATATCTAAAGAAATACTTAATATAAAAGAAAGGTACAAATTAACAATTTCTCCTAATGTAAAAATGCTGTGAATTTTCTGTTAACGGCTTCACATATATTTGATCTTTAATCCATGAATTGATTCACACAAGGAAGTTAGTCAATTGTGACACAAGTAGTGCTGTGCTGAAATGATTTGCCTATGGCACAAAGAACTACTTACTAGAGAAATACTGTTCATGTGGAACAAAACTGAATCTAGAAAATACATTAGGTAGGATCATTCAGGCCAGTTTCTGCAGAGTATGCCGATTTTCAATCCAGCAAAATCAAGACCAGGAGAGGAGAAATCAAGTTCAACTGTAGTAGGACTGGTTCAAACATTTTGAGGTAAGTAGATGACTCTATTGAGTAGACTGCTATACTTTTATACAACATTCTGACCATTAGTTCCTGCCTGTGGGTAGATAAGATCACAGCATTACTTGTGGCAAATTGTCCCATTCTTCTCAAGCGTCATTGTTGTGGTTTAGCTGAAAAGAGATGGGAAACCTACATGGTACAGATGTAGCACGGCTCTTTTGTCTCCGGAACCGTGGCTGAAAAATCAAAATGCCGCAAGCTTCGGAGACAGTGGAGCTTATTCGAGTTGCTCCGAAGTCGTCATTGCCACATGGTTTGGACGCGTAAAAAGGGTTTACAGAATAGCAAAACATGCAAATTTGCTTCTAAACGGTACTTTAGAAGCGATTTGTCACAATTCAGAGCTTCTAGAGTAGGCCCCAATGATTTTCACGACAGCATTGCATTGGGTCGATGCTCCCTGATTGGACCCTATGCTGTGCTAATTCTCGGGTGCCAGGGCATCTGCAGTCCCGCAGCTCGCTCTGGAGTCAGAGACAGACGGGCTGGCAACATCTGTAAATACATCTGTTCAAGAAGATACTTGGGGGCCTATGAGCAAAGCATCACAAACGGCTTTTTCTGCAAATCTCAATTTTAATTGCACTTGCGCCTACAGTATGTATTAATCTGAACATTCTCAATCTGCACCAGTAGCATCAAAAATTATTATTTTTTGGTGCACAGAAATTGGCAGCACTAGGCTTACAGATATTTATGGTATTTACTAAAAATAATGTTTCTGTGTGCCAAAAAAGGAGACAGGGTGTTAGATTTGTCTGCCAAGTTCAACTTCGCGTACACCCTAAAAAGACTGTTAATAGTGTTAATTTAATGGCGTCTTCATTTCAATTCTAATTGAATCTATTGAAATCTGTTGAATCAAATTGTGTGTTAATTTAAATTGCATCAGTCAAGAATACGTCAAAAATAATTTCAAACAACAAATTATGCGTTATATGTATGAAGTCATCTTGTACATAGGAAGGACATTTTATGAAGGTTTGTATTACTTTTTGCCATTTAAATTTTGAAGCACAACAAATCTGTAAGATATATTCTTAGTTCTTAGGCCCTACAGTTTCTTTTTGCCCCATAATCATGTAATCATTCCTTTCCTTAAAATGTCTCATTTTCAAAATGTAACATCTTATAAAGTAGGCGCAGAAGCTTCAGCTGATGGTTCTCCATGGATACATCTGACATCATCCTTATCTCATCTAACTCTTTCCCTTTATGTTCACGAAGAAAAAAAATTCTATGTTTGTCCTGTTACATTTGAACTGGAATAACCTGCAAATGTGAATAACAAAAAAGCGCATTTGTAAAGAAAGCTGCAGATATCGAACCCAAGTGTCTCATCTAAACATTTTGGGAAGACGCTCCACCATTACTTCCTTTAAACTGCACAAACACTAAACAGATGTCAAAACCACATGTTAAACATTTGTGAGACAACATATAACTGCCTAAATATGTATCTTTTATAGCAATATTGCCTGAAGCTCTAACCATAAAGCTGTTTAGAGACACTGGTTTAATTAAATGCTTTAACTAAGACTTTACAAATTGTGTGGTATTTAAATCTGTTTTTCTAATTCTAAAACTGTGCTTCAAACATAGTAAATTCCAAAGAATTAATTTGTGTTTCGGAATAGTCAATCTAGGGTATGAATTGCAGTATCCCAGCTGCAAAACTTTGGGGTGAAGAAAAAGATGAGCTTTAAGACAATTTTTTGTTTGGAAAACTTGTGTTAGCACTTTAGCATCCGAAAAATATACCGTACCTACACCATCAAAGAGAAAGTCGTGATTCTGTGTTTGAACACAGGCATGCACAATCCTAGTGACCTGGACAAATACTCCTTTGTAACTGATTTAAAAATGTGCATGCAATCAGAAATTAAAAGGAGATATTATTTTTTAAATAAGTACATGTAGTAACAAAAAGGAGAGAATGAGTAGGTGGTATGATACCTTTTATTGGACAACAAGTAGGGTAGGACTGGATGGAGGACCCTGAGAGATTCAAAAGCTTGTAACATATCAACTACTTGTTGGTCCAAGAAAAGGTGTCATACACATACATACATACCACCTACCCCCTGTCCCTCCTTTGTTATTGGTTACTACATGGAGGAAAGAACCAACACAGCAAGTCACTCATCTTTGCCTGAATAAGCAGAAGCAGATTTCCCATAAGACTGATTAGGCTATAGCCTAGAGTGTTTAAAACCAGAGACAGCACATAAAACACAGACAAAGCTCAGTTTTAGCACATCCAGTGAAAATCATACACGGTACAGTGCCTAAATATATATGTATAAATATCTAATAAGTAAAATGGTCTTTTAGTTTGACATTTTTGGCCAAAATTGTTGTAAGCCCCTGAGCCAACGTCACGGCAGACCACAATTCAGGGGTCCCTAATGCTAATATAAATTCTTAATAACCTGTGTAATAACAGGAAGAATGATTTATAGTAAATCTGTCAATATTAGTTGCAAAGTTCTAAGTCTGATTGAAGCCTTTATTAACCTGTACATTACCAGGAAAGGCACTCTGTATTAGAGATGTCACAACCATCCTGCAAGCAAACAAGTTCCCCTGTGTGGAAGATGCTATGGAGTGAGCCCTTAACCATTTAAATGTGGGAGGGGGTGAGCTTAAATTAAGTAGGAGGTTGCCAACCTCCATTCAGCCAGGACTAGCTGAAACACAATTGTAAAATATACTGGACATATACTGCTTATATATATGTTGTGGTTATTTTGGGGGTTCAATAGGAGCTTGTTAGGTGTCCAGTATATAGCCTAGAGTGGCAATATTTTGGGGAGGCAATTTGCGTCTTACTTTTTCCGGAGCGGGCCCCGAGCTGTAGCATCACATCATCATGGCGATGCGACGTCACATGACAAAGCATTGCCATGATAACATGGTGTCACATGCCACCGTCACATTGCTACGCTGCAGAGAAGGGCCAACCCCTAGCCACAGATGGCAAAAATGTAAGTCTGTCACTGTAAATAAGTACAGGTATTCTCTAAAGAAGTGTACTTAAAAGTACGGAACTTTAGAGCTAGCACTAAGCTCTGCATTCCATACCAAAGTTAGGTGTCTGAAGTTAGGAGGAGTGGGTCAACTTCTATAAGCAAGAGAAATAAAGAATAGTCATCTCAAAACTGTATCCTTTGCAGTCTCTCAAAAATTCTGCAGCTAGAATCATTTCACGGCTCATCTCCTCCTTAAATCCCTCACCTGTCTTTCCATTCATTTGTACACACCTACAAAGTTATCTTCTTACCTTCAAGGCTCTCTACTGCTCCTTAATTTGGAAATGTGCTCCTGCGTTTTTCATTTACTGTACCTACAGTACACCATTTAAGGCTGAGAGCGCTCCCAAAATCAAACTACCTACAGTACATCCTTGGTACACCCAATTTAGGGAGTAACTTTACAGGTGTGACCAGAACTTCATTTATCTTAAAGCAGGAGCTCCTCTATCCTCCTCTTTATATATATATATATATTGGTGGGAAGTAGGAAGTCACCAGAGCTGAACCGCATTAGTTTAATCTCCGAGGGCCAGCTGGTTCCCGAGATACTTACAGGGAATGGTGCCACTGGTTACTTCTTGTTTTTTACCCCCCCCCCACACCCGCCCCTTCTCCCCCATATATACAGAGCCAATAGGCATTTGTCACGGCTTCCTATCGGTCAATTTAACACTTAAGATTTAAATGTTATTTAGATACCAATTAGATTGTAAGCTCCTCGGAGCAGGGACTCCTCTTCCTAAATGTTACGTTTGTCTGAAGCACTTATTCCCATGACCTGTTATTTATATTATATTATTTGTTATTGATATGATTACCACGTGTATTACTACTGTGAAGCGCTATGTACATTAATGGCGCTATAGAAATAAAGACATGCAATACAATACAAATGTCATTTTGTTTCCCCTGTAGGGCTACCGGCAGAACCTTCTCCGGTAAGTGTTTCAGTAACCAGGGGGTACCCGGAGATGAAGTTTAACATTGTTCAGTTCCACGGACCCCCTGTTTCCTAACTATATAATAATAGGGGGCAAACCAAAAATGGACAGGCAGATATGATCCTTTAAAATTCCCAAACCTCAGTTTAAAGCCTGGTTTCGTCGAAAGTTTTGTCTTCTGTGTACGAAGCAGGGGCTCTCCAGAGCTGAACCATGTTAACTTCCGCTCCGGTTCCCCCCTGCTTACAGAGCTACTTCCGAAGGTAAATTTTTGGCTGGGTAAACACAATGGAGGTTTAATCTCCTGCGGCACCGGAGCCAAAAGAAAGCTGCAACATCATCTGTTGAGGCTTTCTATTGACCAGAGTGCCGCAGGAGATTTAAGAATCATGGAGCACTGGCAGAACCTACGGAGGTATCTCGAGAAGCAGGGGGTTCCCGGAGCTGAACTTAATGTGATCTAAGCTCCAGAGACCACCTGCTTCATACTTATTTCAAAGGAAACATTAGCTTGGAGTGCTCCTTTTAGTTGTTGAAAAAGTGATTCTACAGCAGTATAATAAAACTTTAGTATATTGGTTATCTTTTCGTTGAACATTTTTGGAGTTTATGTGGAAAAGTTAATACTGGCCAACAAAATGAGAGATTTTATCAGGGAGATTTGGGATAAAAATGCAGGAGATCTCTAAAAGGGTTATTGACCTGAATTGAGATAAGAGGATTATTTTCAGGGTGATAGCAGAAAAAAAAATGTTTTTTTGCAAATACAATTCAGGAGAGCGCCCTCATAAATAGAGGGAATGGGTCAGTTAGACCAGGGGTGCGCAAACTGGCGACGCGCTCCCCCCTAAGAATTTCTAAGGGGGGCACGGCGGTTACAGAGGCCCCGCACTCTTCCCCACAGCATTTAAATTAAATGCCGGGCGGGACGTGAGGCCTCTGTAACTCCCTTACCTGTTCTCTGCTGGGTCTTCGGCGACCATGGCAACGCGCGTCAAATGACGCGGCGGGGGTCACGTGACGTCACATGACCCGCGATCATTTGACGCTGAGTCCTTGGCGAGAGGGGGCGCGAACATTGCGGCTGCCGGGCAGGGGGTCCGCAGTTCAAGAAGTTTGCACACCCCTGCGTTAGACTACTGTAGCTTTGTAAATGTAAATATAACGTACATTCTCCCATCTGCACACTTACACACCAGAGACTGCCAAGATCAGAATGTGCTTTATTTCTCCATGATGGAAAAGCGTATTGCAAACTCATAATCTACTGAAGGGGATAAACCGGCCAATTAATGTTGTTTTTCTACTGTATATACTTTTCTCAGTTGTCCTTAAAAGTGCATAAAAACATCCTAACGACTTTAGTGGCATTCATTCGTTCCATAGGGCTTTAAAGGTGTATTGGTAAATAGTGCTTTGCATTGGCTCATGAACAATGCACCATGATTTAAACTGTCTGAAGTAACATTTCACAAGCTGTTAGATGCAACATAAGACACAGATGGGGCTTGGAACAATGAGGAAAGAACTGAAGCCTCTTAGGCAATCCATATTTATTTTGTTATATTATACTTGTGTTTTCAAGTACCTCTCTTTTGGAAGATGCCTTTTCTGGTATTGATTTTTAAAGTAGCCGTCCATTCCAAGTCAAATTATTTTTAGCGCATTCCGTGTTTCTACTGCCTGTTTTCATCGCAGCTGTGGCACACATTTAACAAAAAATAAAACATGGTTTCCATTAACAGGCTTTTTATTGAGAGTCAGTAGGGCTTAGTTACAGGGGCAAAACTGTCAAAGAACATTATTTGTGGGGTTTTTTCCTTTGGTAAGTCATACATATTCGATTGTAAATGTTTTTAAACAGGATCCTTTGTATTTTTTGGTGTGGATTTCACTGCAAACTAATCAGAAAATGTTGAGACAAACATTGCGATTAGATAAGTTGTTACACCAAGTTAAAAAAAAAAACTCAAGAAGAGAGAACCTCAGGAATCAGGGGGTTCTGAATGCTTCTGGTTATTGTGCAGGAGTCCCATTGCATGATCCTGTACACATTTGAAAAATACCCCTTCGTATCTGATTTTTACAATGTGCACAATATCAGAAATGAAAGCAACAGAGTCCAATGCTGCTTTTTATTTTTTACATCCGACGCTCCGTTTAGGAGATATACGCCTTTGAAATATGAAGTGTCCAGGAGGCTAACATGGACCTTTTCCCAGAGCCAGTGCGGTGTAAAAGTTACCATGTAACCTCCAACCCCAACATTAAGAAGAATCATGATTTTTAACACTAAAAACATTACAAAATGTAAAAAAAAAATTTTTAAAGAGCAGGACATGCTCAGGAGGCTTCTGACATTGTGTGGGTTAAAGTGAAATAGATTTCGGGGGGGGGAGTTGCTGCTATAAAAGGAGGGAATGATTTTTAAATAAGTACATTTATTCCCTAGAGAAGTGAGCCTATAGACTTGAAAGTTATGACATTCCGAGTTAGGGCTGTAATATACAGCATGCGGCCGTGCGGCCGTGCGTTCCTATGCGAACGCGCATGCACGTGCCGCATGCGTTTCGTGTATATAGTGCCGGGAGCTGCAGGTAAGTTACAGTATGTGTATGTATGTGTGTGTATGTGTGTGTATGTGTGATTATATTTGTGTGCATGGGTTGTGTGAGTGAAAGTAAGTCCTAGATAAGATTTTTTTAAAGAAAAAAAACTTTAATAATTTTTTTTTACCTTCTGCAGTTATTCACACACACACACACACACACACACACACACACACACACACACACACACACACACACACACACACACACACACACACACACACACACACACACACACACACACACACACACACACACACACACACACACGCACACACACACGCACACACGCATACACAAACACGCATACATGCATAAACACATATACATACTTTTGAGCGCAGGCAGCGGCACGAAAAGATGCATTTCTTCATCTTCGCCGCTGTCTGTCGGCTCCGCTCTCCCTGCCGTGCGCGCGCGGCCCTTCTATAGAAATTCCTCTCCTGGCTTCCCATCCAGTTCCAGATCACCCACAAAGTCCTCCTTCTTACTGTAGCCTTCAAGGTTAGACATGTTAACTTTTGTGGGGGGGTTTTCCGCTATGCCCCTACTCATGTCCTGCGGACTGCACATTGCTGTTTCCTTTCCATCCCTTCCACCTCTACTGCTTTTTCTCCTCCTGCACCTGGGGCGGCCAACTCCAGTCCTCAAGGGTCACCAACAGGTCAGGTTTTAAGGATATCTCTGCTTCAGCACAAGGGGCTAATCAGTTGTGCAGTCGTTGACTGAGGGATAGCCTTAAAAGCTGACCTGTTGGTGGCCTTTGAGGAGAGGAATTGACCACCCATGCTGCACAGTGCAACAATATCTATAACTAATAATTACTGTTACATGCATATTTATTTATTTATTTATTTATAAAATATTTTACCAGGAAGTAATACATTGAGAGTTACCTCTCATTTTCAAGTATGTCCTGGGCATAGAGTTAAAATGACAAATAGTACAGTACACGGTTACAAATACAGTTACATAAGTGAACAGGGTATACATTATATACAAGACATTGCATGCACAGTTAAAGATATTATATATTATAGGCGTATGTAACAGTTACAGACCAGATTAAAATGTGAGACAGCTTTGGTTTTGAAAGAAGTTAAACTGGTGGTGGATGTGAATGTCTCCGGTAGGTTGTTCCAGTTTTGGGGTGCACGGTAAGAGAAGGAGGAGCGGCCGGATACTTTGTTGAGCCTTGGGACCATGAACAGTCTATGATGCAGTAGAAGCAAATGTATGACACTACATGCAATATATATGTGTGTGTCTGTGTGGGTGTATACATGGATGGCATTTTTACCAATTGTTTTCAGTATAATGTTTTAAGAGTAATCTAGTGTGAAGTAACATTATTTATTGCTCTTTGGTACATCCTTGGCATAGTGACCTAGCACCTTAACTGAGACTTGTTCCCTGCTTGTTAAGGGGATTCACATTCCATGTGGGGATTATTCACTAAAGTGCATTAGTACGGATCATCGTACAATAATGCACACTAACTCCCATTTACTTGAACACACATTAGTGGATAAGGGGGAATGACCCCTATTTAATAAGTGGAAGACACCTCATGGTCCTTTCAAGCGAATGGGTTGTAGGTGTCTTACGGCAGCAGTGGTGTTTTCTGGCATAGCACAGCTTAGTAAATATGTTCCTATATTAATGTCTCCGTCTTGCAAAACTGTTTTCCATAGAATTACTGTATTTTATAATTTCATATTTTCATTATTTCATTCATTTTTTTGCATCTCTACTGCACCATATTTGCACTGAGTACATTTAAAAATAGAGCCTATCATCCCAAACACCAATTTATTTGTACACGTGGATGATAGCCCTTCCAAATAAAGAATAGGAACATTTAAAAACCTAATATCTAATCCAGTTTGTCAAGTCAGTGTGATTAAAACAGTAAATGATAAACAATGCATTATATAGTAGCATTATATTAAAATGATTCGCGATGCACAAAATGTTTACCCGTAACTAAGGAGAGCATAAATCAGAGGTGGCCAACTTTAGTTCTCAAGGGCCACAACAGGTCAGATTTTAAGGATATCCCTGCTTAAGATTTTAAGGCTAGCCACTGATTGTGCCACGTGTGCTGAAGCAGGGATATCCTTACAACTTGACCTGTTGCAGGCCCTTGAGGACTGGAGTTGGCCACTCCTGGCATAAATAATCAATATCCATATAATTTCTACTTTTCGATCTCATGTGAAAAATGAATAGTTTTCTACTTGTGCTAAAACCACAAATGTAGGCACAATAACAGTTGCTGTTCCTCCTTTGTTTGCCTGATGTCATATGACGGTACTGGAGCAATTTATTATTAGTACAGTATCACAGCTAATTCTATATAAAACTCGCTATTTAGGAATTTTACACTGAAAGATAACTGGGAGATTACCCTTTTGAATTCAAAATAATAGTTTGAAAATACCTGTTTTTCAGAACAAAGAAATGTTGGCATGGAATGTGCCTGCCATTTGTCACCAGTGTGCGTTGTACAGTAATTATGTACATGCCACTTTATCTCACTTTACCTGACAGTATTTGTTGATCTATCATCTTCTGTTCCTTGGCCTTTCCATCATCCTAGACTATGACTCCTTTAGAGCGGAAACCACCTCCTGCCCACAGAGCATTGTAAGATTCCTCATTTTTACTGTCATATTTCTTCCAACCAAACCTACATAGACCTAAATTCAATAAGCTTGGTTAGCCTATTTGATGTAACATTACCCTACGTTACGGCCTATTGATCATAACGCAGCGTTCACTAAAGTAGACAACATGACAATAAACATGGCTTACTCCTCCTCTAAAAAACATGGCATATTTTTTAACAGCCATTATTGTAAATGATTGTAAATGATATTCAGGTGAGATCATTACCACCTAAATTATATTCATTCCATATTCTCGATGCTTCTTTAAGGTTAATTCTGGCAAATTGTAAGGAGAAAAGTCCTATATGGCGCCATATAGGTATTTTCTCCTTACAATCTTTTCCTGGTTTGGAGATAACCAGTTGGACCGGTTAGGCTGTCTTGTGGACTATTGGAACTGAAATCACAAATTTAGTTTTTATTATGTTTTATTCATTCATATATCCACGTAACTAGCGCTTGTTCACTATTTGTTTCACTATAACTCTGACAAATAACATATTGTTATCTTAGGTCATAACTCATTCTGAAGTTACTCCCACTTAGACACTCAAATAGGGCTTTCGCTGGAAGCAAGCTTTTGTTTACAAGGAAAAAAACACAATACTCTTATTAGAGCAGCAAAACATGAAAAATCGTACGTTTGTTTAAATAAATCATTACTGTAGTGTTGGATAATACTGTCTGCATTTTTTTTTTAACTCCTAATACCATTTTTTTATGATTTGTTTAATATACTGAGAATCCTTTGAACTGCAGCATAGTGTAACAAAGAAAAATTGCAAGAAATGGGTGACATTGGGAGATTTTAATGCATGCAAACAAACGCCAATTTAATGCTTAAAGTGAGTCATAGTCATTATATAGGGCTATTATACTGTTTGCATTTCTGCATGTAGGCAGTGTTGTTTCACTTTAGGTGATTAATCATAGCTGAATTATATTTCTTGTCACTTTATATACATATATAAATATATTCTTATGCTGGTATTTTAGCCTGTTAGATCTGAATAAATATTCTATTTACGCGAATCCCTGGTGCGCTGTGTGCATATTCTTTTTCGTTTTTTTTCTCTGAGGAATACCCCCCCGGTTATCTCATTCAGGAGACTGTGGGGAGTGACTCCATGCGCCTAGCAGCAAAGGGATTTGTTTTCTTATACTGTAAGAATTTCAAGACAACACGAGCGCAGAATTCTCTAATTGTGTTTAGCAATGTAATAGTTACATTTTCCAATAGATGTCATCTTACTCAATTATTAAAATAAGAAAGTTCTGACACTGCCTGGTCATCTCACAATACTGTGAAAACCCACCTATAGGTGTAACTTTTTCTGCCACCACTACTTGTTAGTTCAGCCTGTGTCGTTCCATGCCAGACCAAGAGTAGAGATGATAAAAACCAAAGAATATAGCGGTCAAGCAGGAGATACCATTCAGCATGGAGCATTTCCAAATCATTCATCACTCATTATGACATCACACATTCTTACTGGATTTTGGCGTCCCGTTCTATAAATAGCTAAATTTGGCGAGCCTACTCCAGCTCTCTTCTGCCCCAGTGCATACAGTAAAACTATAAGTGGATAGCTTATTCTTAAGAAAAGGAGATAGGAAAGTGGGAACCTAAGAACCATACAAACTGCTGGCTTGTCTGTTGCTGATCTCTCTTATTAGTATTCCCGTCTGCTTTCGCACTTTTTCAGGAGACCTCACAAACACTCAGGTACCATATAGGCTGATTCTTTATTTTTGTTCAAATCATAGGGACAGAATGTCTCCCACCTCTGGAACAAGAGCAAACCAGTTTAAAAAGAACCATTCTGTGCTACATACAGTATTAATAAATATATATAATATATAGTACTAGCTGATATACCCGGCGTTGCCCGTAATTTACCCCCCTTCACAGCTGGCTGGCCCCCACGTTTACAACTCCGTTCCCCTTCACAGCTCCGCCCCCCCCCTCTTCACAGCTCCGTCCCCCCCCTCCTTCACATCTGCGGTCTCCCCTCCCTGCACCCCACATCACTCTCCACCCCTCCTGGCCCCCACATCAGTGTCCCCCGCCTTGCACATCACATCACTCTCCGCCCCTTGCACCTCACATGACTCTCCCCCCCCCCTTGCACCTCACATTACTGCCCCCCCCTGCATCACCCCCGGCCCCCACCACATCACCCCCCGACCCCCACCACATCACCCCCCGGCCCCCACCACCCTGGCCCCCACCACAGACTGACACACACACACACACACACACACACACACACACACACACACAGACAGGAGTAAGAGGCAGTGTAACACACACACAGTGTAACACAGACACACACACAGTGTAACACACACACACACACACACAGTGTCCCCCCACACACAGTGTCACACAGTGTCACACACACACAGTGACACACACACACACACACGTCACCTCTCCTTCCATCCGCCGCCATCTTACTCCGCGAGGGAGGAAAGGGGTCCTTCCGGGCGCCGCCATCTTAGGCGCCGCGTGTCCACTGCCTGTCGGAGCACCGGGGGGGAGGTGAGGGGAGCACCGGGGGGGAGCTGAGCGGAGCACCGGGGGGGAGAGCTGAGCGGAGCACCAGGGGGGAACTGACACGGGGAGAGGAGGAGAGCGCGGGGGCGCACGGTGCGTGCTTGAGTTAAGTTATGGTGAGTAAAAAAAGTGACAAAAACCCTCCACAGCAAAGCAAATATGCAAATGTAAATACAACTGTATGCTCATCTGCATGTCTTGGGCAGGTCTGCAACCCCGCCTTTCACCATTATCACCCAGCACACAGCACTTCCACTGCAGCAAGGGATTCTGGGGAATGACATGCAAATGAGCACACAGTGCCACTTTTTGCTTCAAAAACCATTTTTAACATGGTTCCCTATAGGCTTAAGCTTGCTGCATGGTCACAGCTTTGAGCACAGCCAGGGTTAAGGTGCATACCCAGAAAACCAACCCTCCGACAGCTCAAAGCTGTGACCATGCAGCAAGCTTAAGCCTATAGGGAACCATGTTAAAAATGGTTTTTGAAGCAAAAAGTGGCACTGTGTGCTCATTTGCATGTCATTCCCCAGAATCCCTTGCTGCAGTGGAAGTGCTGTGTGCTGGGTGATAATGGTGAAAGGCGGGGTTGCAGACCTGCCTAAGACATGCAGATGAGCATACAGTTGTATTTACATTTGCATATTTGCTTTGCTGTGGAGGGTTTATGTCACTTTTTTTACTCACCATAACTTAACTCAGTATGGTAAACCCCATCCTTTAGCTTCTCTGCATACCCAGTTTACCAACCCACACTGATGAGACCCATAAAGGTTGAAACAGCTGTCTGTGGGTGGTTTTCTGGGTATGCACCTTAACCCTGGCTGTGCTCAAAGCTGTGACCATGCAGCAAGCTTAAGCCGATAGGGAACCATGTTAAAAATGGTTTTTGAAGCAAAAAGTGTCACTGTGTGCTCATTTGCATGTCATTCCCCAGAATCCCTTGCTGCAGTGGAAGTGCTGTGTGCTGGGTGATAATGGTGAAAGGCGGGGTTGCAGACCTGCCTAAGACATGCAGATGAGCATACAGTTGTATTTGCATTTGTATATATATATATATATATATATATATATATATATATATATATATATTATTATTATTATTTTTTTCCAAGGAATATAGTCCATTGAGTGAAGACATTAAGATCTAGAAGTTCACAACAACATATGTACATGAGAATGACATAAAAAAGAATCCAATACATCAGCAATAAAACAAAATGATTGATCATAAAAATAATTAATTAGATACTTGATTTGGTGATAGATCAAATACAATATAAAATGATATATTTTAGGACTTTGTCCTGCATCCTACACCAACATATCCTATGCTTTCAATGTATTTTGTTTTCCACAGTTCATATTATGTACAGCTTTTGCTGCCTTGAGGGTTTATTAGTAAGTTTGATATATTTGTTGTCTTACTACAGGGCAGATACTATATATTATATACTGCATATTTTTAATATTTTTTTTAATGATCTTTATCTTTATGGTGATCATTTCATATATCCACTCAATAATGTATTATTATCTTCATGCAACTCCAGCTTTATTGTATTTACATTCAATCCTATGTGTGGGTTGCTGGTTTTTTTTTATGTCCTTGTAATGTAGCATTTATTATATGCTTTGTTACAATGTTATGCAGTCAATATATTTGTAACTTTGTGATACTCACCCTGACTAGCGGTTCCCTGCACGGATCATATGTGTTACACAAAGCCTGCATCAGTTTCCCGGTGTGGCGCTTTACCTTCGCCTGATCATTTCCTGTCTATTTTCTTGCCGGAAGCTGCTATTAAGGGATTCGGGGATTAATTTCACCATATCTGGTTACTCTTTGATAAAATACCTTCACAGGTACGAAACCCGTCAACTGGAGATGTGTGTCTCTTGGCTAAAATAAACCTTTTTTACAGTTAGTATTGTATCCATCGCTTCATTCCCGGGTCTGCTGTGCACCGCTTTGCGTTTTTTACCTTGCTTCTCTGCGGTAAAGAGCCTCACATTGTCTATAACGGATGTTAGTGTCAATGAGACGCAAAGTATACACAAATAAGGTGTAATCATTACATTACAAATCCACTGAAGTCTGTAATCATCATCAAGTCCCAAATATCAAAGTCTGTTTATTTTAGCCAAGAGACACACATCTGATGGTCCCCTATTAATGTACAAAAAGGAAAAAATAGGTAGTATGTTAACTTTTGTTGGTCCAATAAAAGGTAATATAGTACAAACGTTCTAACCTCAGAGGGTTCTTCTTCAGTTCCAAGAAGAACCCCGTAAGGTTCGAAAGCTTGTGTCATTGTACCAATTTTTTTTATTTTTTTATGTTAACTCCGGGAACATAATGAGCCAGTTGCACTAAACTCTGTTAGCCTATTTAACCTAATGTTAACCTAAATTAATGTTAGGTTATCCATTAAAGCAAAAGACTTAACGTTATGCTAGTAATACTACTTTAATAACGTATTGTTATTTTGTTTACGGTCATTAGTGCTAATGCTATGCAAATGAGGCATTCCCCTTAACATGGCATTTGCACGTTCAGGTTAATGTAGGGATTTAACCTGGCATTATTTGGGTCATACCTAAAGGTGGTGTTAGCTCCATCCAGACCCGGAAATGTGGGTTTTGCTGGAGAGAGACCTATTTTAGTATACTCCCAAGTGCTATATATATTCCCTGAAACCTCCCTTCCAACATGTGAAAATACACCTGCAGTGAGTTATGTTATCCTCTGTTGTGCCTGAGAACATATTACCTTGCTTGATGGTTTTAATCTATATTCTATTATTGTATATTATTATATCTATTTGGGGGCTTTGATTTAAAAAATTGTATTTATTCATGAATTTATGTCATAGAGTTTTCTCTCTTTTTAAGTGCATTTTATTGGGTACCATTGCGCCAATGATGTCACTATAAGGGTATATAAGGGAAACACGAGGGTGGGTATAAATCCCTGAGAGGAAGCCATATAATGGTGAAACACCTTTGACCCTGCATCAGAGCCAGTGCCTGAAGCAGGGACCTTGGATAGCCAGCTGACCCAGACCGGAAAGCAGGAGTTCGCTAAACCGGAAGTGTGGGCAGTCTGACTGTGGGGTAGAAGTGGCGGTTTCACTTGTATTTGAGGCTCTGTACTTTTGTGTGTTTATACAGTAGATTTTTATAATTTTTTACAGATTTAAACATTTTAGACTCTATACAGTATACTATTCTTCTTGCATGTTGTCCATCAGTGAAGAAACTCTGAAGAACTCCTGTGTATATGCAGTATACAGGCCTGAAAACCCCACATCTATGTGACTGCATAAGTCACTACAGAGTGCTTTAGATTTAAAAGCGTCTACACTATGATTTCCACTTCTCTTCCCTATGATTGCGCCTTCTTCTGTAGCACTCGTGACAGCTTTGAAAAAGAAAGGCCCGGGAATGTATGCAGGTCACACCGGTAATAACTAGCCATGTCTTGAAATGGACATTGATGTTTACTACCTGTTATTATCATCTCTTCGGGTCCTAGACATAACAAAAAGATTGCCCACTTTTATGGTCGGTGATAATATAGAAAATGCTATTTTCCTAATTTCAAAGCAATTAGGTAACGTTCATACAGCTTAGAGTGGGCTAAACGTGTATGCTCTGTGTTTTTATATAATTTTACAAAACGTTGCAGAACTAAAGAAGACATACAATAAATGTATTTCAGAATAGGCAATTAAATGTCTGTAAATGTCTTGTTACATTACTGCATCCTTTTGTCGTTTTGCTATAAAGGGGTGAGTTGCTAAACCGTGGTAGAATTTCCCTTACATGGTGTGGTCTGATCATGAGAAATAGTGTAGCTTGTAAAGTGCCAGACATTCAGATTCACAGAAGTTAAAACCTCTTTTGTGAAGTCAGTACCATGTTATCTACTCACTGACAAACTGCAGCATTTTAAATGCAGTAACACCGTAGCTCGTGGGTGTTAAATCTTAGTGACTCGTGTTTAGTTTTTCTTTAAACTAGACAAATTAAAGAATTATTTATTTTTTACAATTAGACATCAAATAATTGTGAATATTGTGGTCAAATGCTTGGAAGGAATATCAGTGGATTTATTTCATTTAGACAGTAATATAACCAATGTTTTGAACATGAATTTTATGAACCTCTAATAGATACAGTTGTACTGTAATATGAGGAAAAGTTATCGAGTATTCGTTAGAGTTCACGCAGCAGGATATATAGTTAAATATAAAAGCAATTAAACTCTTATGTTTTAAATTAAAATATTGCTGACTAACATTTTAAGTAGGTTATATGCTGTATTCAGTGCATTTTCATAAATTAGTTGCTTAGCACATCAGCCTATATATGATGTCTATCAATGAGTTGTGTGACAACCCCTGATAAAGTTGCCTATTTGGTCACGAAACGCTTTGACACTCACTTCCTTTGAGGCATCATGTGAAGCTATGGAAGCGATGCCAGCTCCTCACATCTCCTAATTCCTCACCTATCATATGGAGGTTGAGGAAACTACACAGCTGAGTGTGCGCACATAACTCTGAAATGAGGACTAAAAAAATAGTTCAGCTACAGAAGCGACGCCAGCATCTCACATCTCCTCCCCCTACATACGGAGGTTGAGAAAACTACACAGCTGAGTGCGTGGACATACCTCTGCAGTGAGGACTTAATATTTGTGAAGCTATGGGAGCGACATAGCTCCTCACATCTCTCATTCCCTCCCCCAATATACGGAGGATGAGGGAACTGCACAGCGGTGTGTGTAGACATAGCTCTGGACAACAAATTTTATGGAGGAAGAGGTGTTACATGTGCGTACGTCGCTTTGTACTGTCCAGGAGACAGACCCACTAGGCAGAGGTTGAGAGTATAGACCGACCTATATCTGGGATCCAGATCCTGAAAGTAGAATAGTGGGGTTCGTTTCTGGGTTAGGGCTGAATAGAAACAGGATGGTCACTGTTCCGGGATCAGGGCTAGATAGAAGCAGAGAAGTCCAGAAGCAGGCAGGGGGAGAGGGGGGAATTGAAGCCTTATAAAGGGAGAAGGCAGGTATGAGCAATCCAGTACAATCAGAGGCTGAGTAAACTAATAGGTTTGGTGTGTGCCAAACCAAAACAGTGCATCAAAAACAAGTTATAAAAAGTAGTCCGGAACTGATTTAAATGAATGAAAACGATTCCTGTGCAAAGACTAAAGTGTTTTTTATCCACTCTATGTGCCAATAAATATATTTTTCAAACTACACTTGTCTGCCTCCGTGGAGTTCTTCCTGGCTGTGTGCCGCCATTCATCTTCATTTCCAATCAAAGGCTGAATGTCTGCCTCGTGAACATATTGGTAGAGTCAGCGAAGTCAGGGGGCATCCATGTTGAAGATCTGTATAAGGGGTAAACATCATCTGCTGAATAGCATCAGTTCTAGTACCCATTGGGTACACCTGTTGTCTCCCAAATGCAACTAGATCTGGGTTGGCCTTTTGATAGGCTGTTATGGACACAGGAATTTGAATTGGTGGGTTGTTCAATGCCCTCTTATCCTCTCACACAAAATATCATCTAGTTCACTCCAGTATTGGCTAGCCAGCCACACATCTATGTCACGTAGGGTTGCCAGGTATCCTGTATTTAACTGAACTGTCCTGTATTTGGACACTCTGTCCAGTAGAAAATTACAGGTAATACTGGACATATATATGTCAGTTATTACCTCTCTGGACATAGTGACCTGACAGGCATGGGGAGGGCGTGGGATTTCCCTGAGCAGGGAGAAAGCAGGGCTGTTGCTAAGGGGCTGAACAGCTTCCTCCATCCTGATTGCAGCATCCTTTCAGGAGGGTGTGTCAGGAGAGGTGGGGCCAAGGAGAGGAGGAAACATCATGGAGTGGAGAGAGGTGAGGGTGTGTGTGTGTGTCTTGAGCACATCACACATTTCACCATTGTATCAAGTATTTTTGGAGAAGCTGCCTGGCAACCCTATCTATGTGAGCAATACATCTACCAGATTACCCTCACCTTATCATTTGGAGAGACAGATGCCTGACTTTTCAACTGGATAAGTAATTTATCTTTACTTTTTTTATTGTTTGTGAATTTTGTGAGGTTTTTTTGTCACTTTAGTTTTTATACCAATAAATATTATTGATTGACTTTATCCCTTCATGGAACATGTGCTTTTTTGTTTTTGTAATATATATGTGTGTGTGTAATATATATATATATATATATAAACGGGTATTCCCTCTAGTCTTACCCACCCAATCTCATATTGGCCCGTGTGGTCTAACCAGCCCCCATTACATGGTCGTGTCTGGTGGTGCACCTGTAAGCAACAGGACTCCTGAGTCTCATGCATGATGGTATTGGGGAATTGTCAAGCCAGACAGGCAGCTGAGGTAGTGTGTGTGAGTCCTACCTATATCACGTGCAGCGCCTCCACCTCATCGGGGTCTATGCATCCGCAGGGAGAAGGTCCTGATGAAGATCTCCTTCTTGGTGGTGCTGTCCACTGGAGAGTAACTTCACACTCACACAGTGGGGGTATCATTGAACAAGACATCTTTATTGTTGCTTGGTGGACAAGCTGCCCTTCACAGCCAGCTGTCTCAGCCGCACATATTCCTTTGCTGTCCCTTTGACAGGTACGCCCTCCCAATGGAGTGGGATCCCCTCTCCCCATAGGGAGATCACCCCTGTGCCAGGTCCCTGGACACAGGGTGGCTCTTATAAAGTCTGATGTGGAAATGGACCACTAGTTACTGCACTAGTGGATCCTTCCTTCCCAACACACTCCAACAACTCAGCAACCCTCAACAACCTAACTTTTGGGCAGTGCTGTGCCTTATGTACTCCAAAAGCAGTCACAGCTCTGATGTCACTAACCGTGGACTCAGAGCATGTAGCCACTCCCACCCATACATAGGGCACCTCACCAGGGTATGAGGGCAAACCTCCATGATTACTGCTGGCATTCCTGTAACTTACCAGGTTTACTGCCAGCAGGGGAGACAACTGCAGACCATTTTACATGCATGGCTACATATATATATATATATATATATATATATATATATATATATATACATATACATATACAGTGTTCGACAAATCACCCAAAAATCTACTCGCCCAACCAAAAAATCTACTCGCCACCTAGTCCCGCCCCCAACCCCGCCCCTAGTCCCGCCCCCAACCCCGCTTTAAAATAAAATATATAAATAAAATACATTTAATAAATTCCTAGTCAGAACAACATTCATTTTTGACATAAATGTATTTATTGTATTACATTATACTACAATTAGGCCTTGTTACGTGTGTGTGTGAGTAAATTTCAGATCTAGAAATAAAAGCCAGATGTGAATGACTAGTTTCCTGAACCTCTTAACCAGTGTCTGGATGCCCCCGCTTCACAATATCTAAAGCAGCAATCCCACCTGGGATCTTACCTGATCCGCAGTCCCTCAATGTCCAGGTACCTCATTCCCGCAATGTTACACATTGGAGGGGATGTGTTCCCTACCTGTCTTCTGGGTTAGGGGGGATTCCGATATCTTCCGTGTGAAGCTTGAGTCAGATCTGGAAGACAGCAATATAGGTTATTTCGGTGTAGTATAGGGCAAGTAAGATATATAGGGTAAATAAGCGATCCAGAGTGTGGGGGGGTTAGAGAATAGAGGGAGAGAGAGAGTGGGGGGGAGAGAGAGAGAGTGTGTGGGGGGGGGAGAGAGAGAGAGTGTGGGGGGGAGAGAGAGAGAGTGTGGGGGGAGAGAGAGAGAGTGTGGGGGGAGAGAGAGAGAGTGTGGGGGGAGAAAGAGAGAGTGGGGGGGGAGAGAGAGAGAGAGTGGGGGGAGAGAGAGAGAGTGTGGGGGGGGAGAGAGAGAGAGTGTGGGGGGGGAGAGAGAGAGTGTGGGGGGGGAGAGAGAGAGTGTGGCGGGGGAGAGAGAGAGAGTGTTGGGGGAGAGAGAGAGAGAGTGGGGGAGAGAGAGAGAGAGTGGGGGAGAGAGAGAGAGAGTGGGGGAGAGAGAGAGAGAGTGGGGGGGAGAGAGAGAGAGAGAGTGGGGGCAGAGAGAGAGAGAGTGGGGGCAGAGAGAGAGAGAGAGAGAGAGAGTGGGGGCAGAGAGAGAGAGAGAGAGAGTGGGGGGAGAGAGAGAGAGAGAGTGGGGGGAGAGAGAGAGAGTGTGTGGGGGGAGAGAGAGAGAGTGTGTGGGGGGGAGAGAGAGAGAGAGTGTGGGGGGGGGAGAGAGAGAGTGTGGGGGGAGGAGAGAGAGAGTGTGGGGGGAGGAGAGAGAGAGTGTGGGGGGAGAGAGAGAGTGGGGGGAGAGAGAAGAGAGAGAGAGTGGGAGCAGAGAGAGAGAGAGAGTGGAGGCAGAGAGAGAGAGAGTGGAGGCAGAGAGAGAGAGAGTGGGGGGAGAGAGAGTGGGGGGAGAGAGAGTGGGGGGAGAGAGAGTGGGGGGAGAGAGAGAGAGTGGGGGGAGAGAGAGAGTGGGGGGAGAGAGAGAGAGTGGGGGGAGAGAGAGAGAGTGGGGGGAGAGAGAGAGAGTGGGGGGAGAGAGAGAGAGTGGGGGAGAGAGAGAGAGTGGGGGGAGAGAGAGAGAGTGGGGGGAGAGAGAGAGAGTGGGGGGAGAGAGAGGGTGTGGGGGGAGAGAGAGGGTGTGGGGGGAGAGAGAGGGTGTGGGGGGAGAGAGAGGGTGTGGGGGAGAGAGAGAGGGTGTGGGGGAGAGAGAGAGGGTGTGGGGGAGAGAGAGGGTGTGGGGGAGAGAGAGAGGGTGTGGGGGAGAGAGAGAGGGTGTGGGGGAGAGAGAGAGGGTGTGGGGGAGAGAGAGAGGGTGTGGGGGAGAGGGTGTGGGGGAGAGAGAGAGGGTGTGGGGGAGAGAGAGAGGGTGTGGGGGGAGAGAGAGGGTGTGGGGGAAAGA